>NC_138185.1:102339317-102939317 GCF_964194105.1 Spermophilus citellus | reverse complement strand
ACAAAAGAGAAATGTGTGCCTGCATTGAATCCTTTGTTTTGTGGTTGCATCTGGGTTTGATAGATAGCAGTTCCTCCCATTTGCTTTGCAGAAGGCTGCGTGGTTTTTGAAGCAAATTATCTCCTTTGATCCTTACAGCAGTCCTAGAAAGTAGATAAGGAAGTGATGACCCATATTGCTGAGCAATAATTGCCTGATTCAGCTTTGCACACCGAGCTCTCTCGTCTCACCAAGAGAGGCGTTCTGAGCATTTCTGAGGTCACAGACAGGGACCCAGGCATAGGGCAGTTTCCTGGTACTTGGAACTGAAGATTCTTTGAGTGCCTTTTCTGTGCTGCTATGACAACCCCTCCATACATTCATAGACTAACTAGCCAGGACTCATTCTTGCCAGGCCCTGAAAGAGCAGCGCCTGCACCCAC
The DNA here is from genome assembly GCF_964194105.1 of Spermophilus citellus. Classification (NCBI taxonomy): domain Eukaryota; kingdom Metazoa; phylum Chordata; class Mammalia; order Rodentia; family Sciuridae; genus Spermophilus; species Spermophilus citellus. The sequence goes on along the minus strand of NC_138185.1, from coordinate 102,938,895 downwards.
CCCCTGAACAACGCCCCTCCAGCACTTCTCCCCTTTTCCTGGATCTTAGCTGCTGCCCCATGGCCCTGTTCTGATCTTCCGCTCTCCTCCTCAGTTTCTTACCAGGCCCTGCTCAGTTTGCCTCTGAGCACATCTCAGACTTCCCTTCCGTCAGCCCCATCTCTCACCAGCCGCGGCTGGGCACAAGCCCTGGGCTGCACTGCCCTCCTTCCCACAGGAACAGGGTCCACGGCGGTTTCAGGCAGCTTTTTTGTACTGTGTCTGAAGGACCTGAGCAGCCCAGTCCTAGAGGAGGAAGCACTTATTTGAGGGCTCACAGTTTCAGAGGTCTCAGTCCATAGAAGGCGGGCTCCATTCCTCAGGGCTGAGGTAGCTGAACATCATGCAGAATGTGTGGCAGAGGGAAGCCACTGACAGGAGGATGGTGAAGCAGAGAGAGACTCCACTCTCCAGATACAAATGTATGCCCAAAGCCAAGCCTTAATTCTCACCTCCTCCAGCCACACCCCACCACTTCAGTCACCAGTCAGCTAATCCCTAACGGGGTTAAATCACTGATGGGGTCTGGAGTCTCAAAACCCCATCATTTCTCCTCTGAACCTCCTTGCACCGCCTCACACGTGAGCTTTGGGAGCACACCTCCCACCCAGACCTTAGCATTCAGTGGCATGGGCTCTCCCTGGCGCGTTCTCCCACCCTCTTTCCTTTGGTTTATTCCCTAATGCTGAGGCCTCCTGGGCTCCTTTTGGCATGTTGGTTTCCTACCAAATGCCCTGGGGATACCAGCCTTCCTGGCTGGACTAAGACCTTCTTTACTCCCTTCCCCTGCTCCGGCCCCTCCTCACTTCTCCCATCACAGTCTGCATGTCCAAGCCAGAAACGTGTTCTCAGTCAGGGTCCCTCACATCCACTCCAGCACAGTGACTGGATTCCGTGTTTCATAAGGCCTCAGTAATGTCTCTTTCTTTCTTGTTTACTTTTATTTTTATTGATTTTCTTTTTGTGGTACTAGGGATCAAACCCAGGAGTTCATGCTGGTAGGCAAGGGCTCTTCCACTGAGCCACATCTCTATCCCCAGTAGATTTTTTTATAGCACTTAACACTGTTGCAATTTTATATTTTTCATATGATTATTAATTAATCTTTCCACAATTAATTATACATTTCATGAATTCTGCTTTTTGTCACCATGATATACTTAAAGCACATTAGAGTCCTTAGTAAGTGATAGCTGTTCTTATATGTGTGGACAGACAGGTGGTAAGAAGAGTGAAAGAAGGAAGGTAGAAGGAAGTGGGGGGGAGGAGGAAGAAAGGAAAGAGAAAAACCATACTGACGTTGAAGGCTGAATAGTCATTATGAGATTAATGAACTGTATGTAGATTCCCTGGATATAAAACACTAGAGGCAACACAATTAGATGACATAAACCGTGCCTTCCATTTCTTGGGCAATCACAGACACTGATAAGCTAACAACCATAACACCACTTGACGAGGGTTCCAGTAACAGTATACAGACACACAGGTGCAATTTAAATGAACTGGGCAGAGTCACGGGTCCACGGGGAAGTATTTCATTTTGGTACTGAGTTTACAACCCTCCTGTTTTATTATCGTGTCCATGTCCAGGTATCCACTATCTGTGATGATTCTTATTACTGTGAGGCTGCAGGGTGCCTTCCAACCCTCCCCACAGAAGAGCGGGACCCAGGCCCCTGCCCTCATCCGCCCCAGGCCTGCATGCAGCCTCTGCACATGCAGTGCCTTCTAGACCAGCAAGGTGGAGCCCAGCTGAGTTCCTCTGAGCACTGCACCTTGGGCCTGCCTAGCAGGGAGCCTTGCCACCGCCTCCAGGGACCAGGCGCTGGACTGCAGCCTGAGGGGCGCTGCCCCAGTGGAAGGCAGGGCCTGAGCTTGTCCTGCTCTACAGATGCCCCCTGACCACCATGGAGCAAACCGTCCTGGGGGAACACTTTTCATTTGGAAGCAAGCTACTTTTTAAAATTTACCTTTCCTTTTTAATTGATAGGGAACAGCTGCACTTATTTGTAGGGTACAGAGTGACATTTTGGTAGGAGCCCACAATGTGCAGTGATCTGATGGGTGGATTAGCATATCTCATGCATCATTTCTTAGTGGGAACAGTCGAAATCCTCTCTATAGGAATTTTGAAATATTCAGTTAATTGTCATCCTTAGTTGTCTTACTGTGGTATGGAACCTAGAAGTTTCTCCTTTACCCAGCGGCCCTGGCTGACCTCTAATCATCCCCCACACTCCACCCCATTCCTCTGGAAAGAGCCTTCTAACTGATCAGTGTTTTAAAAGTATTTTTAACTGATGTCCAACTTTATATATATATATATGTATATATATATATAAAACATATATATATATAAATATATATATTAAAAAAACATATATATAAGTATATTTGGTTGTCAATGGGCTTTATTTTTTATTTATTTATATGTGATGCAGAGAATCAAACCCAGTGCCTCACATATGCTGGGCAAGCAGTCTGCCACTGAGCCACAACCCCAGCTCCCAACTTTTATAAACATTAAAAATTATACTGAACTTTCAGTACTATTTTTGAAGTTAAAACTATAATAGATATTGTGCCCAGGAACAAGTCAAAGCAGTGATTCTGATCTTTCTGTTTTACACGGATTATCCTTGTCTCCATCCATACTAAACTACTCCAGAATTTGATAAGTCTAGACTTTTCTTCTGACACTGGGCCCAAAATGTCTATGCTGGGGCCAGGGAAATCTGTTTTTACAGTATGAAGACTGTTGTGAGTTCTCTTAATCATCTTTTTTCTTTAGTAATAATGTGTCCATAAATGATAATATCTCACTAAGGGTTAGGAGGATTGGACAATATAACAGTCTATACCAGCCCAGGTGCTCAGTAAATGTTTCTGGGGTCTAAATTTATTGGCTTCTGTAACTACTTATTTTTTAAATGGAGCTTTAAACCTAAGTAATATGTGCATAAATAATATAAAATGCATATGCAGTTGAAAGGCTCAGTTATTGATTTTTAAAGACAGCTGGCTGTTCCCCAAATTAATTACTAGTTGTTTTCTCCATAACCATGCAGATTCAAAGTCATATTTCTAAATATTAGCTATAAAAGCTTGTAATTTATTTGAGAATTCCTCAAGTACTCGGTTCTGAACAATGTATGCAAATGATGTGTATAAATGTATAGGATTAGCATGACTTCAACCTAGTTTTGAAATCATTTAGAAATTGTGTAATATTTGGTAAATGGGCAACTAAAACTATGCATCGCCAAGTGGTTCAAACCAGCCCTGTGCTGGGGGTGTATCCTGATCAATCTGTGCACTGCAACGTGCATGCTGAACTCCTGCTTCAGCTGATTTATGTGTTACTGTGTTATGTTACCACTAGGATTTTACAGGGAAATGCTATCTAGCAAAATGAGCCCAGGAAGTAACAGGAATACAGAAGTACAGGTCACTAAATCCAGCCTCAGCTCTTTCCTTAGGAATGTTCCTTTCCTACATGAACACACTTTCTGGGGAATTTGCTTCACACTTGGAAACCACATCCAGGGAGGAACCATGCTCTCTTCACTGTGCTTTCCCACTTGATGTCTCTGGACGAGTGTACTGGATTTCAGAGTCGATGTAAAGAGGGGAGAAGGGGAGCCACTAGGAGTGGGTGCCTGGCAGCTGTCAGCATGTGCAAGACAATATTTAATGTGATGCAAGAACACACAGAGATACCCACAAATTAATGATATTTGAAAAAATGTCATCGACAATTTTCAATGTCCCTCCTGAATAATGAAGATGAAATCACACAGCTTCCGAGACAAGCCTGACTGTTAAGAAAACCTGGGAAGGTCGTACACACCTTCCTTAGCAATGGAATGGTGTTTAGTTTAGGAAATGAGGGACCCATGATCCTAACGCAGATACTGGAGGGCAGAACTGTTCTGCTTTGCTTTCCTTTTCTACTTTGTAGTCTTAAGCTTGGTGAGAGGTACTGTGGTAAATGACATGAGAAGAGTTGAAGCAGCCAAAAGTATTTGCTAATTTTAGTGGGTGTTATTGCCTCTTCCCTGTATCTATTTCCTGATTTTCCCCTCCTTAGCAAAATCCCAGCCCTTTCAGTTATTGGTTAAATGAGCTCACTCTAGCACCAAGTCAACTGGCCTAAATCAACAGGCATTCTGCACGTTTTAGAATACGCTTTCATTTTATAAGAACTTTGGATTACACAGAATTTATTTAAATAATTTCCTTATGTATATTTGTCCTTCATGCATTTAGTACTTTTCAAATTGAAATTATTCCTTGTAATTTTTTTTAATATTTAGTCTATGGAGAATACCCAATTCCTACAATGATATTTAAAGCAAATAAATTAGTACAAGAATACACTATGCAATCTGCAAAGTCCCACATACATGTATGGTCTTTTTAAATGCATTTTTGACTTTAAGATACTAAACACAACAATAGCAAGTGGTTTTTTATTTTGGCAAAATTATACCCTAATTCTGTAATGTTGGTTCAGTTCATGCTGTCTTAATATTGAAAAGGATTTAAATGCTTAATAAGTGCATTTAAATGAATAATCTGTATAATAATATGATTTCTCATTATGTTAAGTATATTAAAATGTTCTTATTCAAAGGCTAATAAATATTGAATGCATGTTCCACTTGTAGTTGAATAGCTCCAGGATGTTTCTAGAGAAAGGTTCGTCCTCTTCTCTGGGAAGCACTGCTCTGTGCACTGGGGCACTCGGGTACTCTCACACATCATCTGCACACTCAAGCTCTCTCACTTCTGGACAGAATAGAAGGGTAAAGGCAGTCTACTATGTCAGTGGGAGGGAAAGTTAGAAATAAGAAGTTTATGAAGTTTATTTCTATACTATTAGTATGTAAATAAAACTGAGGGTTTAGAGTTGTTACTTTGGATCTGCCAATGTTTCTACAGAGTTCTCTTATTCTAAGACATTAAATTTATGAAACAATTAGGATTACTAACAAGTCTTTTCAGAATGCATGCTAAAGGCCATGAAGGTCCAAAAAACCCAAATCCAAAGTGAATTGAATATTCAATGTGCTTCCTACCAGACACCAAGCCCCTGTGGAGTCGCATCCTGAGTCAGCACCCTCTGGCTTTCCTTCATGAGGCCCAGCCCACAATCACACCCTCCTCACAGACTGAAGGGCACGCCTGACCATGGGAGGCCAGCTGCTGTGCTCCGGTAGAGGTGGCCTCAACACTGAGAGACTGGTCTGATTCTGCTGGGGACTGAGCCAACAGGAGACCTGGGCATTGAAAGTCTGCCGTCTTGGGTCTATCCTTCACGAGAAGTTGAGAAAGACTTTCTTCAGAGTCAGGAAATGATCTTGACCCTCACAGAGACAGGGAGGCTCCTGAGCCCAGGCTCTCAGGAAGGCCATGGCCCGGTCTCTTCGTGGTCCCACCTGGGGCCCGAGACACTGGTAGGAAGTGTCCTGGATTTGTGCAACTCATTTAGCATGTCCATTATTCACACATGTGCAGAGAGACGGCGGGAACACATGGAAGTGGCAAGACTTAGCCAGAACAAGTGGCTATTTAACTTTTTGGATCACGAAGCTCATTCTACAACTGCATAGGAAAGAACCAATTAGAGAGAATTTTTAATCAAATGTTTATTTCTGATAGTAAACTGAGGGAAGTCTCAGCATCACTGAGTGGGTATTGGTTAAAGGAATTGTTGATAAAGGAATTATTGGTTAAAGGAATTACTGAGGTGCCAAGTTCCATCCTCTCCTCTTTAGTATTGTGACATTTCCCAATGTTTAAAATGATCTGTCAAGAGTATGTAAATAAATGTGGATCTTCATATAAGGAAATTAGCATGGTCAAGATACAAACTGGTTAGCTTTTTTCATATCTACATACAATAAATGCAATAAATACCAGGACATCATTTCTGAGTCAGGTCAGGATGCTTCTGGTATTGTTTCCTTTTTCATTGAATAACTTTCTGCAGTCAATGTGCCCTGGTTTTTAATTATATAAAAATAGGAAAACAGATTTGAAAAAAATAAATTTTCTTTTTATCTCACAATGCATAACCTTTCTCTTTCTTCCCATCTGCTTATGTTTTCCAAATTCCAGTAGTTTCCTGCAGCTTGAAGCTGGCATCTTGCTCCTGGAAGTGATTGCATTTTTCTTACCACAACTAGGCAGTTGCTAATTACTTAGTTTACATATAATGCACATTTCCTTAAGGACTAAACTAGTAGGAAAGAATTTTGAAGCTGGAGCTGTCTTTCCGGAGCACCATGTTCAAATGCATTGTCACCAATAAGACCCTGGGTGCTTTGGCCTCCATAATCTTTTTGAACACTTTCTGTAAATCAGCACAGTACCTGATCACCTGCAGTTCACTGTCACCAATTACCTGGTTACCTACAATCTGAAGGCTCCTAGGCAAGAATGTGGAAGAATGAGTTAAACATCATCCAAAGTTCATTCTTCATCCCCTTCAGGAGCAGAACAATGAACGCAAAAATATCTTATATAATAAATGATGGATCAGGTAATTTGATTTTGATCAGGTAATTTGATTTTGATTTTGCATTTTTTGGTTCTTGAAAATAGTAAATTAAAAGAAGATATACGTGTATTCACATTAAAGAATATGACAGAAGAAGGAAGAGTTATGCTACGGCTTCTTTTCACACCCACCACTAGCTGAACAACCCTGTGAAACTCAGTAATAATAATGCTCTGGGATTCACAAATTGCTGAAATAAAAGCCTATTTTGCTCTTAGAGTGTAAAAATATGTGACAGTAACAGAGAAAGAATAGAGAGCTCAGCATCAAGTAGAAATGCAGCAGTTTTAAGCATGAAGCTCTTGACCCTGGCCTATCTAACAGTAGTAACACACTTATCACTCATGAATGTTACAATAATAGAGCCCATAAAGAGAAGACAGAAGTTCATGATATACATTGTGGACACATATTAGTGGACAAGACGGGCATAGGCAATTCAAATAAGAATCAGGGCAGCTAAGGAAGCAATGGTTGGGAGACGATAAGCACAAGCGCACGCGCGTGCGCGCACACACCATCAAGCCATGCAAAACACAAGCTCGTAAACATCAGCTTGATTGGTAGTTCTTAGTTGAAATAAGATGGGAAATCAACTGCACTTGAAAAATCATTGAGGGTCTCCCGTACTCTCGTCACAGTCTTTATAGGAATTGCACTTCCAAGCTGTTGGTAAGGACGGCGTACATCGGATCAGGTTGGTGAGGACTGCTTTTCTTTAGAGCTGGGACCCAGACGTTCAACATGGAGAACAGGGGTTCACTACTTTGGCATTATCTCTACCAGCACAGAAGATGATATAAACACAGATCAAACTGCACAGCCTGCTGGTTTTAAAATCTTATTTTCTCAGAGTTAATTCAAACGTCTCTTACAAAGAGAACTAATTAGTGTTCTGTCTGGTTGTCACACCACCGTATCGTTATGGACTTGCTATCTACTGAGGTGCCGAGTTCCATCCTCTCCTCTGAGCTCTACAAGAGAAATGGGGATGCCTCCCTGACCCCCTTCCTCAGGGCTGGACAGGGCCAGACAGGCTCCCTAACCCCAGGGTCTTGGCCTTCCTTTGGGGGGTGGGTGTTGAGAATTCTCAGGGGCTGGGTAAAAGATGCACACTCTATCACATCCTTCCCAGCTGATGGGCTTCAGGACGTACTGCCCATATTTGGCCCACTGACATTCCAGGAAAACCCAGGAGCGGGGGATCTCTCTGACTTCCCCCTTCTCCTGAGACAGTCCTAAGGCCCTCACAGAAGAAGTCTCCCTTTGCACAGAGGAAGGAGCACCCCTGATCTGCAGACACAGACACAGAGAAGCCTGAACTAACAGGCCTCTCGAGGTCCTCCTGGGTGTCACCATTAGTTCACCCCTGTCTGCCGTCACACCTCTCCACGACTGCCCACTGTGGGTCTTCATTTCCTTGTGAAGGACCCATGTCACATACAATTTGTGCCAAACTCATCCGTATTGTTTTCTCTTATTCTTCTGCCTTTTGTTACGGGGACCTCAGCTATGAGTCTGAGTTAGGAAGGAAGGCTCTTTCTTCTGCCCCCAGTCATACTGAGAAGCTTAGGGCCACGGATGTCCTAAGTGGGTTGAAGGGGGCATATTGTAAGCAGGGATGAGACACCTGGAAGTGGAGGAGCCCCGTGCCCAGCTCTAGGCAGCAGGTAGGAGGTGTGTGGACACTTCATGAGACTGACAGGTGGCCGAGTGGTCAGTGAGCTCCATGACAATGTCTGAGGCACAGGGAACATGACTGAGCCTCATAGGACCTGGTGCCAGAACTCCAGGAGAGCTGCTGTAACAGACAAGGTGGGCCATTGGTACCAAGACATCACTACTGCCAAAGAGGGATGGGCCGCCTGCCACCCCTGGCTTCTGGTCCCCAGAGTCACAGGGTGCTGACCCTCAGAAGTGGGAGGGGGAGCTGTGCTGAGGTCAGTTTGTATGAACACCAGGAGGCAGATAGATAGGTGGTGGAACAGACGATCTAATTAGATTTAAGTAAATTAGGTAATGTGCTGCATCCTGCAAACATCATAGAAAAATACCTATTAAAACAGGAAGTAAAAAACTTTAATGCAATCATGATCCTTTTAGTCAATATTAACTCTGTGCTGGTCAAGTTAGAAGCAAATTGTGGAGAATGTGCTGAGGGGAGTGATCTCTGACACTGTCTCTGGGATTATTTGGGGGAAAAAGCTGCAGAAATTGCATATGAGCAGCACAAGAGCTGAACAAGAGAAGTTCCTTGTTCTGTAAGTACCTTCTCAGTGAGGTATAATGATGTTACTCACAGCTCTATCACTGTAGGCTTCCAACGGGCTGCTGCCGCCCGTGATCTTCCAAGTTAGACAAAATTGCGAGTCCCTTCCCCTTCACACCTGGGCCCTTCTGCAGCTCTGGTCCTCTCATCTCATCGCCCTCCCCCATTAATGCCTCACCCCCACACCCCGCCCCACGCCCCCATCCTCACCACCACCCCCCACATGGGTGCCCTGTGTGAGGAGTCCACCTGAATAATTTAAGAGGAAACGTGGTGCCCTGTTTCCCATTCTGACTTTTAATCTCGGTGTGTCTGGAGCATTTCCTGCTTCTGCCTGCTTCCGTTTGGTGTGCCTACAAACACACTGCTCCCTTCTAGGAAGGCACCTAATTGATGGTTTGTAAGGTCAACTCACTCTCCTCCCCTGTCCTATGGCCTTCTAAAGTGTTTGGCTCTAGAGTCGGTTCAGAGTGTACTGAGAGAGTCGAGATTCTTTGGTTCTTGGGTCCTGACTCTCAGACTCCTACACATTCCAATATGAGGGCTGATCTCACATAACGCAGCTCTCTCCTGAGAATAAATAAGCATAAACTTGGGCTGAAGATGAACGGCCATTAACTAAGAAGCTATGTATGCCCAGAATGACTGGGCTGTGATGCTGATCATGGCCTAGTTAACGAAGTGCCACCTAGGCCACCATACTGAGAGGAGATCACCCGTGTTCCCCACTGCCAGCAGGCCAGCGCCGGTACTGTGATAATGAGCATGATGGATTGAATTTCATTAAAATACCAAGGAAAATCCTCCAAAATGGCTCTTAATTAAATGGTCTCCAGCTAAGCAGCAGTCAAAATGTGAGCCTTCTATTCCACCCAACATCACGTTGGCTCCAAGGCTTATGGGGTCCGGGGTAGCCAGCAACAACGCTCCTATTTACATTCTCCTTCCACTGGGGATCCCTGCTGGCGCTTTACAAACACCATCTCATTACCTCGCAGGGCGTGTCAATTACAGCCTGGAGAGAGCCCAGAACTCACAGCTCCCCATTATTTGTGAGAATGGTTCTATAAACATCACAAATGGTCCACTGTGACACATGCCTTTGGAGAAATAAGGCTTTCAATTCCTCAACTCATATCAGTATCTTAATGACACAGAAATGTGATTGCCCATTAAAGCATTCATTTTCTTTCTTTTGAAAAATGCCCATGTTCTAATTCTGATATCAACCACATCGAGTGAGGTACAAGACTGGTTGTCTGTTCACAGGAATGCAATCTTCTAGGAAACAGAAACAGCAAACAAAGACTTTGAGTCTTTATGGATCACTTCATTCTCAGCACAACAGAGAAGTCAGTTGTGATTCCTGGATTCAGCCGGCGGAGCAGGCTGCAGAGCTGGGAACCTCGGTGTGTACATTTTCATTGTCTCACGCCCATCTGATGGATGATTCCACATGAATCTTCTGGATTATAACACTATCCATTAAGGCACCGTTACCAGGGTCCTAATTTGGGACATATAGAACTAGACATGTGGGCTTTATTGGGATCATTTTTCTACTTTGAATAGTCACCTGGGCATCTTAAGTCGCCCATACGTTATGTAATAACCAGGAAACGTGACTTATTAGGTATACATTGACACTGGAATGTTTGGTTAAAAAGGCAAGTTACTTTCTGAAATATTTCTTGGACAATTCCTTGGCCTATTTTCAAGGTACTGTATGCAGCATGTCATTTTGAATACTCATTTTTCAATAGAAAACTGCAGAACACAATTCAGTAGTTTTTGCCAGTTGAAGAACAAAAAAGGTGTAAGAAAAGAACTTGTTTGAGTGACCAATGTCAGGCCACTCTCAGCCCAAGGTCCTTGCTGTCCTGTTCTCCTGCCATCAGGAACCACACAGGCCACCCTTGACCGCAGCTCTTTCCATACCCAAGCCTTCACTCCTTTTAACACAGGGTGGATAAGTCCTTCTCATGTGGAATTCCTCTGTGGAATTCCAGTAGAACCTTGCATGGCACCTTAAGTGCTCAGGTAGCTAAATGTTTTAACGAGTGACTCCAGTCATTGCACAGGTAGAAAGAAAAACCCCATTCAAGGAAGAACTGCAAATATTGTCAGTCTAGGGCTGGGGATGTGGCTCAAGCGGTAGCGCGCTCGCCTGGCATGCGTGCGGCCCGGGTTCGATCCTCAGCACCACATACCAACAAAGATGTTGTGTCCGCCGAAAACTAAAAAATAAATATTAAAAATTCTCTCTCTCTCTCTCTCTCTCTCTCTCTCTCTCTCTCTCCCCTCTCTCACTCTCTCTTAAAAAAATATTGTCAGTCTACACTACACTAACCAAAGTGTAAAAAAGTGTTGGCTTTGCAGGTGTCCTGTGAGTAGGAGTTGCACAATCCTGACAAGCCAAGGTCACAATAGGCCAACACTGACCACCATGCTGGGAATTCAAGATGACTCTCACAGTCCTTGGAGTACTCCATAAAATGCATTTGCTCTTTAACTCTCTTAATGTTTTGGCACTGCCCAAACAGCAGTTAATTGGCCTAATGCAGGTAAAAATGCAATGTAAAAACTAAAGCAGCTACTTCTTTCTCTGTATTTGCTTGAATAAATTAAACTGGGTCATTGTGCTAGCACATCCAGATTCCCAAGATCAAAGAGCTAAGCAAAAAGGTTGCAGATTTCAGGAAACATAAGAAGTTTTATGTTTAAATTTTTTATTGCAGAATAAATCAGAATCATAGTGACTTTTTTGAGGGGTAGGGAATTCTATCTACGATCTATGTCATGAAATTATATTTCAGAAAAAGGGTAAATTGTAAATAAAAGGGTAATCTATAAGCAAAAGTTATGCTTGTTCCTGATTTATGCAAATGTGATTGTTTACACAAGAATTAGCGCATTGGCAAAAGAATCTCAGCATTTGCAGCCTGACTTTATCAATGTAGTCATTATATCCCCGTCTTTTCAGAGGGATCTGGGATCCTGGAATACTTGTTGGGTTATGCTTTGAAAGATGCACCTCTAAAATGGTGCTAGAATATTTTCTAATGATTTTTTCCATTTTTATGACAGCATGAAGTAGTATGGGACATCTTAACTGCCAGGGAAGGCAGCTAAAGAATCAAAGAATGTCACCAAAGGAAACTGCAAATCAGCAACAAACTCCTGGTGATGTACTGCTAAGCAGAAATTAAACTGAGAGCCAGCCTGTCAGCAGAATGAATAGGTGGGGAGTCGGAGTTCCAGCCACAAGGCTTCCTTTAATTCTCTTTGCTGATAACCTCCACCACGGGCTGTTATTTCAAAGTCACGGCCGACTCACCGAGGCAGACACCGATTACCAAAGCAACCAGCTTCCTGCAAGGTGTTAGTCATTAGATTCATCTTGATAACACCCTTCCTGACAATTCTGTCACTGATGAGCTGCACACCTGCGAAGGTCATTTGGACTTCTCCCCTTTTCTGACCTTATGTTCTGTGACCAGGGTTCTGTCCTGCCAACTCCATCTGTTATGTCATCTTATGAAATGGGCACACTTCTTCTTCCAGAAACTGCAGCAAAAATTATTTATTTCCTGCAATGCATCTTGGCCTGTCCAGTCTGCCCTAATGGAGTGGAAGGAAGGTCCCCTGCCCCTTCAGCTGGGCTTATTTCAACCCGATTTTGTTAAGGTACACCATCCTGGGATTCCGTAATTGGAATTCTAAACTCTTGACCTCTAAATCTTTGTTCAAATCTAACCACAACAGACAAAGTCCAAGAGATTTTAAACCAGCCAGTGTTTTCACAGTTCTCCAAGGTGCATGAGCTTAGGTGTTGGGACCGTCTCACCTCATTCCCTATACTCAGTTTATTGCATATAAACTGCACCCTTTTCTTCAGCACCTTACAAAACAAAATCCATCTAAAGTGCTCCTGCCTAAGGGCTCAGTCACACCCTCCTGGACACTGCCACCTGGGCGTACAAGCCAGCCCACAGACCGGCTGCCACCAGCCTCCTCCCCTGGGGCCTCTGCACGGGAGGCCCGCTGCGCACCTGCCACACATACACTGAGCAAGAACATGCACTTCACCACAGTCAGCGTGGACCTCCACCAGCATGCAGACAGGCCACACATCTGCTCTCTGCCCACAGTTTCACGGAGGCAGTGGCAGAGGCACCCAAGGAGTGGTGGCCAGAGGAGCAGGAGCAAGGCTTCTTGTTAAAGACTGGCACCCTCTTGAACCCCATATGTCATCCTGGCTGATCCTGGAACCTGTGTATGTTGGCATAACGGACATTTATCTCCACTTTCTTACTTTAAAAATCGCTGCCCTATAAAAACAGTGTCACTTTTTGTACCCTGAGAGTAGGACTTCTCTACCAAATCTGCAAAACCTAATCGGCAGGGTTCCCTCAATCCCATTCTTCAATCTCCTTTTTTTAATAATAATCTTTTAAGTTGTCAATGGACCTTTATTTTATTTATTTACATGCAGTGCTGAGATTTGAACCCAGGGCTTCACACATGACAGACAAGTGCTCTACCACTAAGTAACAATCCCAGCCCTCCCATTCTGCAAACTTGACTTTAATCCATTAATTCCCCAGCTTTTAATTTTCTGAATAGTTCAACAAATTAACACAGGTGCCTTAAATAGATGGGATATCATGATCTGGAGCCCACATAGCCTAGGTGTATGTTTTTGCTCCACATATGGAATGTAAATGAGACGTCTATACAATTTATTCACCTATTGCTTTCCCCAAATAGTGCTCTAAAAACATTTATCTCAAAAGTTAACAAAAATATTTGTCACTTAATTTAAGTTTTTTAGGTGTCCCACATCTTGGACAATGGGATTTAGTGGGTCAAACATGTGCACAGACATGCACGCAATCATGCCACTGCAACTGTATCGTCTCTCCAGTCCTGCTCAGTGTCCTGCTCTTTGCCTCACCCCAAAGACCACCTGACCAGCTGAAAGCTCGTACATGGTATTGGGAAAACATGAGCCTCGTTGGGATATCCTGCTAGATCTTTGCTTTCTCACCACCAGCTCATTTATAGGACGTTTGGTTTAGAAAGATGAATTGCATTTTCCACATAGATACCTCAAAACCGACTCAAACACTGCAGCCAATGTTCAAATACATCCCCTTGCTTACAAGATAACTGCCTCCAAGTCAGCCAAGAGGACCTCTCAGTTGACCTTGACCTTCATCCCTGCGCCCATCTCTTTCTCCTTCCATGTCAGCCCAGGGGACCTTCCTAGTTCAGGCAGACTGTTCTGTCCTTAGAGCTCCCTGTGGCAGCTGTCTGCAAACCTCGCCCATGAAGAGGACCACAAGCCACTTTGCCCACCGACCTCGCTGTCCTCCTCCAGGGCCTGTTACACTGGCAGACCCAGGCTTGGCTTTATTTTCTCTCAACTGAATTTCTCTCAAATTCATTTGTCCCAGCAGCAGTCAAGTTTGGGGACCAACACTGGGGACCCATTGCCATCTACCACCTTCTCCCTCCCATACACATCTTTCTCTCCTAATGTAACTTGCAAGAACATAAATGTCAGAGACACCATCAGCTCTGTTTCCTGGATACCCCCAGGTGAGGGAACGGTGTGCTCCCCAGGGTGTGCCGCCAGCAGGTGTTTTATTCAAACCGACAATTTACATCACCCTGACATAGTCGTATAAGCACTAAGAAATTTATGCTTGAGGACATCATTATTTAAAAACTGAACCAATATACATCTACAAACTGTCATTTCCACTTAAACTGATGTTTTCTCAGAGTTTTACAAACTACAAGAACGTGCGCATCCGTGACTCTAGAGTACAAGACTGTTCTCTTTGTCCAAGGTCCCCTTTTCCTCAGGAAGCTGGGAGAGTGTTTCGAGCAACCTGCAGGTACTTCTGGGTCTACTACGGGGTTTAGCCGTCACTCCTACAGTAGAGGAGCTCAGGAGGGAGACACCGCGAGCCTCCTAATCTGACTGCATATGGGACCAGTCACAGTCCGGAAGACACCACCCAGGTCACCACAATCCCCCATGTTGGAGTCCTCGAAAATCAAACCTTAGTTTCTTAGGACACATTTGGTAAAATCTTGGGTTAAGATTTCATGAAAATGCATAATCTTCCTTGTTCCCATGGGACAGAAACTCACCCAGCCCCACCAACTGTTGGCCTGCGGCCTTGCTCCTAAGAACTGGGTGGCCACACAGCTGTCTGCTCACATCAGGAGTCTCTGGTTACTGGCCTGTCCTTAGAAGCAGCCAGAGTGACTTTCAAACTGGGCTTGAGTAACCTTGACCGAAGACCTCAAGGGCATCTCACATTTCAGTCTAGAGCATTCCCAATCGCCTCATGGATTAGGAGTAATTTGATCACAAGAAGCCATGTGTAGAATGCAGACATACTGCCTGCCCTTCACACATATTACGGTCAACAAAGACAAAAAATTGAAAATCACAAATAAGGATTACCAAGAAACTTTTTTTTTTTTGTGGTGCTAGGTTGGAACCCAGGGCCTCCTGCATGCTGATGTGTGCTGGGCAGTGCTGTCCCATGGGCCACAGGCTCAGCTGTTCAGGAAGCTTTTCCAGTAACCACTAATACAGTCACATTCCTTATGCTAACTACTAAGAAATTCTTTCATGTGAAATTTCTTGTCTATTTGGGGGAAGGAAAGTAAAAGGTTTTCAGAAAAAAATAATAGAAAGCAAGTTGGATGATAATCCAGGAGTTCATCACATCTTCTTTTACATGCTACTTTAATTAATGATGGTTTTAAAATAAGTTTTTATTATCGTTTGAAAGGATCTTGAAAGTCACGCATTTCCATCCAGATTGGGTGGTTTAAAAATATTTTAAAATGAGAAATTTATCCTTAGAATCTAAAAATACCCTTTTAAAAATACATACTCTCAGAAATTCTGAAAATCATCTGGAGATGTATTTATTTCACTTAGTCATATTTTGTGGTTATCTTTATTATTTTGTAACACTCACAGTTTGCTCTTGAGAGTTTTACCATGATGCATATTATCAATTAGAAACAAAATCTGGTGTGGGGGGGAAATACTTCCATTCAAAGAGTCAGGATTTCTTTGCAAATGCCAATGGCTGCTGTGGCAGGTCACACAGTGTCAATCAGTGCTTCTCAGTCATGGGCAGTAGTAGTGCACAGCAGTGGGCCATGGGCAGTGGTGGTGGGCAGTGGTGGGCCATGGGCAGTAGTGGAGCAGGAGGAATCACAGATTGTGTGTGCATATGCATGTGTCAGAATCCTCTCAGGAGATCTTACTAATGCACTCTGTTCTGCAGCCCTAACTAGGATCCTCATTTCTCCCACACAAGTAACAAAAACCACTTTCAGGCACCTGTAGTTCACTGTTAGGCCCTGTGTGCAAAGTCCATCTCACGTTGCCAAAATATCAAAACTCACAATCACTTAGAACACGTCTACTTCATTGAAATTTTAAAATCTGAGAACCACTTTTATCAGAAATAGACATAGAATCTATTCACAAAAAGTAATCATAAATCTTTGGCATTAAGGAAATATTTGAATTGTTTCAGACTGATAATTTCCTGTATTTTGAGAGAAAATATCTAAAGGACAGTAGCGGTGGACTTAGCATTTTTCACGCTGCAAGTCTTTCTAAAGTGTGACTCCAGTGGCCTTACTGAAATTCACAGAGTGCACGTACAAAAGGGGTCAGGACAAGGAGACACTGAGGGTCAGCAGGGTGTTCCAGCACTTCTCGAGTGTCCTTTCTTCTAGAACCCCCAGTAATCGGTCCTCTTATCTCCAGTTTAGAATTGCGCAGTGGCTGCACTGTCATTTAAGTCCCCTGCACTTGCCCTGCCTCCGCAGCTGTTCTCCAGATGCACCTGGTGTTCCATGTTCCCTTGCAGCCTGCCCCAAGGCTCCACATCAAGAACTGCACATGCAGATCCTTCTGCCGAGACTTGATTATCGTACTTACTTTCCCCAGTAAGAACCTTGTTTGTATATTTACTTATTTATTATGTGGCTGCCTTTTAGAACCACTATTCTCAGGTAATATATTCAGGGAGGGCTGCGTTTTCAAACAAAAATATGAGTGGTGTGGTGAGCCGTTTCTTCAGACCGGTCGCCATTACAAGATGGCGCCGGCCTCGTTGTGGTCTGTGACAAACAACTCCTTCTTTGGGAGAGTTGGCACATGGTTCTTTGACACCCTATGAGAAAGCTCCACGTGGCAGCTTCGCATTGGGTGTTCGGATACTTTATTAAGGCTGGGAGGGGCTTCCAGGGAGTAGAAGAACTCTCGAGAGCTTGAATAAACAGCTGTAAGAAGATTCCCGGTGTTGCGTCTTCCTTGCGGGCAAGGGGGTCGCGACAAGTGGTGCCGAAACCCGGGAAAATCAGAACTTGCAAGTCGTCAGAGGTGGTGCACCGAATCGTCCCGGTGAGTGGGACCCCATCGTCCCTGTGAGTGGGACCCCATCGTCCCTGTGAGTGGGACCCCATCGTCCCTGTGAGTGGGACCCCATCGTCCCTGTGAGTGGGACCCCATCGTCCCTGTGAGTGGGACCCCCATCATCCCTGTGAGTGGGACCCCCAGAGAGCCTCATATTTTATTGCAGCTGCACTGTGTACTTTTCTTTTTGTCTCTGTGTACTTTCATTTTTGTCTTCTGTGTTTGTTCTGTTGTTGTGTCATGGGTGTCACATCTTCAAGCCCGCTTCTTCTGGCCCTAGACGGCCTGTTACGCTCCAAAGACCTGAAAGTGAAACATAGTATCTTACAGAGATTTTTGCAGAAGGTAGACGTCGCTGCACCGTGGTTTGCATATTCGGGCAGCCTTACTATACCTTGTTGGGATAAACTGGGCAAGGATCTTGACTTTGCTTCTGAGCAGGGCATATTGGAGGGTGGGGTGATACCCCTTTGGAAGATAGTCCGTAGTTGCCTCACAGATGGCAGATGTCATGACGCACTTGCTAAAGGACAGGAAGTTTTAGAAAAGTTACATGAGGAGAAATCGGAGACGGCAGGCAGTGCGATATCTCAGGAGGATGGGAGTGTGCGGAGCGTGAAACAGGGGAGGAGACGATTATCTCTGGCAAAAGGTGAGGTATCTCGGGAGGATGGGAGTGTGCGGAGCGAGAAGCAGGGGAGGAAACGCTTGTATCCAGATCTCAGTGCGCTGCGCACACCCCCATGTGGAAGTGGGTCAGAAGAAGAGGAGGATGAGGAGGAGGAGCTTGGGAGGCTGTCTCGCCAGCTAGGGAGTTTAGCTGCCGGAGAAGGGAACAAAGATAGACCGGGGCTCAAGAAATGTGATCCTCCGGACCCACCGCCGTATGGTGGGGGTGTTTCGGGGAGGGCTTTCCATGCTCAAACATGGAGGGCTGTTAATGCTGAGATGGGTCTTGCTTATCCAGTTTTTCAGGATGATAATAGGGGAAGATTTCAGGAACCTTTAGATTTCAAAATTGTGAAGACCCTGGCGGAGTCTGTGCGCACTTATGGAGTGGATGCCGCCTTCACACTAACTCAGGTGGAGAGTCTGTCTAGATATTGTATGACTCCCTCTGATTGGGCTAGCCTTGTTCGGGCTTGTGTTTCCCCCGGTAAATATTTGGACTGGAGAGCATTTGTGCTAGAGGGCGCAATAGAGCAGGCCGCCCAAAACCATGCGGCAGGACATCCTCATTGGGATAAGGACATGCTTTTGGGGCAAGGTAGATTTGCTAATCAACAGACAGGATTCCCTCCTGAGGTATATGATCAAATCAATAACATTTGCATTCGGGCATGGAAGTCACTTCCAAATAGAGGAGAAGTATCTGGTAATTTGACCAAGATTTTACAAGGCCCTACAGAACCCTTTTCAGATTTCGTAGCAAGGATGGTGGATGCTGCTGGAAAGATTTTTGGGGATCCTGATAGAGCCATGCCCCTTGTCAAGCAATTGGTCTTTGAGCAATGCACTAAGGAGTGTAAAGCAGCAATCGCCCCTTATAAGAACAAAGGCATAGAAGCATGGATGAAAGTGTGTAGAGAGATTGGAGGGCCTTTAACTAATGCAGGTCTTGCAGCTGCTGTCCTTCGGATTGCAAAAGGGGGCAATCCTGCCGCCAGAACATGCTTCCATTGTGGTCAACCCGGTCATGTCAGACGTGAGTGTCCCAAAAATGTTACTGGACCTCCTCACGGTGGCCCTTCCACTGGCCTTCGACTACCGGGATTGTGTCCAAAGTGCAAAAGGGGGAAGCATTGGGCAAGAGAGTGCAGATCAGTGAGGGACATCCATGGACAGCTTATTTCCCATGGACAGCTTATTTCAGCTGAGCCAAAAAACGGCCGACGGGGCCCCCGACCCCAGGGCCCGCAAATATATGGGGCAGTGGAGAATGTCACACCCGAACCCGAGACATGGCCATCTCTACGCCATCCCATGAAACGCGGAGAGCCACTACAGGTGCCGCGGGATTAGACCTCTGTTCCACCTCCAGACTCGTGTTAACACCTAAGATGGGAGTCCAATTGGTGGAAACTGAGTTCAAAGGGCCTCTACCACCTGGCACTGTAGGTTTGCTAATTGGACGTGCATCTTCTATTTTGCAAGGTCTTCATGTTTTCCCTGGAGTCATAAGTCCTGATACTGTAGGGATAGTAAAGGTTATGGTGGAAGCTCCAAAAGGCATTGTGTCCATCTCCCCAGGAGATCGGATTGCTCAATTACTGGTTTTGCCTAGTTTACATGATCATTTCCCTGCAGACTCAAAGTCACGGACAGGGAACGAGATTGGTACCACCGGAGGGAATTGTGCTTATTTGTCACTAGATATGAGCAATCGCCCTACTTTGGAATTAAGCATAGAAGGTAAATCAATTGTGGGCTTACTTGATACAGGAGCAGATCGTAGCATCATTGCACTTAAGGACTGGTCTAAGGGATGGCCAGTGCAGACTTCTGATCAATCTCTGAGAGGACTTGGATATGCCCAGGCTCCTCAGATTAGCTGTAGACATCTTTCCTGGAAGGACCCGGAAGGACATAATGGTACTTTTCAGCCTTATGTACTTAATTTACCTATCTCTTTATGGGGCCGTGACCTGATGAAAGACATGGGGTTCACTCTTAGTAATGACTATTCCCCAGTGTCCCAACAAATTATGCAAAATATGGGGTATAGGCCAGGTCTAGGACTAGGAAAACATTTACAGGGACGTAAGCATCCTGTACAAGGTCATCAAAAGCTTGACAGATTTGGTCTGGGTTTTTCCTAGGGGCCGCTGAGGCTCAAATACCCATAACATGGCTCACCGAGGAGCCTGTTTGGGTGCCTCAGTGGCCTCTTCCCTCGGTTAAACTGGCAGCAGCCCATGCTCTAGTTAAAGAACAACTTGACTTGGGTCACATCCAACCCTCTACTTCTCCATGGAATACTCCCATATTTGTAATTAGGAAAAAATCAGGGAAGTGGCGCCTACTGCATGATCTACGAGCAGTTAATGCTCAAATGCAATCTATGGGGCCCATTCAAAGAGGGCTGCCTCTGCTCTCCTCTGTTCCTCAAGGCTGGCACATTATTGTTATTGACATTAAAGACTGTTTCTTTTCTATTCCTTTGCATCCTAAAGACTCGCAGCGTTTTGCCTTTACCCTTCCCTCGTGTAACCACGAGGAACCAGATCAAAGGTTTGAGTGGATAGTGTTGCCGCAGGGAATGGCTAATAGTCCCACAATGTGTCAGATGTATGTAGGGAAGACACTTGTGCCCCTCAGACAAAAGTATTCCTCCATCAAGATCATTCATTATATGGATGATGTATTATTGGCTGCTAAATCAGAACAAACAGTTCATGAGGCCTATGACGACCTCGTGAAGTTGTTAGCTCAATGTGGGCTGCATATAGCACCTGAAAAGGTTCAAACAGGAGATTCTATTAAGTATTTGGGAGCAACAATTGGGTATGACAAATTACAACCACAAAAAATCACCATACGAACTCAGGATCTTCAAACTCTAAATGATTTTCAAAAACTGCTGGGAGATATTAATTGGATACGAGGATATTTACATATTTCTAATGTTGTACTACAGCCTTTGTATGCTACTCTTAAAGGTGATCCAGATCTTACTTCCCCTCGTAGCCTCACCAAAGAGGCTAGAGCGGCCCTTATGACAGTAGAAGAAGCTATACAACATGCTACTTTATGCAGGCTCCAGAGTGATAAACCTTTTCAATTATGTGTGCTTGCCACTATGCGGCAGCCTACTGGAGTACTATGGCAAGATGGACCTTTGCTATGGATACACCCACGTGTATCCCCAGGAAAATCCTTAGAATATTATCCTGATGCTGTTGCAGCATTAGCACTTAAAGGGATTCAACAAAGCATTCAATTTTTCGGACAATCACCTTCTTCTCTTATTATACCCTATACTAAAGCTCAACTTAATGTTTTGTGTGCTACTCTAGATAACTGGGCTATTCTATGTTGTTCGTTTCAAGGGGATATTGATAATCATTACCCTTCTCATCCGTTACTCCATTTTGTTAAGGAACATCCTATTATTTTCCCTAAAGTAACTTCATCCAGTCCAATTCCGGGGGCTGTTAATATTTTTACTGATGGTTCCAAGTCTGGAATGGGAGCTTATGTAATTAATGATTCTCCCCCTGTCCAGCATCAATTTGCTCCTGGAAATCCACAATGGGTAGAACTGCAAATTGTTATTGAGGTTTTTAAACAGTGTTCTTTTCCTTTTAATCTCATTTCGGACTCCATCTATGTGGTGCAAGCACTAAAAATCCTAGAGGCTGTGGGAGCTATTAGTGATGCCCATAATGTATCTGCTTACTTTAATCAGCTTCAACAGCTTATCTGTAGCCGCACTGCTCCTTTTTATCCAATGCACATCCGGGCTCACACCTCTCTCCCTGGTCCATTATCACAGGGTAATGCCTGTGCGGACTCAGCCACTCGAGGTCAGTTGATCTGTTTGGCTTCCTCCTTAGAAGAGGCTAAATTGTTTCACCAAAATTTCCATGTTAATGCTTTAACGCTGCGCAGGCGTTTTTCCATTTCTAGAGCAGATGCTCGGCAGATAGTATTACACTGTCCCCATTGTGTCACATTTCTTCATCCCCCTACTTATGGAGTAAACCCACGGGGGTTGAAGCCACTGGTTGTCTGGCAAATGGATGTGACACATATACCTGACTTTGGTAACCTCAAGTATGTCCATGTTTCTGTTGATACGTGCTCTGGAATTATTCATGCTTCTGCGTTGTCAGGAGAAAAGGCACGTAATGTTATTACTCATTGCCTGGAAGCCTGGGCGGCGTGGGGTGCGCCCACGTCCCTTAAGACTGACAATGGACCTGCTTATACTGGCAGACAATTCACGTCCTTTTGTTCTGTTATGGGAGTGCAACTTACTCATGGTCTGCCCTATAATCCTCAAGGACAAGGCATTGTTGAGCGTGCTCATCGCACCTTAAAGGAAACTTTACAAAAACAAAAAGGGGGAATAGGAGCTGAACATACTCCTAAAGAACGCTTGTCCTTAGCTCTCTTTACCATTAATTTTTTGAATTTGGATATTCATGGTCGCTCTGCGGCCGATAGACATGTGTTCCCTCAGCCCTCTGTGATTGGCTATGTTAAGTGGAAAGATGTTCTTACGGGCCAATGGAATGGCCCCGACCCCGTGCTGACATGGGCACGAGGATCCGTATGTGTTTTTCCCCAGGATCGCACAGAGCCATTGTGGGTTCCTGAACGCCTGACAAGAAGAGTCCTGACGCCAGCTACCCAGCAACAAGAAATACCACAGCAATCCCGTGATGAGGATCTTCATTCTGCTGAGTGCTCTGGCTCTGGTGCTGATGCCGATGACACAGACGACACCAATGCAATGGTGGGCAGTGGCACGGGCTTGGCCAATGCCGATGCCGGTTCATGGTAATTCTAGTGTCCTTCCCACTCTTTTCTCTAACTCATGTGAGATGTCTGCTCCCTGCGCCTCTCCTAGAGGGGACGTGGAAAGAATTTTTAATCAATCTCAAGTTAATCTCACAGGAGTTTTGTGTTTTAGCCTTGGGAGTGCTCGTTGTATTAGTCTTAAGACCAAGAATTTGACTAACTGGGAGGACCCATTGCGGTCCAGTCAGGATTCAGGGAGCATTCTCAGTGCTGTGTTGAGTCAAGTAGCCTCGGGGGAACCATCAAGCTCAGGAACCCCCGAAAATGGCTCTGCGGTAAACATAACTACCTTGGCTATTATCTCCGAGGCATTAATCCCAGTGCCTCCTTCTTCTTCTAAAAGTCTTTATAATGCCACTCATTTCAAGGCCTCTCCTTACTGTACCCCTAATCTTGGTTTCCCCCCAACATTTACGCCTTGTCAGGATCATTCTTGGGAGAGACGTCAAGTTGCTAAAGGTTTTTCCTTTTCCCCTTCTCTTAAGAGGTATGTTTATAACTTTAGCAATAGTGACAGTTCCTCTACAGGAGTGGGTTGGTCCTGGTTTCAATGGCTGATTTCCAACACAAAGGGGGCTTCAGCTGATATTTCTGCACTGGCTCAACTGCTGGGAGTCAGAAGTTGGCTGGCTAATGTTTCTGGCACTGTTTGGGAGAGTAACCGAGGTAATAGACTCACATCTGTTTCGTTCAACTCTCTGTTAGATAGTGCCACATTGCCCCCCGCAATGGTCTGTGTCCAATCCCCGTTCTTACTCCTTTTGACTAATGACACCTCTTCAGGGATGCTGGATTGTTCTAAGGTTACCTGTCTCTTATCTGAGTGTTGGAATGGCTCTTGGGCTGTAGCGGTGGTCATGAAGATTCCAACTTTTGTCCCAATTCCAGTCACTGCGGACCCTGACAAATTCCCTATTGTTGAGCTACTTAGAGTCCGCAGGGATTTTGGAATCACGGCTGCTATAGTGGCGGCCGTGGCGGTATCTGCTGCTGCGGCGGTCGCGGCCGGAGTGGCCATGGCCAGTCAAGTGCAAACTGCTGCCTCCATTAATCAGGTTGTTCAACAAACTTCCACCATACTTGATTCCCAGAATACAATTAATCAACATATTTTATCAGGGATTTTAGCTGCCAACCAAAGAATAGATTTACTCCAGGCTCAGGTGGAAGAATTGGCTGACTTGGTGCTTTTGGGCTGTGTTGACCAACGTGCACATTTATGCATAACCTCTGTCAGATTTAATGATTCCAGGAACGCCTCCCGTATCATTGGCGAATACTTGGCCGGAAATTGGTCCATGGCAGCGGAAGACATGATCCAGTCTCAACTAACCCAGATAGCTGTCTTGAATAGTACCCACGTCGATCCCATAACTTTGGGTCAATTCACCGATTGGATATCTTCTGCCTTTTCCTTTTTTAAAGAGTGGGTGGGGGTAGGCATTTTTGGAGCAATGTGTTGCTTCGGTATGGTTCTCTGCTTGTGGTTTCTCTGCCGCCTTAAGGCCCGCAATGCTCGTGATAAAGCTATGATCATACAAGCTCTTGCAGCTCTAGAAACTGGCAACTCACCTCAAGTTTGGCTTGCACAAATTAAACAGTAAACCTTTGACATGGTCGTTGCACCCCAAGTTTTACGGACATTGCACTGGGAACGACATGTCTTTCCTTGTTATTCTCCTAGTGTTGGAAAGCCCTTGCACTCTGCTGGCTTTACTGCCATTGCACGCAGATGGGTCTCCACGCTAGTGCTTTTCTATCGCTTTATGACCCGTGCCTTTCTTTTAGGGTGTTGCTAACTTGTTTGTCACTGTATTTCTATACAGCCACAGTTCGGTCTCAGCTATCCCCCTTCGTCCACCATCGTCACGATACAGGATGCGAGGCAAGGCACTGCACTTGAGTGATCCTTGAAGTGGACCTCAAGGAGAGCATGTCCTATTGCATGCGGGTTAGACGCGTCCACGCCCCGTCCCACGAAAAAAGGTGTCGGCTGATATGGTCTCGGATCTGGGGAAGGGCCCTCCTTGGGACTGAGCCATACTATGCAGCCACTTCTGCACAGTGGGATAGGACCTCTACTCTCGCCTGTATTGTTTTTAGAAAACAAAAGGGGGAACTGTGGTGAGCCGTTTCTTCAGACCGGTCGCCATTACAAGATGGCGCCGGCCTCGTTGTGGTCTGTGACAAACAACTCCTTCTTTGGGAGAGTTGGCACATGGTTCTTTGACACCCTATGAGAAAGCTCCACGTGGCAGCTTCGCATTGGGTGTTCGGATACTTTATTAAGGCTGGGAGGGGCTTCCAGGGAGTAGAAGAACTCTCGAGAGCTTGAATAAACAGCTGTAAGAAGATTCCCGGTGTTGCGTCTTCCTTGCGGGCAAGGGGGTCGCGACAGAGTGGTACTTTTTGTTTTGTGAGGTGAAATTGACTTCCGAGAATTATTTTGGGGGCCAATGTCCAAAAACAAGTGTAATGGGAACTTATTTTAGTTTTTGAACAAAGGAGAGATAAAACTAAAAAAACAAAAACAAAAAATCTTGGTACTACATTGATGTGCTATGGATCAGAAAATATCTTCTTCACAGTCGAAGAGGCCATGGATACTTCGTTATTGTAGGTCATTTTTCTTAAATAATTTTCTGTTTAAATTTTATTTAGAAACAACTTCAGGGGCAGAAATGGAGTTCATGGGTAAGGACTTGGGTTCCATCACCAGTATTAAGGGTTTAAAAAAAGTACTTTCAGAAGAATTCTTTTGGAATGTTTTTCAGATTTTTTTCTTTTTCCTCAGAGGACACAGACATCTAAGGAAACTCGTGGTCAAGGAGCGGTGCTCCCTTATGGCGATTCTCACTGTCCGTGGATGAGGATGATGCTACACATGACGCTCCTGCACTGGCCGCCTGCCACAGGAAGCTCTGGGCACGCTGTGTCCCCCGCATCCGCTTTGGGTAGACTGCAACTCTCACGTGTGAATTGAAACGTGTGGCTTCATAACAGCTCACGGAGAAATGGAGAATTCACGGGGGATTTTTCTCGTAAGGAATTGCACAAAATGGATATTAAGAGCCACAAAGAAGAAATCAGGTGACCCCCCCTTGAAAAGTCACTAACCCTGAGGTCTGAAACCGGGCAGCCTCCTGGGCTCCAGCCCTGCTGGCTGAGGGGTGTTGGATGCCCAGCAGGTGGTCTGCACCAGGGAGTCCAGCAGACAGCCTCCCCCACAGTGGGCCGAGCAAGCCAGAGGGGACACAAATGTCCCTGTATGGAGCATGATTTTATTTTGGTCACTTCCACTCACTCTTTGAGGTATTTAAAAAGCTGCGAATGTATGTGACAGGGATAGAGCTGCTCTCCTCACCTCTAAGTTAGAAACAGAGGGAGGCCGGACACCAGCTCTTTCTTTGAACTGTTTTTCCTTTTCCCCTTTTCCCTTCTGTCAGGAAACTCCTTCCCCAGAGTGAAGACCGGGTGCGTGAAGTGGAAATCAGTCAGAGCGAGGTTCTGCAGGACTGAGGGCAGAAGGCCCGAGTGGTCGACTTTCAGTGACCTGATAACAGCATCGTTCTTCTTCAGTTCAGCAACTGGTGAAAATCTCATCAGTGGACAGAATGACTGATGCCGTTCTTGTCTGTTTCAACTTGCAATATTAGCGATGGTTACCCCTTCCTTTTCTTTGGAACTGGTAACCTTTGTTTCAGTGCCAAAGCACAGACGTGACTGTGATAGCTAAAGCTTTTGGTTCAGAGCAGATAGACATTAACAGAAATCTGTGTTTATGGATTCGAGAACAGTATTCTCAAAAATATGTCCAGTCCTGTTACTTGTGCCTACAGTTCCGGTCACTGGAGAGGCTGAGGTGACAGGATTCCCCAACGGGGAGTCCAGGCCAGCCTGGGCAACCAGAGACCCCAAACTCAAGAACAAAGTCAATCAAAATCACACTTGATCTGCATACAAAGTACTCACACACACACACACACACACACACACACACACAGAGTAAAATTTCTTACAAAGAAGAGTCGGAAGATGCCAGAGCAGTATTAGGCTGCCTGACGAGGAGAGATTTTAGGGATACTGGGAAAGTTCTGCCCAAATCGATCCCTGGCGCACCTCAAATGCCCACCATTAAAGTCATTCATTTGAGTTAAGAAAATTGCTGGTAAGACCTCTATTAAAATGCAAATGTGTTCCCTGGGTGGGGAAACACATTAAATCATTATCCACCATTAACACTTTAGACCAAATTAGTTTCAGATTTATTAGCCAATTACTCAAAGTGCAGAGGAACCATGCAGGAGAGGTTAGCTGAAGTGGGTTTGGGGGACCCGGGAGAGGGGAAGAGCCATCCGTGAGGTCTCACCGTGCCTTTCAAACTTTCCATTATTCAGTTTCCTTTGAAATAAAATAGTACATAAAATTCTCTCGTAAAAATATCAAAAAGTGAAACTTCTCTTGAAAAAGAGAGGGAAGGCCATGGGCTCTGTTCCTACCTCCTCCTCACTGTCCTCGTCCCACAGCCTGGAAGAATGCCCTCCCACGTGGTGTGACACCGGCGAGAGGTTCTCTGTGCAGCGCCCTGTCCTCCGGGCCTCTTCCTGCAGAGGCTCACTGCCGCCTGTTGTTTTCACGGACAGGGCTCGACTTCACACGGGGGGAAATGAAGAGCATCTGGTGGAGTTTGGATCTTTTCTACCGCAGCACCCTGCAGCTTCCAGGCAGCCACAGGCTCAAGAGGGGACAACTCGTGCGTGCAACATGCCATGTTGACAAGGAAGGATGCTTGGAGGTCAGGCGTGTGTCCCATTCGCAATGGGTTTCTTGGGACCCAACCCCACTGTGAGTCTAGGAGCACCTGCATTTTGAAGAAGAGCCAGAGCAGAGTGGGGTGGAGAAGCTCTTAGAAGCAGCTCCTAAGAAGTCCTGGAGTGTCCTGCCTGCAAACACCCCGCTCCAAGTGGGAGGGGTCCAGCCTCTCCTCTGCTGCTCCACTGCATCCCAAGAGGCAGGGAAAGATACCGCCCCAAAATGAGTTCACGACACTTTCTCTCTTGAAGACTGCTCATGATGTTTACCTCCAGCCTCACTATATGGAGAATATGAAGTTTCCCAGGGCTTCAAATTTCATCCTAGAAATGGTTCTAAGGAGGAAGAAGGATGCTCCAAGGGTGGACCCAGGAGATCTCCGTGGACCTCCCCTGAAGCCCAGCGGAATGCAGCATTTCTCACTGAGCATGTGGGATTAGGGTTCCTGCAGAGCAGAGCTGGGCCTCTCAGCCCCACAGGGTATCCTTTCCTAGGCTAGATGGATATTTGGTTAACATCTGATTTCAGAGGGTCTTTGGAAAGGAAATCCAGCCTGTCTTCTGCAACTAAAGTCTGGAGTTGGGGTCTGGAAAACTGCAAGTAAATAGATATCACACATGTGCATGAGTAAGACATGGATATGTGTGCAGAAGGAGGAAAGTGGGACCCGAGCAGAAAGGAGGACTGGAATTTTATGTCAAAGTATTATTGTGCTCTTATATACAGGGGTTTGCTTGATTTTAAAATAATCCCTTTATAATTTTACTCAGATGAAGAGAGGATTCTCAAAGAGGACAAGAAACTTTCCTCAGTTCATAGGATTATGATATAGCTGAGATCCAAATTCAACCAGAGCACACTGCTGTCCCCAGAATGACTTAGTTATCTTCATTTAATTTCACTTAAAGGATACTGAGGCTCTATAAGTTATGCCACTTAAATCCTGGCCAAATAAGACAGAAAAATCATGGGGGAATGACAATATACATTATTCAAAATTCTTCAAATAAAACTGAACAAAATGGTTGGGTAAAATATAACTTCACTGTGATATATGGCAGAGTTTTAGAAAGTTGTCTACGTATATTCTGTTACTATTTTTATAAAATCATGATATTTCTTTTGCTCTCATATAGGACAACAGTTCCATATCATTTATACATTCAAGCATAATTCTTATGTTAATCAGGGAACTGTTATTTGAATAAGTCTAGCAAATGATCCAAAATTACTTCAATCTGCAAATCCCTTATAGCTCAGTTCCAAAAGCTACTAAGACATATAGAACTGTAAGCTAGCTATGTTTTAGTGATTTTATTGTTTTATAGGAACATAAACAAGAGAAAATGTGATATATGCTTGAGTACATAGATTTGACAAGTCTTTAACTTTCTTTAACTGTGGCAAAGATCTTAAGGGTTAAATAAAACCAGGTTGACATGATTTCTTGTTTGTTTATTCAAGGTAATTCATAAATTCATCAAGCAATGCCCAGTTGAAAAGCAATGCTAGAAAAGTAAGCATACACCATTGCTCTTTTTCCTAGTCTTCGTTCCCCTTCACATCTCCTCTGGTTTCTTGGCTTAAATACACACATGAAGTGATGATCCCCAAATTGATATCTCCAGCTCAGAACCCCATGGGTCTCCTCTACGAGTCGGTGTGGGCACCTGCAGACACCTAATAACATGCACGAAGCCAGCTCCTGGTTCTTCCTCTTCAAAACCACTTTTCCTCCAGACCACCCTTTACCGTGCTTTTTTACACTTTCGGGTGCTCAGTTCAAAGATGGGTGCCCTCCCTCTCTCTCACCTATTCAACCATCAGCATGTTCTCGCATGTCCACCCACCGTCACTTGTCTAGATCAAGCCGGTCTCCTTTGCTTACACGCCAGCCAGCGGTGGCCTCCCAAAGTGTCCTTGTTTCTAACCTCGGCCCTCCAGCGTCTATTAGTGGCATGACGACTGAACGTCTCCTGTCAACCATCTTTGCAGAACGTCCATCAGATCTTGCCATGGCTGCTCCAGCCAGCCTAGGCACAGAGGCTGGAGGAGCCACAGGGCCAGGGAGTGGTGCCAGGTGACTCACGGGACCAGGCAGGTGGTGCGTGGCTGTCCATCACAGAGGACTGGCCATGAGCCACACTGTTAGGGACAGCCACATCTCTTGTGGGCTGGGCATGCCACTGAGGCAGGACACTCCCATGGAGAGCTCAGTTACTGAGAGCAGAGGACAACTCACCAAGTCCCTCACCCACAAGAACAAAGAGGCCTGGGCCACCCCTGGACACCCAGAGGGAGCTGAAAGGAGCACTCTGGTGGTCTTTAAGGGAAAACAAGGATTGCCTCCAGTGAGTGACCATTGAACCAGACGACATTCAAACCGTGTTAGATGGTTTACGACTATTTTGTTATATTTATTAAGATAAACCATTGGGCAAGCAGTTAAGGAACTCTGTGGGAGGAATCAATACCAGCTCTATAAAATACTTACATTTTTATATTTATTTGTGTTAAAATATAAGTTAAATATCATTTACTACTTAGCATGATGTGCAGCTGGTTGATGAAAGTTAATACATTTGTTTTCACTTAAAGATTTAGTAATGTTAAGAATGCAATGATATAAAAAGACAATACTACTATATAAATATTAATTTAAATTTAAAATTTTGAAAAATGTGTCTACATATACATGTGATCTAACATGTAGGATATAATTTTTAAATCATGCTCATATTATAGTGGGTAGCTAAAATTTTTAGTGGCTTTTATCAGATTGCATGGTCTAACAAATGTAGTGACTGAGATTAGCAGTGTTTGAGAGGGAAAAATGCTCTAAATAGACATTAAAATAAAATTTAAGTTATTGTTTATCTTTAATTGTTAATCTCCATAATAAATAATTTAATCTAATTTATCAAGCCTTCTTCTAATATACAGTGAAATGTATCATGGAATAATGAATGTCATGCATTTGCAGAATTATTTTACTTTTACATTTAGGAAAAGTATTTGAAGTTAGTTGTAAACCCAGAACTCTTCAAAATACCTTTAACATCCCAGGAGAACTTAGAGTCACCTAACAGTAGCCTTTCCAAAAGATGACACAAAGGCAAACATTTACTCCTTTTTTTCCCACAAAAGTTCGTCGTTTAACTCAAAACAAACTTTCTTATCTTTTGTCGATCTATTTTGTCGCATGAGCTGCATATTCCCTTGTAAATATAGTCTCATTAAAAGATGGCTTTACGTGGCACAGGATGTGGGTCTAAGAGATAGGGACACAGTTGAGAAATCCCATGTTCCCTATGTACTATATCTGGGCAACAGACATAATTCTTAGAAATGACTTTATAATTTTATCATAAATAAATAATGGATGATAAGTATTTGAGCCTTCCCATACTACCCTATCAGGAACAAGACCAGCTATGGGAGCACAGTTCTAGAACGTCCCATCTTGGTGAAATACTTGGGGGTTCATCTTATTGTTCTGTACATGTGCAGACCGCGTCCCTCCTCCTGATAGCCTTGCATTCCTTGCCCCTCTAGCTCTCCCTAAAGCCTTCCCAGTGTGAACCTTCCCCAGTGAACTCCAGAGGCCCATGGAGGGAGCAGGTACACGCAGCCTGGCCTGGGCTAACCAGCCACTGTCTCTTGTTCCTATCCGCCCACAGCTACAACACCTGACCCTACCTCAACATTGCTTTTCAAATGTGTTCTACCTTTTCTTAAAAAAATCTCTGGAGTCTCAAAAATCTCAGCCACTTCCCAAATATTCAAATCCTTTGGTGGTGGAAGGAAAGAGGATCAGTTAGCATTACGTGGAATAATCCTTTATGGAGTAGAAAAAAGACATGGCAGAGAATGTGAATTTCCCCTGTGCCACAGTCTGGCTGGGCACAAAATCACAAGCCACTCAAGCAGGAACTATGCCGACCGACACACGCAGTGTTCTCCTGGACCCCCAACAGGAAGTCCCTCCTCCAGAATTCCCTCCTATCCTCCAGAATTCCCTCCTACCACACTTCCCCAACCAATGGGAACTCTCCAGGAGTCCCTTAGCAGGCCAAGGTGGACAGCAGGGGTCTAATATCCATATGAATGCAGATCTTAACATAATCATATCATCTCAATGGCTTGCCGGTGGGTGTCACCTTTCAACCAAAAATGCCATGCATCATACTACTTGGCTATGGCTCTTAGCATCTCCCCCCCTTCTGTTTAATTAAGCAACCAGCAATGTGGCTTAGGGACCGCCCTTCACTCTGCCTCCTACCTTCAAGTGGTTTACCCTTGCCTGTCTGCGTGGCAAGGGCACTTCACATGTGCTGGTTGTAGAAATAAAACTTATATTTAAAAATTTCTTAAATTTGTGCATGGAATATAAAGTTTTCAGGTATTAATATAAAGTTTTAGTAGATGAAAGACTATTCATAAAACTTTAATATCTGTTACTTATGCTTCTCTATTTTCGTTTGATACATGATTTTTTTGCACAGATGTTAAGTCAATTTACTATATTTTTATGGCAAATTAGTGGGAAGAGCACTAAAACAAGGTGTCCTGAATCTTTGGCCTATTCAGCATTTGAAGAAAGTGTTTGCTTTAAGTTCTAAATAAGTCAACATAATTAGAGCACTGTTCGACATGCTTTTAATTGTGTGGTCTTATGAGAATTAACTAAAAACTGAAGTCTAGATAAACAAGAGTGGCAGAAAACACACACTTCTTGCTTTTGCTTGTTTGCCATTTCCAGAAATCTCTTAGCAACTAATGGGTTTGAAAGACCCAAATCTTAGGTGCATGTGGACTGGAATGGATTCTCCATAAAATTAGAAGAAAATTTGACAGCTAGCTTTTAATAATGAAATTCAATAAGTTAATTAAACAACTTTGCATAATTCTGTTTCAATAAAAACTGATTCTTCTGTATAAGGGCAGGGCTGCTGTAGATAGATGTGTCCCTTGTTCCTTCCTAAATGTCAAGAGAGGTCAACAGAAAGAAAGCCTGTCACTCACCACCGCACCACCTCAAAATACCGCCTTTCTCCAAATAAGGGAGAGAATCCTCAGGGGAAAGTAAGCACAGGAGTGAGCTACTTTGAGGTTCCAGAAGAAAAACAGGGGAAACAGGGCAGTGACATGTTCAGAGTTACAACTATGCCCTTCACAGAGGGAGGGCCACCTGGGCCCAAGAGCCCTGCCATAGGTACACAGACTTGTGCGTGCGTGTCTGAGGAGGATGGGCCATGGGTCTGTGTTTCAACTATGGTGGAGGAATTGGTGTCTGGGGGAGGGTCAGAGACAGAACTCCTCAGAGGAGCCCAGGTGACCCAAAGAACCACAGAGGATCCAGGTTTGCAGGAGCAGCCTCTGAGACCAAGAGCCTCTAGACTGTGGAACACCATAACACTTTGACAGCTCTAGGACTCTCCTCCACCCCAAGAGGAGGGTTGAGGTCAACTCTAAGAACAAGAATACTCAGCTTCTGTCATTCAATCATTACTAAATAGAACTGCTAACATATTGATTCAAGATAGTACTAGCAAAAGAGCAAGAAACAACAGAAAAATTGCGAAATCTATCAAATGAAAGAAAAATACTCATGTTGATTTCTTATGTAATGGAAATTCGATAATGATTGTTGCTAAAATTCACATAAATAGACCTATGAAGAATTTTTTCAAAGAAATTAGACGCTAAAAAATCTTTAACAACTGATTTCCTCAAATATTTGTAAGAATTATTGAAATCTATATGAGATGTTGTAGAATTGGAGCCCTATGTGCTTTAGGAGGGTAAGGCAAATAAAAATTTGGCTTCTTTTCTATTTGTTCACAAGCTAAATTTCCATTTATTTTGTACTCCCAGATGAGAGTGAAAGACCCCCGGACCCTCAAATCCCCCGTCCAAAAGAACTAGCGTCACACTGGCTGCAAAAGCAAGAGGCAAGTTTATTAATACACAGGCGCCTGCGGGTGCACAGCAAAACCTCAGCCGAAGCTTTGGTGAACTGGCACACCGGGCTTTGGGGTACAGATCTTTTATAGGAAAAAGGAGTTGTTTTCTACCTAGCACAATAACAGGTGTTTTTGAATCCAGCATACACGTCACTTAAAGGGTAAACTTGTTTTTCACTATGATAAACTTGTTTTTCACTATAGGTTCCCGAAAAACTCATTAATCTCACAGGTTTACATTGTGTTTCCTCCCTGTTCCCGCTTATGATCCCAGTTTGCTCAAGCATGTCCTGTGATGTGGTCAGGGTGCCCTTTCTAACAGGTCATGTGGTGAGCTCACCTGTTTACTACATACTTTCTACTTTTCATAATCAGGCCTTAGGTTATGGGGCTGGGGTCTTTCATTCCCCCCTTTTTCTGTTACATGGATATAATCCTATATCCATTGTTCTGCCTGTTCAGATTCTTGGACTAAGTTTGTGGGTGACCCTGTCTGCTGTTGGTGTAGATGATATTGTTGGGTGAGGACCATAGTTTGAATTATAGAAAGCCTTTCCTTCATGAACTGCACTAGTCGGTTAAGTATGCAGGGCCCAAGTGTCAAGATTAACAGTAGAATAACTAAAGGACCCACTAGGGTGGATAACAAAGTAGTCAGCCATGGGGACTTATTAAACCATTGTTCAAACCATCCTTGTTGTGCTTCAAATTCTTTCTGCCTTTTTGCCAACCTTTCAGTAACCTTTTCCATGGTTTCGCGGACCGCCCCTGTATGGTCTGCATAGAAGCAACATTGCTCTTTTAAAACCACACAAAGACCTCTTTTCCTACTTATTAACATTAGTGTCACCAAAGTTGGTATACAACCCCCCTAATTTGGGAACTCCTTACTGCTGTGAGGAAGGGGGACGAAGAGAATCTTTCTGGCTTCTTCAGGCTGAAAAGGGACGGCGTGGGGCAAGCAGTTTGGAGTCCCCCTTAAAAATATCGGGTCTATCGAGTAGTCCATGATAAAAGTCCAATTGAGAAGCAATAGGCTGGAGGGCCATTCGAATGATAGGTGGTCTATAAGAGAAACAAGAACTCATTAATACTGGAACCATATTGATGCAGTAATAAATGCCACAGCACAGGAATATGCCAATGAGTATAATGACCAAGACAAAGATTAACAATGTTTTCCCTCAGGCAGTACCAAGAACTAGGAGCTAAGATATTGTTTTCACGACAAAGTTGTTGAGGACATGGCTTCCATCTGATCATGTAAATCTTTAAGGATATTTGTCACATTGTCAGAAATGTCAGGGATGTAAACACAACAACTAACATTTAGGGTTACAGATGTCCTTTTTCTCTTAAGATATAGTCTAATAATCTAATGCCATCTGATCCTGCAAAATCCTTTTACTAGTATGACCTGTGTCTAATAGAAATCTTTAATTCTGTTACCTAGGGCTGGATACTCATACTAGCAAACACAAAGCCTACCTGTGTAGGTTAGGAATATCTGTGGGCCTTGAGCTAAAAACTACTCTGGCAGTTTCTTTTGATAATTATCAGGCATTCCTGTCTGAGAATTTCTTTTGTAGCCTCCAGTTTACTTATTTATGGAAGTTTTATTTAACTATCATTATTATTAAAATATCCAGGAATAGCTCTGTTTTTGGATTAGACTGTCTTTGCTAAGTGTTTAAGATGAAGCAAGTCAAACTGACTTTTGTTTCAATTTATTGTTAACAGTCAGTTGAGTTACGCTGGGAGTCCTCGGGAACTTCACAGCAGCTTCTCAGTTCTGCTAGTGCCATTTGCGCTAGGATGGGTCCAGGCCTTGCTTGACCATGTGGCTTCCCTCGGAAGCATCAGGGATGTCTCCCTTTTCTGATGACCCTCCTCTTCACAGCAAATGCACTGACTGGCTTCCTGTCCTCCACTGGTCTCATTAATCTCCCTGATCGGGAGGTTATGTGGCCTAGGGTTGCAGAGCCCTTTGAAGAAGTCCCCTATTCCCTGATTCAGACTGACTCAGAGAGCAAGAGCCAAATTTTTAATTTTAAAACTTAATCTTAAACATCTAGCAAATAAGTTAACAGCCTTATATTAAGAGTACTGGGCTTTAGTACCTATCTCTCTATCCTGTAAGTGATAACTCCTTGCAACACATTATCTTAAATTAACCCAGGTTGTGAGTTCTTAAAGCAGTACCTCTTTAAAATATTAACAGGCAATCCTTAGTCCATCTAAAAGCAAACTACAAAACAAAACTAACTAGGGTAAAAACATATTTAGTCTATGTAATAGCTACCTAGAATTTTGGCAGAGTACATCCCCTGTTTGGTATCCTGGCAATCGTGACAAAAACCAACTTTTGGACACAATTTTAAATGTACTGAAATCTGGCCTACTTTTTTTATAGTCACTTTTACATGAGATGGGACATGGAGCCTTATCTCAAGTAAGGTGGGGCTCTTCATAAATCTTAAATACTATAGTTCTGAAGCTGATCTTTGCTGCTTTTTTTTTTTTTGTTTTTTAAACATCATTTTACAAAGCCTACATGAATTGTTGCTCAAGTTCACATGAATATTAGCTAACACAACATAATATCACATCTAAAACATGAATTAAAGAAAGGCTGAAAGCTTTTAACCTTTTGTAGAAAAGTAGCAAAGTACTTTTGTGTTTTGCAATAAAACCTTTACATAGATTAGGCTCTCATTAACTTAAAAATACATTTAAATTGTATCTCAGTGTAAAAAGTAACATGGAACTTTACATAACTTATTGATAATAAGTACAGTTATAGAACACAAATGATATAAATGAATTTCCAACATGTTTTTCTTTTAAGCCTAAAATTACCATACACTTTTAGAATACCAGCTTGATATAATGTTCTTTTTAAAGCTTCTACCTTACAGACTTGTATACCTGGAAGATATGAACACATTAATGGCACCAATTACATTGATGTTTTTATATTAACCAAGTTTAGCTTTTAAAGAAATAACATAGCACAATTCTTTAAAACGACAGCACTTGTTTAACCAGCTGCTTAATGTCTTTAAGATTACTTGCTCAAAAACTTACACAGACCTTTTTTATATCATTTACTTAAACTTTTTTAAATTATTTAATCATATAGACTTTTATCCAGAAATCTAGAACCTTTTAGTTTCTCTTTTTACCTGTTAATCTCTTTCTGTTCACATTTTGAAACAATACTTGTAAATTTTTGAATTTAAACAGATTTAACATTTTATTAAGGCCTTTTTGAACACCTAGAAAAACTTATAAGCTTAATTTTAAAGACATCTTTACTTTTATCTGTTTACCCAATTTAAATTGAACCATTTGAATCACGTGAATCAAAGATATTTGGATCCATTTTTAAATTTTTATGAGCGCTCCTCATCTGTCAATTGTCATATCACTGCAGGATATATGGACATACACACAGACATACGGACATACAACACGCAACACAAGTGTAACACATAACACAAAAGGCCAAGAAACTCCAGTTGATCAGAAATAGAACTTATCAGAAAAACATTAGCTTGTCTGTAGAATAAAAATCATGAGCTCAAAAAAAACATAGAATCTAAGAAAAGGCAAAAGTCCTAGAGAAAATTGACCCGCCAGTAATTAGTAAATGTCATACAATTTACTCTTTGTTTTAATCTGGTTTGAGTTCCCATAAAAAGACATTTTTACCTTTTTTTTTCCTTGAGCTTCAGATCTGTCTCTTACTGAGTGTTCCAGGCTTCTTTTATTTGCATATCAATTTAAGTCCTGGCTGAGGTCTGGAAGGAACTGGGAAAACTGGAATTCTGAGCAGAAACTTCATGTCTAAGGCATTTTAACCATAAGTCACAATTTTCAGGTTTGGAAGTTGAAAATATGGTAAAAGTTTAAGATACAACTTATAAAATTTCACATCTTTATATCTTTGTACACTAGAAAAACTTGCTCACACAAAACTGAAAATAGGATCTTAATAATATAAAAGTTACCACAGAAGGAATTTTTTTTTTTCAGGATCATTAAGCCACTTTCTTTGTTCTGAAGTTCCTAAAGTAGTATTAAGTTACATTAAATCGCCTGAAAAATTTTAAAAGAGAACCACACACTACCATGTACATCCAAAATTAAGCTTTTAAAAATTCCCAAGACTGTTGCTAATTAATGTCATTTCAATAAGCCAGACCAACATTTTAATTTAACATTTTTTTTTCTAAATCTTACACACTGAGAGAAACATATCGAATCATAATTTATTATTTTTGCCCAAATCCATGCACTGGTATACTTAGTGAAATCTCCTTAGGCTACCCAGTTCAAAAATTGATGAAAAAATAAAACTGAATGATTGGGAGTTACTTGCCAACTTAATGAAGGACCTTAGGAATACGTCTGAGGGTAGCCCAGACCGGAATTCCGCAGTTGTTCCAAACTCTTTCTTCCACCTCCACGCATCCGAGGCAGACCGGGATTCAGGACACTGTGTACTCACGCCAATTGCTCTCCGGGCCCAGACAGAAAAGTTGGAAGCGGCTTTGGCAGAACCGGTCTGGGACAGAATTTATGACTGAAAGTTTGGCTCCTATCCCCAAAGCCAATTAATGCCAATTTAACAATGAGGACAGGGTTTTGAGAAAAGTTAAAGCGAGGTCTCAAAATTCTTAGATCCCCAGCAGGCATTTCTATTTGCATTCAAGCCGATTACCAGAGGGAAAGAAAACATTGCTTTACCACCGATGGTCAAGGGTGAGGCGCAAGGGAGTTGTTGTAGATTGCCCCATATTAGTTTCAGTCAGAGGGAGGAAATAAAGGGTTAAGACAGACACAGTTAAGAAGACTGAACAGGGGTTCAGTCAGAAGGAGGAAGTAAAGGGTTAAGACAGATGCAGTTAAGAAAACTGAACAGGGAGAGAGAAAGAGAGGGAGAGAGAGAGAGAGAGAGAGAGAGAGAGAGAGAGAGAGAGAGAGAGAGCGCGCTGCGCGTTGCCGGGCACAAACCGAAACCGAAAACCTGACAGCTCAAGGGGGAGCCGGCATTCCCCCCCTTACTTACGGAAACAGTGTTTCCCTTGGAAACACTGGGGTCCCAGAAAAGAAAAACAAAAACAAAACAAAACAAAACAAAAAAAAATGGACCCTACAGACCCCTGGGACGTCTCCCAGGGCGGCAGGCAGGGGAGAAGTCCGAGTTCGTCAACTCCTTCTCAAGCTGCCTCAGAATACAGAGCGATTACGCGTAATCGTACAGTCGCTGCGCAAACACAGACACAACACAACACAACACAATACAACACAACACAACACAACACGACACGACACAATAGCTCGAGCTGGCCAGCTTACCTCCCAGTGATGCCAAGAGTTCCTCCGGACAGGGATCTGGAGGGGGGGAAAGCTGATCCCGGACGAGCCCCCAAATGAAAGACCCCCGGACCCTCAAATCCCCCGTCCAAAAGAACTAGCGTCACACTGGCTGCAAAAGCAAGAGGCAAGTTTATTAATACACAGGCGCCTGCGGGTGCACAGCAAAACCTCAGCCGAAGCTTTGGTGAACTGGCACACTGGGCTTTGGGGTACAGATCTTTTATAGGAAAAAGGAGTTGTTTTCTACCTAGCACAATAACAGGTGTTTTTGAATCCAGCATACACGTCACTTAAAGGGTAAACTTGTTTTTCACTATGATAAACTTGTTTTTCACTATAGGTTCCCGAAAAACTCATTAATCTCACAGGTTTACATTGTGTTTCCTCCCTGTTCCCGCTTATGATCCCAGTTTGCTCAAGCATGTCCTGTGATGTGGTCAGGGTGCCCTTTCTAACAGGTCATGTGGTGAGCTCACCTGTTTACTACATACTTTCTACTTTTCATAATCAGGCCTTAGGTTATGGGGCTGGGGTCTTTCAAGAGTAATTTGATTTATGAATTTCAGTAAAAGCTAGGGAGTGCTAAATTACTTAAAGCATTCCCAATATGTGTTTGCAATTTTAAAAGGATGAATTACTGTTTCCCTTTGAGAGTCTGAACTGTTGCCTTTCACTTCCATAAATAAAATTTCTTCTCATTAAAGTGGAATAAAACATTGAGAAAGAACCCCTCTATAGGTCTCACATACTCACATTCTGCACCAATTTTGATGGATGGTTCCAATTGTTGATAGTCGTAACACCTCCACTTTAAGTTTTTTCCCTTCTTTATTTTACATGTAATATAATGAAGCGCTCTTGTTGAATTCAAGTGCTTACATACAGATTATTAAATCTTTTAGAGGAATGATCCCCGTGGTGAGCTTTGTATGAAAGGAAAGATCCTTGATGACGTGAAAACCACCTTTGGCTCTGTGGTTGGGATTCAGGCTTCAGGGACTTTCAAAGCTGACTGCATGCATACATTTAAAAGAGAATTTTGGGGCTGGGGATGTGGCTCAAGCGGTAGCGCGCTCGCCTAGCATGCGTGTGGCCCAGGTTCGATCCTTAGCACCACATACAAAGATGTTGTGTCCGCCAATAACTAAAAAAAATAAATAAATATTTAAAAATTCTCTCTCACTCTCTCTTTAAAAAAAAAAAAGTAAGTTTAAAAAAAAAAGAGAGAATTTTGACCCTTGCTGTGTTTTAGTGACTAAAGTATAAAGGGAACATAACATTTTTTGGAAAATCTAAAGAACAGGAAGTAATGTGGCATTGTTTCTTCTCAAAACACAATCTGTATCTCTAGAATAATATGAAATAGTGCAATACCTTAGAGAAAATAAGAGAAATGAAATTAAGTACAAAGCTAACAGCCATTCCCATTTGAAAAATTAAAATAAATTTCTTAACTGGAGTTGTTGAAAGTTCATGAAGGACAATAACTTGTGACTTTAAATTCCATACAGATATACAATTGCCATCAATGTAACCTGTCCCTACCTATGCTAACTAGGTAGTTATTGTGTTTTTTTTTAATTGGTTGTTCAAAACATTACAAAGCTCATGACATATCATCTTCCATACATTTGATTCAAGTGGGTTATGAACTCCCATTTTTTACCCCAAATACAAGTTGCAGAATCACATCGGTTACACATCCACATTTTTACATAATACCATATTAATGACTGTTGTATTCTGCTACCTTTCCTATCCCCTACTATCCCCCCTCCCCTTCCCTCTCATCTTCCCTCTCTACCCCATCTGCTGTTGTTTAATTCTCTCCCTTGTTTTGTTTTCCCCTTTCCCCTCACAAACTCTTATATGTAATTTTGTGTAACAATGAGGGTCTCCTTCCATTTCCATACAGTTTCCCTTCTCTCTCCCTTTCTCTCCCCCCACTCATCTCTGTTTAATGTTAATCTTTTCCTCATGCTCTTCTTCCCTGTTCTGATCTTAGTTGCTCTCTTTATATCAAAGAAGATATTTGGCATTTGTTTTTTAAGGATTGGCTAGCTTCACTTAGCATAATCTGCTCTAATGCCATCCATTTCCCTGCAAAATCCATGATTTTGTCGTTTTTTAGTGCTGCGTAATACTCCATTGTGTATAAATGCCACAGTTTTTTAATGCCACATCAATGATCATAGCAGCACAATTCACAATAGCTAGACTTTGGAATCAACCTAGATGCCCTTCAATAGATGAATGGATTAAAAAACTGTGGCATTTATACACAGTGGAGTATTACGCAGCACTAGTTATTGTGTTTTATACCAAATGTTTGCTAAGAAAAAGTAAATTTTAAAAAATACTAAGTTATTATTTTTTAATTGTAGGTGGACACACTACCTTTATTTTATTTTTATGTGGTGCTGAGGATCAACCCAGTGCCTCACACATGCTAGGCAAGCACTCTACCACTGAGCCGAAGCCCCAAAGAAAGTAAATTTTTGATGCTTTCACTATGTACATGTACACAGGGAAGGAAGGAATACAGAACCAAGCTAAAAGACAAATTCCTGCATATGCCTGTGATTCGGATCAACTGTCTTAGCTTCCATGGAGCTATGACTAACAACTATGAACTCCCCTGTCTGATTAATAGGAATACAACTTTGGAGGTGAGTACAGGAAATTGAACCCAGGGGTACTTAACCAGCCACATATCCAGACCTTTCTATTTTATTCTTTTATTTTGAAGCAGAGCCTTGCTAAATTGCTGAGGCTGGCTTTGAATTTGCGATCCTCCTGCCTTAGCCTCCTGAACCTCTGGGATTACAGGTGTGCACCACTATGCTGACAATAGGAAGATAATTTTTATTGGACCTAAACTTAAATGCATAGCTAAAATTCATGTTTCCAGGCTCATTTACAAAAACTCGATATAATAAAAATCTCAAGGTTAACCTCAGTGTTAAGTAGAAAGTAGGAAAACAAGTTTGGAAATGCACAAGTGCTGCTCAACAACACAGCCTCCCAGCCAAGTTCTCTTCAAAGTGCACAATGGCTCTTAACACAATTCTTGCACCTACATGAACTGCTCAAGGTGAGCTTCAGCTCACCATCCACCTTGCCCCTACCTGCACGAACCCCTCCGACACAAGGATGGTGTTTTCCTTCTGCATATATCCCCTAGCCAGCCTAGTATCATGTTCCACATGTTGAAGGAATAAATAAATAAATTTGATTTCATAATTATGTGATAAGTATTTGGGGTGCTTTGATTAATACAAACATTTTTATCTTATTCCATGGCCCAATGAGAACCAAGAGTAATTAAGAATTATCAAATGGAAAAAAGAAGAACTCTTAGAATTCATATTGATTTCAAAATGGTTTGAAATCAGGGAAATGCAAATGAAAGCCACAATGAGAGGTCACTC
This sequence comes from Spermophilus citellus, assembly GCF_964194105.1. Taxonomy (NCBI): domain Eukaryota; kingdom Metazoa; phylum Chordata; class Mammalia; order Rodentia; family Sciuridae; genus Spermophilus; species Spermophilus citellus. Next base: position 102,896,432 of record NC_138185.1, on the reverse strand, counting down.
CACACCAACTGGATGGCTGTTAATAAAAAGACAAGAGGTAGCAAGTGTTGACAAGAGGGTGTTGAGAAGAGGAAGCCCTTGCACACCCTTTGATGGGAACACAAGCTCATTATAGAAAACAGAGCGGTGGCTCTTCAAACAACTAAAACCAGAACTGCAGTCAAGCTGTCCGTTAGTCTGAGTGCTCAGCCGGAGGAGAGGGCCTCAGTGCCTCGCGGAGACATGTGCACTTCTGTGTTCACTGCAACGCCACTCATGAGAGCCAAGACTGGAAGGCCCAGCACCTGCCATGGGTGAGCGGATAAAGAAAATGTGCTTTACAGACATACTGGGGCATTACTCAGCCTTCAAAAGAAACAAAATCCCGTTCTTATACAACACAGATGTACCTGGAGCACATGTTGCTAAGTGAAATAAACCAGACACAAAAAGACACATTCAGACTCAGTATTTGCATGTGGAAAGTTAAAAAAAAGAAAAAGAAAAGAAAGAAAGAAAGAAAAAAGAAAAAAGAAAAATATAGATGCATAGAGTAGGAGAGCAGTTACCAGAAACTGGGATAAAGAATAATGAAATGGGGTCAAAGGTACAAAGTTGATAGCATATAATAATATTGTGATTTATACCAAACTTTTGATAAGGGAGTAAACTTTTGATGCTCTTGCCACTCAAAGTAAGAATATCAGGTGATGGTGTGTGGATTTGCCTGAATGTAGTGATAATCCGTATGTGCTTGCGTACATCGAAACATTATGTTGTATACCTTAAATATAGGCAATAAGAGAAAAGAAATTAGTTTGGGAGGAAAAAGACAGGGTGACATGTCGTTTATGTGCTTACTATCCATACACACTTTAATTTCACCCGTAGCAATGTGGCTGCACACCTGCGAGCTGCTCTCCACGCTGTCCGTCTGGGGCTGAGCTAAGCATGATGCCTTCCCTTTCCAGTGCAATGAAAATCCACTTAGTTCTACTGTCCAGTCACTGTATCCTGCTTCCATTTAAACTTTGGGATCTGCTGATTTTTCGGGATGACGATCTGCAGTTCCCAGACACATCTAATGCTTAACAAACACTCATTTTCCCTCCTGGAGACTCATTTCCTTCTCCTGAAGGACAATGAAGGAATCACCTCAGTTTCTCCTTCCCGTGCACCAGGGGGGAAGTGTCTCCTAATTTGGACGTGATGAACTGGCCGATCTTCACAGAGTAAGACTAGTGGGTCTTCACACTGGAAGATGGCACCAACTTGAACTCAGTCACTTGAATATTTCAGGAATAACTGTTTTTCTCAACCTCTTAACAAACTCATGAACATTCCTTATACAGGACTACTTGAGAAATCTCAGTAATAAAATTCGCCCTTTGTCAAATGCAACGACCTGACTTCTATTTTCTGCACACGGTGGATCTTTTCAGATCCAAGCTCAGTGGGCCGTGAGCACAGAGTGATGAAGAGCCTGGCTCCTCACGTCTGGCATCACAAGCATGTCAGAGAGAGGCAGCTGTGTGGCGATTGATGAAACCATATCGATCTCCTTCCGAGTATGGGCAGCGGTCAGCTTTCTTTCTGGAGGCCTGTGGATCTGACTCCCGCACCTCACACCATTAAAACCTACGTGAGTGCATTAGTGGAAATGTATTCTATTATCCCGTCTCCTGAGGACTCCCAAGGAAGTGAATTGCATTATGTCGACAGCTACTTTCAGTGACATTTCAGGCAATTTTCATGTCACGCCTTAACCTCATTTCCACTGGCTAACAGGAGATAATCAGATTATAATACCAAAGGTACCAGGATGGATTCCTTGGAGCTGGGAGAGCTCTCCAACACTGGGGATCCACAACACTCAGGAAAACGAGTCACCCTTTCCCCTTACACTGGGAGGGTAATACTGCAGAGCAGGGAAACATTTGGAATTTACCTTTTCTTGGAAGTTCAGCCACTAAGTTGACAACTGGACACAATGTCCCATTTATACCTTGTAGGCTCCATGCATTATAGGGTGGGATACATGGTATCTGGCCAAAATTAACCACCTGAACTTTATGAAAAGAAGAGACATTTATGTAAAAGCAATCATTGATCTAGCAGAGTCATTAACTCATGGCTCCGCCTAACTGCCTTTTGGAAACGGATAAAAATGCTGAAAAAGCATATGTATTTGATAATTTTGATAATGCTGCTCAGTATCTAAAATATGAGTGCCAAATAAGCTTTGAAATTAAAAGAAACAGCATCTGCCTCCTGCAGACCTGAGAGGTGACCCTGGCCTTCCCAGGGACTGGGAGCCTAAAGGAAGGGGGCTGCAGCTCTCTGGGGAGGGTGTGTGAGCCCTGCTCCGGGAGACGGTGAAGGGCTCTGTTTCCCCCAGCCACTCCACGCCAGCACCATCCGCTGCGCTTCGGGGAATCATTCCCACAGCACCAAAGAGGGCAAAACAGTCTCAGTGCATTTAAGTAAGACTCCACAACTAGACCTCCCATTGGGAGAAAAATAAACAAAGTCGTACACTTATTCTTTGGAATGCTTTTAATGATTTTATGGCTTATGTGATGTCGTGATCTCAAAGAAAAATCTTCCACTTTGGAGTTGCAGCAATGGTGATTTCGGACGGGGTGACTGGCACTGCTGTGTGCAGATCACGGGTAAGCTCATCTCCCAGGAAGACCACTGCTGGCTGCACTTAGCCTTACGCTAAAACTTACATGGTCTGTTCTTCTCACAACACATGAGTGTGCTTTAACCTAAACGGAGTGGAATGCACAGCACAACATCCACATCATCAAACTATTGCAGACACTAGCAATCGACACTAGCAACATGATTCTATGACAGCAGTTAGAATTGGCTCATAGTATCATACTACTTGGAAAAATAACTGAAAGTTTCACATAAATACTTAATAAATTATATTTTTATTTAAAATTATTGAAAAACCTTCTGAATGAATGTCTGGATGACGCTAGCCAATGATCAGTTTTTTACACTTTTAGCACATTTTTTAAAAGTAAAGACATGGTTCCACCTTGTAGCATGAATCTGGTTCACATGAGCATATTGGGTAAAATTTTGCTGCGTGTCTACTTGTGAAATGTGACAGTAGCATGTGTCACTGTTACAACCTCAAGGACATCTTGAATGGTAAGAACATCCTCCAGACATAAAACAAATGATGGACATCACTAGGAAATTACATTCTAAAACTTAAGCAGAACTTTGTACGAAAGAAAACTTGAAGGGAAATAGGTTCTAGATATTTGCACTTGCAATTTTCCACATCCAAAAGGAAACCTGTGACTTTTGCTACTTTCAATCCTGACTTTTCAAGTCAGATGTATACCTGTGAAGGTTTTTCCTTTTATAAAGGTACCATTAGAAAAAATGGACCAAAGTGGCACCAGAGGGTAAAGACAGGCCGGGGTGAAGGGGGATGATACCTGTGGAGCTTCAGGAGTGACAGCTGCCGGGCTCGGGCGAGAGGACTGTGCTGAGCTTTCCCCACAGGGTCCCAGTCAGGGAGGGTCCTCGGCATCTGCTGGCTTCCTTCAGTTACAGGAAGTCCACGAAGAGTGAATAAGGGATGGTGAGGGTGCTTTGGTTTGTTAATCAAGTATCTTTAGGTACGGTATTTTTCATTTTCACCCTCGATTTCTTTTCTTCTGTTGATAAAAAACAAGAACAGTCATGTGCGCCTGCCGCGGACACTGTGCATGGACTCCCCTCTCATGGTGCTCCTTTGAGCTGTCTCTAGACACAGCTAATACCGCGGTGTGGACACCCACGAGCTAAAGGGACAGCAGTGGGGCCTTTGGCTTCTTAGCGGCATCCTCCTGGAGCAGACTGGAGTCCCTGCTGCCTCTTTCCTGCTCTCTTGTGCTGCTCGACCATGGAGTGAGGGACTTCACTCGGCTGTGCACTCGGCCAGGAGGTGCTGCCTCATCTTGGCCCAAGAGCAACGGGGCCAATTGACCACGGGTCGAAACCTCCAAAAGTATAAACCCAAATCAGCCTTTTCTCTTTATAATCTCATTATCTCAATGATTTCACTGCAGCAATGGAAAGTTGACCGGCACGGCCAATGATCGCAATACCCTCAATTTCAGAAGCAACATGGTGGACTTCTGAAACTTCCACCTGCTACAGCTGCTTCCTAAATGGGTCAGAGCTCAGTCTCTTCTTTAAATTCTCATGCAAATCTCTAAGAAGAGAATCTCCATTTACTCAAAATAATAGAGACGATTTTCCCTAGATTATTTAATATTTCTTGAGTTTCCACGTAGATTTTGTATTGTACATTACTCCAGTATCAGAGTGGAATAGAATGTAATCCTCAGCATGTTGCTAAGGGAGTTGCAAGATCTACCTCCAGTGGGACACAGTGGCACACGCCTGCAATCCCAGCCACATGGGATGCCAAGGCAGGAGGATCCTGAGTTCAAAGCCAGCCTCAGCAACAGCAAGGCACTAAGCAACTCAGTGAGACCCTGTCTCTAAATAAAATACAAAATAGGGCTGGGGATGTGGCTCAGTGGCTGAGTGTCCCTGAATTAAATCCTTGGTACCAATAGGAAAAAAAAAAAAAAACTGCCTCCCTCCACAGCGAACACTGACTGTGATTGTGGGTGGGATTAATGTCCCAGGGAAGTTCTTTCAGCACATCCCAACTGACTGAAGTGACCCATGACATTCTTTATCAAGAAGTAATGCAGATTCAGAGTTGAAGGTCGATACCCCAACAGGCTGCGGAACTTCCTTGTGACAGACGCTTCAGGCCACCATGAGGGCACACATCATGATCAGTTGGTCATGTGAGACGTGGTCCACAGCCTGATACCTAACCCCATGAAGAGCACAGGGTGGCGCCCTCCGGAGTCTTGTCACCTGTGACACTCCACTCTGCACCCAGGGCAGTTCCCTGGGCTGTTCCTATTAAAGTCCTTGGTTTGGGCTGTGGCTTAGCCACCCCAGGGGGGGCTCAGGAAGCACTCTTTTGTCTTCTTAGAGCTTCCCCCTTCTTTGATCTTTTGAAGAGAAGGAGACTAAGTGGGGGGTGTGCTCTTTAAAAAACACCTATTCACATTCCTGAAAGATGGTTATTATGACCCAAAGCTTTCTCTCCTAATGACTGAAAATGGAGCGCCCCTCCCCTGCAGTTCTCAGGTCGGGTCTTCATGCTCTGGGCTTGGTGCTCTTGAGGCTCCCTTCAGGGTCTTCACTGCCTTTTGTAAGTGAGACCCCGCTGGACAGAGCTTTAATAGGAATCTAAGGGACACTCACTCCAGAGCAGGGCTCTTTCCACACGGGCCAGGTGAGACTTCTGGGCCTTCCCTTCAGCGCTAAGGGTCAGAAACGCTGGGTCCTCACATAGGCTCTCGCCCTCCTCTGCCCTGAGCCTCTGCTGTCCTCACTTGGCACGTTGCCCCCCTTCCCCCAGGAGCTTCCTAGGCATGGGCCTGGGGGACAGGGCCTATCCTGTTCCTAGTCCTGGTTAGGACCCATGACAACACGTGACTGCCCGGAAATGCCAACAGGTAAAGGACCCTAAAACTCGCTGCACATGGAATACTATTGCAGATGATCAGAGCTGCACCCAGAGCCTCTCCTGTGTCTGTGGGAACCTGGCCCATGTGTATAGAGGAGGTTGTGCATGATTGGGAGGGAGATGAGACCCATGGGACAGAGTGGATCATGATAAAAAAGTGAGTACACCAGTTTCTAAGAATTTCAATTGGAGGCAAATCCAAAGCCTCCTGGTTGCTGAATAAGGCTAAGAAGCTGGGAGCCAAGGACGACTGAAGGTCTGTTCCACAGGAAGCTCTCTCGCCTGTCTACCCTGGGCCAGCAGATGCCCATCACCTCTGGACAGTGACTGATCCCTAATTAGTAGATGCCATGTTCTGAACGTCTGTGTTCCCATAAATTCACACATTGCAGTCTTAACCTGAGAGGTGAATGAGCTAGGAGGTGGGCTTTGGGGAGGTGAGTGGGTCATGAGGGTGGAACCCTTCTGAGTGAGATCAGTGCCTTATAAATGAGCTCCAGAGAGTTGGCTCACCCTCCTAGGCCCAAGTCTGAGGCCCAAGACACTAATAAATGAAGACTGAGGAAGCAGAGGGTCCCCACAGAGACTTTCTCCTGCTTCAACTCGGTCGTGGTGACTTGCGCTTTGATCTGCACCTATTCTCATAGGTTAGGGTTAGGGTTATATATCTGAGTGGGATCATGCTTTCCAAACTCCATCCCTGAGGAAAGCCATCTTCTGCTGCAGCTGAGCCAGCAGTTCCTCCCACTGGCCTGGCTCTGGCTTGGTTGAGGCCACGCCCCTCGAGGTCCCATTCTTTGGGATCAGCACCCTTTCTTTTCACCAGTGGGTGATTTGCCCTGTTCAGGGACCGGAGCAGGCTGCAGGTGCCACTCTGCCCACCTGCTGTTCTGGGCCTCTTTCCTCATTCTCCGTAGCTAAAGGCATCACAACCTGGTTTCCCTGGAGAACTTTCCTTGGAAGGGGACAAATATCCTTTCAGATGTATCACATCATAAAGTTCGTTTTGTCTATTCTTTAATTTGTTTATTAATGCTTCAGAACATCTTTATTTTATGCTTTGATAAACACAAGGAAAAAAAAAATTGAGCACAAATCAACCCATCGCTGCCGTCAAGAAGCTCAGCAGCTCTCAGGGGACAACAGTTCAGAAGACAGCCTCTGGCAGCCCGCGGTGGCAGTGGAACTGGCTCTGATTAACTGGGAATGGAAATGCCATGGTGCCTTCTCTGCTGTCTGTCACCCGGGCTTCTGTCTGCCTTTTTATTCTAAACTTCTCTTGTTAGATTCTTTTTTTTTAAGAGAGAGTGAGAGAGGAGAGAGAGAGAATTTTTAATATTTATTTATTTATTTTTAGTTCTTGGTGGACACCACATCTTTGTTGGTATGTGGTGCTGAGGATCGAACCCGGGCCGCACGCATACCAGGCGAGCGCGCTACCGCTTGAGCCACATCCCCAGCCCTCTTGTTAGATTCTTAAAGGGCCCCAAAGTGACATGAGCAACAAGAACTGCCATAGTGGCAGCAATATGAACAGCTATGCTGCTGCTGCTAAGAGCAAGAAGGGAGGACAGCGAGGGGGCAAGAAGACTGAGCCGGCAACGTCCACCACAGCCCTCCCCCCCTAGACCTGGAGCTCTGCATCTCTGCTGCTAACCCTCACCACAATCCCACACCCTCATCTTCATTTTGCAAATACCAGGTCGGAGAGTCAGAGACCTGGCCCAAGACCCACTGTTCGAAAGTGTCAAGTAGCAGAACACGGATAACAACCCAGATTTATCCGACTCCATGGGCAGAGCTCTTTCTACTCTAGCAAACCGCAAAATTAGCAATTATCAAAATTGAAAGACTCTTCTAGAAACTAGAAATCCTTAATGCTAAATTAAGACACCTGAGGAGTTAATGTACTAAGATTCCTCATGGTTTTCCTGTCATTCCCGCTTTGGGCACGCAGACTCCGGGACCTTATTCTCACTTGGAAATGTGCACAGAAAGTACTTTCAAGGGCTTCATCTTTTACAATCTATTAACTTTTGAATAACTTTGCCAAATTCCAGTCCTGCAATGCTGTTGGGTTTTATTTGTAGTAATGGAAAATGGCTTGTCAGAGCCCTGCTTCTTCCCCAGCCACCCCAGACAGCAGGGGACAGTAAATCAGGCCCCCTGGGGATTGCAATCATGTCTGGGCAGAGGCACATCTGCCCCAGCTGAGTCCCCGCTCTGACTGAGCGGACTTGCCTTGTAGTTTATGTCGATTTTAGCCCTTGGCACGGTAAAAACTGAGCAGCCATTTTACAGCTTTCACTGTGCCCAAATCCTCCAGGATTTAGTAACTCCAGGCAGTAAATAAGCTGGGAACCTCTTTGCAGACTAGTTGACATCCACACTTATTCATTCAGCAAACATTTATAGGGGTCCTAAAACACACCAGCCTCCTGGGAGGTGGAGGAGCGAGGGGAGGTGCCAAGGGCAGAGAGAAAGCAGAGGTGAAGAGACGCCTCACGCCCGACCTTGGCTTTGTGCTCTCTCCCTCCAGCTTCCACTGTGTTTCTATGAAAAAATAAAATAAATTTCTCCCCAAACAAAAGATGCTATAAAAAAGATGGAGGTTGGCATTTGAAGTGCAGATGTGAGGGCAAGCCACCCCAGACTTTGGCCCCTTACCATCTACCCATCCACTGCCTGCCCAGTGACAGTGCTGGGCAAAGCAGAAACAAGGAGGGAGGGGACACTGCATTCCAGGAGGGACCACTCCAAACTCTCCTAGCAAACCCGGCACCACTGCCATGCAGAGGGAAAACAGAAGCTGAAGAGGTTGGCGGCAAAGACACAGAGTAGCAAGTGGTCCCCCGGAGACCAGGAGGGATCAGGGGAGGACAGAGAAGGGCCATCAAGGAAAACAGCCAGGTAGGTCGGGTAAGTGCTAGGATTCCATAGCTCAGTGGATGAGTGGAGTGCACAGCCCTTCACTGTGTCTTCCAAAATAACAGGACGACATAAAAATTGATAAATATTTAAGGAGATTGAGGTGCTGATAACTCTAATTCGACTATCATTCATCATAAACATCCTTTCAAATATCACACTGTACTCCATAAATATGTGCGATTATTATGTATCCTTTAAAATATAAGTACACTAAAAATCTTCTTTACAACAAAGGAAACCATCAATAGAATGAAGACATGATCTATGACTGTACATCTGTAAGGGTTAGTATCCAGAATATGCAAGGACCTCAAACAACTTAATAGCAAAAAATTTAAAAAAAATAGATTTAAAAAAATCACAGATAATCTAATTAAAATGGTCAAAAGCACTGAATGGACATTTCTTAAAAGAAGACACAAAAGTGGCCGAAAGGTATATATTTATCACTAATCAGGTAAATGCCAATCAAAGCCACAGTGAGGTCATCCTCTCCAGTTAGAAAGACTTCAACCCACGTGAGGAACAGCACTAGAGGATGGCAGGGTGTGGTGGGAATGGGGCCCTTGCCCTGTTGGTGGGAGTACCTAGGGAGGCTCCCCAAAACCTAAGGCTGGATCTGCTATGTAATCCAGAGGGCCCCCTACTCCTGTGTGGCCGCAGTAAGGCAACCAGTACGTTGAGGAGTTGACTCCCCTCCTATGAGCATTCACCATAGAAAAGGAATGGAAATAACTCGAGTGTCCCTCAGCAGGTGGACAACTAAAGACGCATGGTACGTATACACCCTGCAGCCTGATTCAGGCGTGAAAGGATGAAATCCTGTCCTTTGTAATATTGTGAATATATCTGAGGTCACTGTGTGAAGTGAAAAAGAAGCAGACAAAGGGGACAAGGACCTTCTATTCTCACTCACTTTGCAGGCGGGACGGTGGGTCCCACAGCGGGTGGCAATAGGACGGGCTCTGAGAGGCTGGAATATGGAAGGCGAGGTCTGATCAGGGCCCAGCTACCCCAGGTCAGGGGAGCCAGTGCTGGGGCTCTTCTGTATGTGGGGTGGCCCTAGGACCTGGAAATGTCCTCTGAGCTCCCAGGAATCGGGAAGGAAGGATTTGGAGTGCTTTCATCACAACTGAGTGATAAATGTTTGAGGAGAAAGAGGTGTGTGCCCTGATGTAATCACTGCACAACGTATACAAGTAGTGGAACATCACATTGTTCCCCGTACACATGATTTTTTGTCAATTAAAACTTAATTAGGGGCTGGGGATGTGGCTCAAGCGGTAGCGCGCTCGCCTGGCATGCGTGCGGCCCGGGGTTCGATCCTCAGCACCACATACCAACAAAGATGTTGTGTCCGCCGAGAACTAAAAAAATAAATATTAAAAATTCTCTCTCTCTCTCTCTCTCTCTCTCTCTCTCTCTCTCTCTCTCTCCTCTCTCACTCTCTCTTTAAAAAAAAACTTAATTAACTGTAATATGTAAGAAAACAAAGAAGCAAGTTCATAGAGGTGTTTGCCTTCAAACAAGTGCAAGTTAACCTGCAGGTGACCTGCCTTCACCAAAGCCTGGGCCCAGCAGACTATGGCAAATGGGGCCCAAACTGACTTCTTCCAGGAAAGAAGGAAGGAGGAGGGACTGAGGGGCTGCTGGGGTGTCCACTCGTGTCTGTGGTATGGCTGACGTTTCCATACGTGTTTGCTGAGTTAATTCTCTCAATAAGGCACAAAGGTGTGTAGCACACTCCCCACTTCCACAGGTGAGGATGCCTGGGCCAGGAGGGCGGGTGACTCACCTCTGACCTCAGCACAGGCCTGTCCAACCCCTTGGTGCACTCCTCCAGTGTGGGACCTGGTTGTGTTCTCTGGCTGTGTGTGTGTGTGAGTGTGTGTGTGAAAGTGTGTGTGTGTGCCCCATCCCTGACGAAACAAGAGAAGTCAAACCAGAAAACATACCAAAGTCCCTCAGGGTTGGCTACTACATTATGCAGAACATTTCTATTTTGTGGAGTATGTTTACTTCTGTCTCAAATGACACCTGAGCTCAGAGAGACTGTGAAGTGACCCTATAGCTTTTTCACTTTGGGTAAAAACCACCACAACCAAAAAGGTGTACAGTGATCACAAAAGCCTGAGAGAGTTTGTATTTAGGCCCTTAGAGACAGGAGCTCAATCCTTCCTTACCAAGGTGAAGAGGTCTCCTCCCCGAGAAACTCTTTCAGGAACACTTTCAGAGGTTGGAGAAGGTGACTTACAGTGACAAGTGACTTCTGCCTGCGCTGGTGAGCAATATTGCTTTTTATTTATAAGATAATTTTTATTTGCCTGTGATATTTATAAGCTGTGTTAATATGATAGTACTTAAATTGAGACTTAATATATTTACCTGCAAAATTCCCCTGCAGACTACAAGGATGTGCTTTTGATTTTTTAACTTTCAAGAAATTTTTAAAACTCCTTTTTAAAATGCAACCAACTGTGCAGTGCAGTACAAACAAAAGCAAATTCCCACTTACGGATGTGAATTTTCCAGCGTAATTTATTATACAGCTATTTACAGCTCATTCTGAGCCTTTTATGCATGTTGTATAATTTTCTTTTTGTTAAATTTTAGTGAGGTCCTGAAAGGAAAAGATGAAAGGTAAAGTTTAATCAGGTTCTCTGGCTGTAAAGTTTCCTCATGAGGTGAGAAGCTCTAGCATTGTTTATTTAAAAAAAAAAAGTTGTTAAAGACTTGGGAAGGCATTTGGGAGAAAAGTGTAAATAAATGCTGAGCATGAAAAAGTATTCTGTTTAACAAAACACAACTTCAGTGTGTGGAAAATCATCTTTTATGTACTGGGGATACTTTTCTTTTTCTTTTACTAGATAATGATTCTCAGTTCTTATCCATCCCAGTAAAGGAGGTACCCATTGCTTTCAAGGCAGGGGAGTGACTGGGGGTGTGTCTGATGGCATTCTTCTGGTGCCTGTCTACCCTGTGCCACGGATTCCCCCCAGGCCCTGCACCCTCCATCCCTGGCTGTACTGGCGGGATTCTGCTGGTTCAGGCTGGTGACAATGGATCACGGGCACATTGACCCTAGACCACAGAAGCTTTGGCTTTTATGCCTCTTTGGGAGGCTGGCCTCAGTAAACTGGTTGTCACGTCTTGGGATTCTGCAAACGCTTCCTTGTGATGGAGCAGGGCTCTGGGGTGTGTGGAAACACCCCAAAGTCAATGGAGCACAAGTTGGTCCAGAAGCAGTGACTGCTCCTTATTAGGATTTGGAAAGGAGTAGGAGGGAGGTTTCAGGGGGCAAGGGAGGGTCAGGGGAGCTGTTTCCATGCCTCCTCTGCATAAGGTAAGTGCTACTTTTCCAGGGGGGGACGTGCTTCTCTCCAGAGGCTGATTGCTGACATGGTCATGAGGACACTGCACACATCTCTGCACAGAGAAAAGCAAAGGTCTTCACATCCAGATCTCACACTCTTTTAATTGCTTCTGAAATGCCAACTACCCAGTTGCCAAGCCAGGACGCAGGCCTGGACCCCGTTGCCACGGCAATCCTCTTGCTACCAGTGATTCCTCCACCCAGAATAAACTCTCCAACCAGGAGTGTTATTAGGCAGACCTGCAAGGTTTGTAGGAAGATAGATCTCCTTTGAAATGTTGAACTTTCTGCAACATTTTCATCCAATTTAGATGAAAGGTCAGGACAATGTTGCCTCTTTTTTATTATTATTTTTTTAGTATCTCTCCCTGAGGAGCTCACACATAGCCAAACACAAAAAGCAGTGAAGACCAACTAAATGCCACAATAACACCATGACAGCCACCATGCTGATGGCAGGTGGGCTGACAGAGCTGGCACTCTGACGACCGCCATGTGCCAGGCTTTGAATAGGGGCCGCCTCTTGCTTTTGTCCTCAGAAGGCCCCTAGGAGACAGGGATGATTGGTCTCCCTGTTCTTCAGCTGAGGAGTTTGGAGTTAGGTGTCCAAGGTCCCATAACTCGTAGGTAACAGAGTGTCAGTAGAATCAGGGCTTTCGGATGCCAGGCCTCCACCCTAAAGGCTGCACACCCCTGCATTGAGGGATTGAGTGACAAGCCGCATCTCAGATTCCCACTGCCTCACCGCTTTCCTGAGGGGACTCCACAGCTGGGTTTCCTGTGTCGTCACAGAGCTGCCAGAGGCACTCGACTGTCTTAAACCTTGTCATCGCTGTGTGTCAGCTTTCTCGGGGACACCTAGTTTTCGCAGGAAAGCTTTGTGTCTCATGAGTTGTGGGGTGTTGTTCTTGACATCATCTCATTCTGTTGGCCTGATGCTTTCCAGTCCTCCCCCTGCCCTCTGCTCGATTCTCTGTGTGCGGAAGGAGGAAAAGGCAGGGGAAAATCCAGAAAGAAAAGAGAAACGACACCTACCACCCATCTGCTTCTCCTGAGGCCACTGCACAGTCTCTATGGCACTCAGGAGGATATGGGTGGTTTTTCTACTCAGCTAAAAAGAAGGTTGCCACTGTTGCTGTTACCCAGGAAGGACTTTAAGATTGGGGGCCTAAACATCTGGCTCAACTCACATATTTCTGACCATGCATGCAGAACACCCAGGCAGACTGTCAGGAAACATCCGGCCAGGTGAACAGTCAGTTAAAAGACCAGGAAAGTCGGTTAGCACATACTGCTCGGAGGCTGCAGAGCTAGCTCCAAAGGCCAGACCTCATTTTCAGAAGAAATAATTAATAAACAATTGTTTAGGAGATCAATCACATGTTCAAAGAAGGATTTCAGGAAGAACTGTTCCTAGCTCAAAGAGCACAGGGCTAGCTGGGGAAGCAGGCCCCTGTGCTCACCCAGCTTGGACACTTCGGTCCTCGTGACCAGCAGGCAAGCTCCTCGGCTGGTCCACCCCAGCCTTCTCATGTGCAGATGAAGGAAAATGTGGGCACACAGCCCACCTGTGGGGACTCTGGGTCAGCTGCTGCCGTCAGCAGCCTGGGACTCTGTTCTAGGATGCAGTCACGGTGAGCCATCCCCTTCCCCATGCTCTCTCACGGAAGCTTCCTCTTGTCTGGATATTTGCATTTCACACAGCGCATCTCAACCAGGAGAGGGACTGGCACTGTCTCTTACAGATGCTCTGCTTTCTGCTAGCAAAGACCATGGTCTCCCTGGCCATTCTCACTGCAGCTCTGGACTTTATTACACGTACATTTAATGAATAAGTGCACAGAAGGTGAATCAGACAAAAGACCAAGAGAGAAGCTACATGTAGTCAATGAATGGATTCCCTAATTAGGCTGCTAAAGTATCTAAGGAATAAAGAAAGGCCTGAATTAGCTCACGGGCAAGAAAGAAGGCCAAGGAAGAAGGACAGACATCCGTAGCGGTGGGCTGTATATGGCAGATGGCGAGGAGGGTCGAACACTGAAAACCAAAAAACACGCACATAAATAAATGCCTGCATGGCTAGGAAACTGACAGCAGAAGGCAGCCCTGTATATCAGCATGTAGAGTTAGATCAGCAAGGAATTAAATTTTTTTCCAACATGCAATTCAGTTCTCTCCATTAATTGGCTATAGAACCACAGCAGCCTGTCCACTACTTCTCTTCAAAATGCACCTTTCTCGTAAGAAGCAATTGGTCTAGTATTGTGTAATTGATTTTTGTTATATTTATTATTTGTTATTAGAGGTTTTTGTTATCTCTATAGTAGAATAATTTCCATAGATTTCAACACTGATCATTATTGTCTTGATTCTGTCTGATTTTTCTGCTATTTAGTAAATGTTTTTTTAAGTTTAAAGGTGAGAAAGGTGAAGCTCTCCATAAACACCCCAAACAGAGGACACTAATTTCTCACATTTTAATTAAAATGTTCTAAATCCAGTTCCCAAATTCTAGATAAAATGACATATTTGAGCTTTATCGGATGAACACTTTTCCCATTGGAGGATTATCAAATATGCCATTATGAATTTATTTTAAATTGTGCTTTGTTTGTAGTCAGACATTATGTGTAATTTAGAATGTTTATGATAGCATGAATAGGCTTCAATAAAAACTTTATCCCCCACTCATAATTTTCCTGTAACTCTCCACATAATTTGACAAACTCTGGGCTCCAGGCATGTGGATCCTCATCCCCCCCCCACACACCTACCACCCATGTGCTCCACAGGCCAGGAACCGGGGGCTTGCTGTGCCAGCCTCCAATGTGGTCTCTGACTGCTGGTCTGTGACATTACACTGAACCCAAGGAATCCTGGAAGTTAAGTCTAAACCAGGACCTTCAGCTGAATCTTAATGATGGAGCTGAAAACCCACAAATATGTCTCCCAAACACAATCTAAATGAAATCTCAGCTCAACTGGCCCTTTGCTCTGTCTTCAAACATCCTGCACTAACTGCATGGGGTTTGGGGGAGCCAAGGAGAGAGAGGTCAGGCTGGAAAAGGAGGGGGTTTGAGTCATGCCCAGCTTTCATGTCCTAATATTTCAAAAGTTACAGGAACATATGGCTATGAAGGCACACTGCTGGAGCCTCACCCAGGACTGCAAATGGGGGGCCATATCAGGCTACTAAATCAACCCCGGAGACCACCAACTTTGAACTTGATGCCCTGGAACCAGAAGGGTATCCATTCTGTCAACACAGCAGAAGCCCAGAAAGGAGGAAGTGGAGTTGGCTAGTGACTTCATCAATGGATTTTCTGGTCTATTTACAACAAAATAAAATATCTCAAGTTGCATAAAATATTCAGAAGAGGAAGATTAACTCTATTAGAATTATTAGAAATTTATGTATTATTTATCTAAAATTCAGAGAAAGAATTTTGAGTTGCTAGTCTTAGATCATTTTATTTTTAAGTATTTTAAAGAGGAAAAAAACCTATTATTTTTATTCATGGAAAATAAAGAAATCCGGCTGGGGATGGAGCTCAGTGGTTGAGCACATACTTAGCATGCCAAGGTCCTGGGGTCAACCCCAGCATTAAAATAGAAAGAAAGAAAGAAACGCAGGCAATCAAGGACACAGCTATATAAATCCTGATCTGTGGATTCTGATGCACACCCTGTGATGCCCATGTTGAGCCTGCACTACAAAGGACTGATCTTGTTTTACACAAATGCACATCTTGAAGGGGCAAAGTCCTGAAGGATTGATGTGTTGCATTATGGAAATATGAGCACGGTTTACTCTGGAGTGAACTTTGCTTTGAAAACAGCCTGAACAATATGTTGTTTTAGAGTCTGTTGGGGCTTCAGATCCAATTTGGTCTTTTTTCTTTGCTTTTAAAAATCTAATGAGCAACCATGCAATATACACGATAATTGGAACAAAAAAATAAATTGGTCTTTTCACTTTGCTACCTCTCCCCAACTCTCATCCCGTCATGTCTTCCTGCAGAAGCAGGGAACCCCTTTTACAGCCATCATCACCCTGCTGTTACCCCCACCACACCCAGCTGGCCTCTGGGATAGGCAGCCATGAGAAGACCTCTGCCAGATGTGGAACCAAGATGGCGCACGTAGTGATTCTGGTGGCAGAAACATTTTTAGCTGAGATGTTAACACCTCACTTACTCTGGCCAACATGAGGATGACATTCCCTTCACATAGGGGAAATAAAAAGGGGTGCAGAGCCATTTGAATAAAAATATCCAAATACCCCCTACCTGCTAACCCTGACACACACCCACACCAAATTGTTTCTGGTTATGCACAGAAGTTTGATTTCACCAGAAGAAGTATCACCATGGTAAAGTTTGCATCCACACACTGAAGGAAAGTATTGCTCAATAGCAAGTAAACCATTTTATGAGTAAATGAGGAAGAACTGGATGAATCCTAGGTTGGTAAAAGATTTAGAGTTTTCAATTTCTAAATTTTAAAAATGTGAAAGAAAATAAAAACAATCTGAGTCGATGTTGGGCTGCAGCTGTCAGGATAAAACCATTTCCCTCGGAGGTTTTCATGCAGAAACACGGCGTTGGCACAAGGAGGTCGTGGCTGCGCTCTTCTTCCTCTACTGTGGCAATTCTGTTTCTAGCACTGAAGGCAGCCTCGGGTGGAGACTGGGTGGAAAGGGCCCAGCAGGAAGCAGGCTGGCGAGTGGCAGAAATGCACCTTCTGTCTCCATAAATGTGCAAGAACGTCACAGAAAAAGAAAAGATATTTTGACTCATTTTTATTGTGGCTTCAGCAGAACCACCACCAAATGCTAAAAAAACAAAACAAAACAAAAAAGTCATGGCAACAGAGCCCTAGTGAGCATGAAGAGCCCTGCCCCTCACAGTGAGGAGGACCCACTGCTGGTCCGTGCTCCTTGTACAGGTCCAGGGTGCTGCAGGCTCTGACAGATCCCGAGAAAGTGGACTCTGGAACTTCCCACCCTGAGCATCAGGCTTCTCACCGTTGGTTGGCTGAAGCTCCTTACTTTAAGAAGTTTCAAAGCAAATGTAATAATAAAATCTTAACACATAGTAAGCAATCCTCATTTATCATTACTTCTCATCATAAAGTAATAAATGTACACAAGGCAATTTACTGGCCCGTCACTCAGCTCTAACAATTTCGTCCTTAATTCCTGGGACCTAAGGAATGAAAATACCACATTCCCTGGGAGCTCCATCCTGTTACAGTCCTCTTTCCTCAAGTGACCTTCACTGTCCTTCAAGTACACTGGACACGTGACTGTCAGAGGGGACTCTAGTGACACACACTGTTGGTTTACCTCTCATTAACAAGGCCTGGACACTAGCGTGGAGGCAGGGTTTCCTTACGTCCTAATGAATGTCACCGCTGCACTTCCCTCTCAGACCACTTGTTCTCAGTATTTTAATTTGTCATGTTGAAAGCAAAGCATTGTCCACACCACAAGATTATTTAAATAATAAACAACAGAGGATAAAAGTATGTTGTGATTCTTAGATTCTGAATACACAAGATTTTAGATCCATCATAAAGATACACAAAAATTATGGTAGAATTTGTAAATATAATCGAAATAAATGCATCCTCTGAATTCTAATGTGCTAGATGTCATGGACTTTAATATTTGCCTCAAGGATTGGCCTGTAGGACCCCTGAGTAACAGTATGTGACAAGAACGTAGTAACTTATTTCATAAAGCAGGCTCCGTTGAGTGAGTTGCATCTTCCATACCTCCACTGCCCAGTGGGTGTGGAAGATGCGACTGTTAGAAATGCAGTGGGTGTGCACAGTGGGAAGCTGTTGGGAGTGCAGAATCCCAGCTCCTGTCCCAGACCTACAGAATGAAGATCCGCTGCTAACCCAGGTGCCTGGTGCAGATTAAGTTTTGAGAAGCCCGCCTGCAAGCTACCAACTGAACCACAGTGAATGTAGGACCACAGCTTCATCCACCCATTCACTCTTCTTTGGGTTAAAGTTAGAGGTATTCAGCATATGCACAGAAAAAAATACTATGTGAAGGGAAAATCTGGAGCACGTATAGAAAATGTTTTGTCTCTACTTAGTCATTATTATTTGTAAGTTGAAACTCTCATGTTAAGGTTGCTTCTGTGGAAGAGATCAAAGTGAAAGACATACAATATTAAAATGGAATTCCTTTCGTGTTGATAGTCAGGTTGGTTTTATCAATGACTTAGCTGCAAAAATGACACAAGGAAGAAAGACAAACAAACCTGTGATCCACTAAGTGGCATCTCGCAAATGCCAAAATACAGAAGTCTTAGAAAATCCTCCTGCAGGGCCTTTTGATGTGGCCAATTTCAATTATAATTCTAATTTTGTTGTCTGCTATTCCAAGGGATATGTGTCTGTCAGAACTGTCTAAGTGAATCTGGAAATAAATTTCAAGAGCAGGTGATACCAGAAGCTGCCTTCTCTGGAGCGCAGGGAGAAACCTTTTGTCCCTGCCTACACTGGCTGGGGTCTGTGTCTGAGCTGTTTCTCATGATGTCAGCCTTAATACAACACTGGATGCATTTGGAGTCGGTATCACAGCATCTCTAGAGCCTGCAGGTAATGTTACTGCCTGAAAAGAAACACATCACCAAATGTAGTCAAACTCGAGGGCATTTCATCCCATAGAAATTTAAAATGAATGCTAAGGATTGGAAGAAGACTTGCATTTTTGATGAGGAACATGGTCTGGTGCGAATATTTGCGTTACAATGCTGAAAACTAAATGGCCCAAACAAACAGCCCATGGGAAAAGCTGGGGTGGAAGTCATCACCACCAAGTCCAGGAAGTGGTTTCTTCTAGGCAATAACCTGTGTCTCTCAAGAAGGGCCGGAGTAGGGTGCTCCCAAATGACCGTCATTAGGGGTTCATTCCCGGCCTGAGCTGACCTCAAGTGGGGCTCAGTCATGACTGCTACCCAGAGGGACTGCTCCAGTCTGTGGGTCAGCCTCTGAATAGTCACATGCTGTGAGCACTTTATAAATGGTCAGTCTGGCTTACACATTAATCCTTAGTAAGTTTAGTTTATATTGGTTGAAGCTGTCCTTTGGCCTAATCACTTACTGAAGGATAAATAAACATTTCTCTGGACTCAAGTTTTCAGCACAGACCTTCACAATTCACTTGTGGATAAAAAGCTAAGCTCTGAAGGCCTCACGTGACGTTATAATCGCTCTAACTCTAAGGACATGTGACAGTGCTCCACGTCATTTCCTGTGCACCCTGACACGTGTTCTACCTACTAGGGCCTTTCCTTCATTCCTCCCCACATCTCTGCAGGCACATCAAAGGTAGAGGCTTGTGAGTCACACATGTTTTCTCTCCTTCCCAAGCCCTGAAAAACCAGCCTCTATCTCAGAGCAAAGCCTGTCCAAGAAAGGGACATGACCTTTGTCCTTGGAAAAACCCACAGAGCACTCCTAGGCACATTCCCACCCTGCTAAGTTGTTTATCTACAAATAACAGGAGAGATCTGCTGGGCCAGGTGTCCCTGACTCAGTCAGGCTAGGTGGGGACCCAGAGCAATCCCCTAGCAGCCACCAATCAGCATGAGGCAGGGAAATACCTGGGATGCCAGATGACCCTCCCAGTAGTTTATGGTGGTTAATAACATGTTGGGAAACCATGTAGTTCAGCATGAACACCCCTCTTGGCTTAAACCAATCAGTTCAAACGAATATCCCTTTTGTAGTAACCCATCACCCTTAACCCAACTTGTTCCCGCCAGTGAATGTGCTAATCATGTTTTAGAGTTGTTATTTGATTTTCCCGCGGTGTGTGATGATTTGCTATGATGTATGTGAAGTCCCTGCCCTCTCCAGAGAATGTATAAAACTGCTGCAAACCCTGGGCTCGGGGCCTCTCAGCGTCACCAGTTGCTGTGTGTGTGCGCGGAGGACCCAGCTAGCTCACAATAAACACCTCTTCGCTGCTTGCATGGATCTTGGGTCTCTGGTGGTCTTTGGGGGTCCCGAATTCGAGCATAACAGCCCAAGCGTGCGTCCCTGGTAAACTGTGCCGAAAACATGGAGTTAAGCCAGACCTCGGAGCCTGGACCATAGCAGGTTGGAACTTTCATGGTGTCTCAATGACACAGTTTGAGCGGGGACGCACCTCACAGAGGGAGGGTGCCCAGTGAAGCCAGCTTCTGTGATTTCTTCACCAACGGAAGGAATTTGGGAATAAAGGCAGAGTCACAGAGTCTCAAAGGAAGTACCAGGAGGCACTGACATGCAGGAGCGCCCAGGAGCGACAGCCACCCTGAGTGCACCCCCTTGGGCCTCGCCCTGACCCTCACCTTCACAGCAGGAGGCGAGAAAGCCTGGCTCCCTCACATTCAGGCCCTGGCACCATCCCCGGGTAAACACTCCACACCAGCTCAGTGCTGTCTGTCCCCTGAGACTGCCCCTCACCCACTGAATGGGCATCTGCTTTCCTAAATACGCCGACTCTGCCCTGACTGGTGTGTGCCAAGATACTTGAGATACTTTCCCAACTTATGAGCCAAGAACCCATCTGGCCCTGAGCTGAGTTTCTCTAGGAACTGCTGGGACCCTCCTGGTCACATCTTTTCCAGTGACAAGTTTACGGGCTGGGACTCTCTCTTGAGTGGTGAGGGACTCTGCACGCACCTAGCTCAGGGAGCACATTGAAGGAGGGCCCGTGCTTGGCCTTGTAGTTTTAGTCTTCCCTCTTCCACTTGCTCGCCTGCGTTGGGTGGATTTGTTTGCTGTACTATGAACTATTGATCCCCATTGGTTCGGGGCTGCACAGCCCCGGCCTCTCGGTGGTGTGCCTACAGGACAGACAAGTAGGTTTGTGGACACCTGGACTCCCAGGGCCACTGCACCTCTGCAAACAGTGGCCAAGAGATGCGTCAGCCTCGGCGCCCACTGGTGAGGAATGGAGGAGGAAAGGTGGTCCCGTGAACAGTGGCATACTCTGCCACAAGGGGTAAGTCCTGCCATTTGCTACCTCATGGAAGGAACTGGAGACCATTATGTTGTGTGGAATAAGCCAGGTGCAGAAAGGGGAGGACTACTAGGACCACACTCCCGGGGAAGCCTACAAACGTCAATGTCCTGGAAGGGGAGACAAGACAGTGGTCTCCAGAGCCGGGGAGGGCATGGGGACATCCGTGTCCTGTCACAGCTTGTGGTAAATACAGCTTGTCATGCTGTATTACACATTTCAAAATCGCTGGAGGAGAGGCTTTTGGATGTTCCAGACACAGACAAATGATAAATGCTTGAGTATGGAAATGTGGCTTACCTGGATTTGGTCATGACGCAGCGTTGGAATCCCATAAATATGCACAATTAGAATGTGCCAATTAAAATAAGAAATGGGCTTCATGAGGTATTATATTTTCTATCTGTATTCAGAGTAGCTAGCTCAATTATTTGTAATAAAAGGAAAACAACAACATTAATATCTATTTTCAGGCAATGGTAGCAAACATTACTTTTTGACAATGTTAATGTTCTCAGATTAGAAAATGAGTCTTTAGACCTTGTCAGGTATCATTTCATGCCATATTTTTCTCAGAGCAGGTTTTAAAAAGATGATTCTTTTTATGCTAATTGGTAAATTATGCTAATTAGTAAATGAGGATAGAATTCTTGTTCATTGAGATCTTATAGTATTTCTTCACTGATTAACCTCAAGGATTAAAAAAGTATGCAAACTATCTTTAAAAATTTTTATATTTAATTTAGTATTCTCAAACATTAAGGTTGAACTGGATTTATTAACTGTAATCTAATAGTTTAGCATATTCAAAAATTCAAATTGAAATCTGCCAAAGTTCTCCTTCAACCATTTCAAATCAGATGTATTTAAAACACATTGGTTGTTTTAAACATCAATTCTCCATAACAAACAATTGTTATACTGAGTTGCTTACTTAAAATTGTCTTTTTTATACAAACAGACCTATTTTTTGGTGATCAAATTCTTGACAAAGGTATAAAAATTCCATATCAAATCTTAACTCAGACTAAAACTTTAAAAGCATATTTATCTATATAGATAGCTTCTAATCAATAGGGCTTTACTTTTGTGTACATACTAAGTGATAGGTGTTAGTTTTCTAAACAAGTTTAAGCTCCCAGATAGAACCATTTGTTTTCCTCTGGGAAGGAAATTAAAGGTGTTTTATTTTTTAAAAAAATCGTGTCTTTATTAGCATTATCATAATCCAGTGGATTATCACTGTCTTAACTTCTGAAAGGCAGAGATGCTGGGCCCTATTGTTCAGGTGATACGTAATCAGTGCGCAGGTTTTGTTAGTAATAGGCCTAGGTGGCTCTAGTGCACAGATGTGTTCAGTGTTGAAAGAGGGCTGGTTCTACACACTCATCTGGAGTTCCGCACCTGGTGGAGACACAGCCAGGCTACAGTGGTGCACAAGTGTCCCTGCGCCTGTGGAAACATAGCCGGCATCCCTGAGGAGTGTAGTGGCTACTCCTCAGAACACCGGCACTCAAGAGAGAAAGAGGAGGGAGGGGAGAGGAGAGATGGAGGAAAGAGGGAAGGAAATGGGAAACGAGTTTAAGCTTCCACAGTTTCTGTCTGCTGAGGACTGACCCTGTTTTAGTTCCTTTCAGGGGAGTTAGCACTCAAACATTGGAAATGTATAAGAAGATGTGTTTTTAACTACTGCTATTTGGAGAGCGAGATGTTAGATGCAATGAGTGGCGGAAAAGAGGCAGAGAAAATAAGACCTGCTTCCTGAGGGGCTTCTGAGCTGCTTCCTGGTGAGCTCCACCTCTTCCCTGGTCCTCAGGGAAAGTCCTTGAGCAGCCATCTCACCTGCACATTGGTGGCAACTGTAAGGTGTTAGAGTCTGTAAACAAGTCAAGATGGCACCTGCATTTTGCCAGAGGGAGTGGTTTGAGAAGTAACGCCAGCGAGCCATGAAGTGTGGAGATTCCTGATTGGTTGACTGCTGTATCGAGTTTATGTTAATTAGATAAGCTGTGTGGAATGTATCTATACCCCTCCTGTCCTACAGTCAACGGCTCCCACTCCTGCTGTATCAATCTACACAAGTTGCTCGTCACTCCCCGGTTATTTTGCTGCAGCCGGACTGCGGCAGTAAGGTCTTATCTGTCCAACCGCAGTGCTGTCTAGATCTGAGATACAACCCATGAAGAACCATCTTGCACACTGTAGGACGTGAGAATGGACTACGGCTATGGAGGGGATCCTGCTCCTCCTTCTCCCTCCAGACCCAGGACTGCTTTCCTGTCCCCACGGCATTGACCCTCTCAGGGCCGTTTGCAAGGCTTTTTATCCTGAGTCCTTTGTCTGGATGCTGTCCTGAGAACCTGTTCCCCAAAGAACCTTCTAGAGTCTGACTGTGACACTCCAGCAGAGCAGCCGTGCTCCCAGTGACAGGGTCACAGCCTGGCCCAGGCACCCTGGTCTCTTCAGAGAGAACTCACTAAGAATAGCAGCGTGGGCACATGGACCCATTGGCAGGGACTCGAGGCTCTATTTTTAAGTGATGCAGTCTTTCATTATCCCGCAAGACTCATTTTAAGGCAAATGTGGCATTTTCTGCTTAAGAATAAGATGAGACTTGCTCACCACAGTGTCAGGCTCATTCAAGGATGACTGATGTGTGTCTCCTTCCTCAGATGAGAGCATACCAAGGCCTAATTTTCTTGTCAGTGAAGGTGAAGGATGCAGCCCACTGAGTGAGGTCATGGATCTATTCCAATGCTCAGGTGCCCGGTCCAGCACAGACTTCCCAGCCATGGCCACTCAGCACAGAGCCAGGAGCTGGCTGCATGCAGCTCGGAGGCCCTGCATGGCTGCACACAGTCCATGGGGTGGTGGGCACTTGGACTGTCCCTCTGGAAAGGCTCACAGTGAGACCTCACACAGGCACTGTGGTGTCTCAGGGATGACTGTGGGCTTTTTGCCAGAAGAAAGAAGATGCCTGACTGTGGTGCACCCCACAAGCCACATGTAAATATCACGCTGATCAGATTGAAAAAGAGGTGTGTGAAGTTCTACTGCAAGAAGCTGAGGATTCAAGTGTGGTTCCAGATCAGAGGGAGGGAGAAGCAGTCCTCAATCCTCCAGAGGGACCTGGTCAGGGTTCCTGGGGACCTGGCCCTGCCTAAGGAGAGCTCACTCCTTGGTCCTGGGCACAATCTGGATTTGGGAATGGCGGCTGCTTCCTGGTCCCTCCCCTATTTAGTAGTTGGAGAGTGACGCTCCTGGGATCACAGTACTGAGGCATTTCTGCACTTGGTGTGCACAGTCTATTAGGACATAGCTTCTTCCTAAATAGTGCTAAAAACAGTTGACAACTAATCAGGATGTAGATCACCTTTCATTCCAGGAACATTTATTGAACACTTTGTATCTGGCAGGATAATTAGTGTGCTAGGACAAGGTTTCTCTGGGGCAGACAATTTATAACATAAACTGGAAAAGTACAATGCTAGTGTATGAAATGGTAACGGGTGTGTTGGAGAAAGTTAAGCAGAAAGAGGGGAAAGAATGTCTCCACAGGTGGATGCATTTGCACAACTCAAAGCAGATCACTGTGTTCATTCATGTGTGTCTTTATTCATGGTCCTATTATGGTGATTAGATTGTCACCTGCTAGATGACGTGACTACTGTGATTTTTATAGTATATTTCTCCTGGAGTTGGCCCTGCCACTGTCCTTTTGCTCTACCTGCAGCTGCGGACTTTGCATGTGCTGTGACACACGATGCTTTCCCACCTACCATCACCCTTGTCTCCAGATGAATGAGGCCCAGTGTTCCAAGGCCCAAGCCCTCCAAATACTCTTTAAAAGCCTGGGACAAAGACTTATTTAATAAATAGCATCCAAACCAAGCCAAAGCACCACTTGGAAGTGCCTCCATTCACTGAATGTTCAGGATTATTCTATCATAATGCACTCCAGGGTATTAGCTGTTGTTCTGAGAAAAGAATAATCAATGGCATACAAGCCATTTCTTGCTGAACCTACCATATGCTCTGCCCTCTCCTCACCACGCCGTCTGCTGGCTCTGCTGACAGATTGTTTTCATGGAGTTAAGTCATCCATCTTCCAACCTCCATGGAGGAGTCAGAATAAAAGCAGAGAATTCAGCTCGGCCCTCGTCCTACTGGTAAAGTATTGAGGAGAGCCCACAGACAGGGTAACCGGCAGCACTGCGGCTGGCAGGGCCCTCCCGACTGAGTCCCATCAGGCTGTGAACAAAACATTTAACATGCTTTCTCCTTAATGCAAACAAGGAAAAGAGGCAAGTCAAACCTTTAAAATGTCAAAAGCAGACCAGCCAGTCTCCGTCTCTCTTCTGCAAGAGACACAAAGCCCATGGTGTGTGTCGGAAGTGGACGTACATGCAAATTGGGTTCTTAGCATGATTTGTGTCCGTTCGCCTAGTTTTAGAATCTGTAACTAAGGATGTCACATTTTATTTGTTGCTACAATGTAATATTCATGGCCAAGTGAGTATGAAAATGTGGAGAATAGGTTGGCTGGGTGTCAGTCTCCAGGTCTGATAATCCTTCTTTGCTCTTGCTCATGACGAGATTTTATCAAGGAAAAGACCTCAGGATGATTGGGTTCAGGAATCTGAATGGGTTCAGATGGGGAAATCACAGTGATTTTACTGTAAATTATTTATTAGTTGAAATGTCTGAAGAATTTAAAATTTTAATTCAGTTTAATATTCTATGTATAGGGAATGCATATTTCACACCTGAGTTGGAGATATTCAAAAGAATGTTTATAAACTAAAATGAATTTTTTGGAATATCATTTATTTCTGGTTAATTATTGAAAAGCCACCCACCATCTACCAACATCTTCACATCGCTTTCTAAATATGAAGGAAGCTGTATCTCGAGGGCTCAGGGGGAGGGTCAGTTGGTCCATAGCTGCTCCCACCCAGCTCTCTGAAGGCGACCTTCTGCTCCTCTCCCAGTGCCTCAGCTTTCTAATTCACCACCAGCTCTTCTAGTAAGTAAGAAGGTGCTGGCATTAGTTAAAGGTTGCCTTTGCCACAGGTCCCCACTGTGACCTGCAACTCCTGTGTGTGCACACTCACACATACACACACATACACACACATCCCACACGGCTTCAACTTGCTTCTTCCCTGGTGTCAATGCCACATTCTATATTCTCATGAATTCTAGAACATAACAGAGTAGAAAATCTGTTGGTTGTTTAGGATAATGTTAACAACACTGTCCAGTCACGTGCCAATGATCTTGTGCAGAGGAGAGAGCAGCTTGTTCCACAGTGTATGCTTATCAAGAGTTTCACTTTAATAATTTCAGTTTAATAATATTCAATCTACTATTTTACCAAGTTAGCAATTTCAATTTAAGATTTTCATTTGAATAATTTTAATAATTGAATATGTCATAAATAATAGCCATCTAGCTGTGCTAAATCTGCAAGCCCGGGCCTCTGTGTGACTCTCTCTGAAGCACAAGACCTTTTGCTTGTTAGATGGACACTTGGGGTGTGGATTTGGGACGGTGACAATCCTCCTGTCCACTTCCTTCCTTAGATTCCACGTTTTGTTTTGGGCACTGGAGATTGAAACTAGGGCTTCATGCACACTAAGCACACACCCTGCCACTGAGTACACCCTCCTGCCCTGTTCTTTAATTTTAAAACTTCTGTCTTTTTTTTTCATGCGTCCTATTTCTAAAAAGGCTGCTTTTTATTTTTACTCAACAGTCTAGAAGGTGTCAAACAAAAAAAATTGAAAAAATGCTTCTTTAAAAGTATTTCAGGAATAAAACATTTCAATTTATTATAAATGTGTTTTATAATTAGATGGTTTATAAAATCTTTGATTAAATGATATAGAAAATTCTTCTAATAATTATATCTTTACAGTAATGTTTCTCTCTGCTAGATGACGTGTGGAAGTTCCTCCGTGTAGGTCAGATGCTTTTGACTTTACAGGCACTTCTGCGTAGCTAGTGACCAAGGAATGACACTGAGGCATTGCAAGAATGCATATCCCTAAAATCTCAGGATTTGAGCTGACTGCTAGCCCTGATGTGATTCCACAGTGATTCTGGATTCCTCCAGCAAAACTGACCTTCATTATTAGAGGTCTCATTGTTGGAAATAGGGTAAGATTTGCATGGAAAAGCTAAGCTGGCTGCTTCTGTGTGACTGTTTGTAGCTGGTGGCCAGCTAGGGTTTGGTGAGGGTTGGGTGAACACGTAGAAGAGTGGAATTAGGTCTTACTAATCTGTCCAGCCTGTTGCCTGGTATACAGTAGGTGCCAACATGTGTACTCCAAATGACATCACAAACAGAGGCTTCATCTGGGCTCCTGAGCCCCTGAGTGGTGCTTAGTTATTAAGATGAGCAAATGTTTCAGCAGGCTCCTGAGGAGAGTCAAGTTTATGTGTGTGTGTGTCATCTAAGAAAGTGTGACCATAAAATTCACTCGATTCCCTAAATGGCTCATCACCCTTAAAGAGCACAGACCATGTCCTGCATTTTATGGAACCATGAACAAGGTGACTTTTAAGTCTCCTTTCTCCCTTCAACTCCGAGGTCTCCCAACCCAAGAGGTTCTTGCCTCTGCAGATCAAGCTGCCCGTTTAGAATAAGCAGCTGCCTCCTCGCCAAGGCCACGCCACCCTCCGCCAGTTACTTCAGCACAATGCTGGCCTTGGCTCTGTGTGCACAGAACAATGCCACTCTCCAGGTCAGCCACTATGGGCGAGGAGCCTGCTGTCTGACCCCAGGGGAGCCTGCCCTGCCCAGGGCAGCAGAACCGACCTGTGCCCAGCTTCCTGCTGTGTGGGTGGTCCTCACACCACTCAGTCTCCCCAATCACCCTCCCAATGAAGCCTCGGCTGCAGCACTCGGGAGGACCCTGCCTCAGGAAAGGGGAAGTGTGGGGACATGACTGCAATGGGTCCATGACGGGTGTGCATTTGCTCCATGCACATGTGTGCATCCACACCTGAATACACACGTGTGGCCCACACAGCACATGTGCACACGTCCGTATGCATGTTCATGTTAACATATACATGTACACCCTTGTATATTCAGTGTAGTTTATATCACTTTTCTCATGGCCCGTGAAAAAATAGGCACAAAATAAATTGTTTGACTTTCTTAAAAAGTAGAAAATGTGTTTCTCATTTTGCGTGACATGCTGAGGCGAGGGAACCCACTGTCCTCAGTCTCTGCCGAGGGTCCTTTCATCTTTTCCAGAGTCGTGCTGTTATACTTTCCTTCTTGTCCTCAGGTCTGCTCTCCCTGTGTCCCGACTGTTCAATTCCCTTGATGGCCATTTAGAATCATGCTCTTTTTCCTGGCTGGCTATTGTTTTACGTATTTCTCAGTAATAGATCTTTTTTATTCTCTTGAAAATTGGGCAAAAGTAAGAGCTATGGATTTCTGTCAGGTCGTAGATATGGACTCGACATGTAACAGGTGGCTTCAGAGAAGTTTGTGGACTTCCCTAAGCAGTGAGAAGATGGTTTGCTGGTGGCCTGAGTACGAGGCCTGAAAGCGGGCAGCCCTGTGCACCTCAAAGTTCAATGCCCCGACCTTGAAGCCCTCAATGAAGCCAAAGATCCAAAACCGTGAGTGAGACTCCATAAAAAGGAAAGGGGTCAAGAGAGAACAGGGAAGCTGAGTCACCATGTTTTAGCTCAGAGAGGCAAACTCGGGACGCTGGGCCCAGAAGGAGACTTCACCTGGGGACCTGCAAGCACCTGCGCCCAGGCTCCTCTCTTTGGAAGCCGTGGGAGGTGGTGCAGGCGACAGGAGAGGGACCTGGAGGAAGGCCTGAGCAGGGCCACGGGGGTCCTGGACGGGGTGGAGGGATGCAGAGGTGGCCACCTTCCCCATCCAGGGAACCCGGGAGGTAGGGCTTCCAGGCTGCCCCGGGGTGGCCGGGGCCGCTAACGCTGACGGCAGGAACAGAGGAGGGAGCTGTGTTTGAGAGCCGCGATGGGTGTTCAGTGTGACCGGTCCCCGTTCTGCCTGCCTGTGATGAGGACTCACTGCTTCATCTCAGTCGGTCCTCCCTGCCTCTCAGAAGGGGTTGGCTGTTTTTAAGGAGTTCCTGGGTGATGAAAATCAAACTTGACAGGTAAGAAACTTGCCCGAGATCACGGGACCATGAACAATGGGAACAGGAGCAAAGCCCCAGCCCTCCAGGGGGATAAAGCATTTTTTCTGCTGTGCTGGACTGAAGTGAGCGAGAGTCGGCCTCAGTCCAGGGGACCAAGGAGTGTCCGAAAGCCTAGAGATGGAGGGGTAGTAGGGCAGGAACTGCCCTCCCATCCTTTCCTTGATCTGGTGGGAGCTGTTTCTTCAGTGTGCTCTCTCAGGAGCTCTCTCTCTCTCTCTCTCACACACACACACACACACACACAAACACTCACACCAAACACACCAGTCCTTTGTGTCTGCCTCCTCATTCCCTCCGAGCCACACTACTTGCCAGGTACACAGGCTTCAGTTTATGGCTCCCAAGTCCCTCTCTCAACCAGTGCCCACCTGGGGCTCTGCAGCCCTTGATCCTCCAGGGCCTAACCCTCTGGTTCTCCGAGCATCAGGCACAGCGTGGCCTCTCATGCAGTGCCTTTCATGTGCTCCCTGCTGTCCACTGACCCTAATGGCTAATTCTGCCAGCAAGGCCTGGCCTGAATGGGGACAAACACGTCACCCTTTCCAGTGGGAAGTGCCCTTGCCTCCCCTGCCTCCCCTGCACCCTCCTTTACTCCATGACATGGTTTGTCCTATTGTGAAGGCTTCTGAACTGTGACAATTTCATTAAACCTTTGCCTTTTCTAAGCAAGGATGTGGTAGGAACGTGTTCCCCT
The DNA here is from genome assembly GCF_964194105.1 of Spermophilus citellus. Classification (NCBI taxonomy): domain Eukaryota; kingdom Metazoa; phylum Chordata; class Mammalia; order Rodentia; family Sciuridae; genus Spermophilus; species Spermophilus citellus. Next base: position 102,866,660 of record NC_138185.1, on the reverse strand, counting down.
GTTCATCTGTCCCAAGCTCATGGAGAGGCTCCACGTGCTTATAATTTAAAAAAGAAAATGGAAAGATGCCAGGGCATGAGAAGGAAAACGGTCTGTCCAGTTGAGGATCTTCCTTGAAGGCCATTAACTTTGACATAAGAGAAAAAATGTATATATACGCGCACACAAGTGTATTATACATACGTACACACGTAGGTATTCATATTGCTTGCCAGGTTTAGAAATTTGGAGTAGGAATATGGACACTGCGCAGTCTGGACGCTCACTCCTGATGCTAGCACTGAAAAGCCACTTTCGGGAGAATACCATCATGGAACAAAGACTGCGCCTGCACATCCCTCCTCCCAACATCAGAGAGGCGGGGCCTGGCATCTCCATCTTCCAAGAAGGAAATGGGCTTAGGGAGAGGAGAAAGGCCTGCAGCTGCCCTGTCCCAAGGGGGAAGGCACAGCTTACAGGGCCCCCCTCCCCATGGATAATGGAAGGACATTGGACATAGGGGCCTTTGACGTTGTATTCTGATGACCACATCCAGGAAGGCAGGCACCTCAGTGCACACCACTGACATCCAGGCATGCTGTGCAAGAACCCTGTGAGAGTCCAGCCACTGTCACGAGGAAACACTCTCTCCACAGGGTGCGGGGACCCCGGTCAGTGCTCCCGCAGGACAGCGCCAGGGCTTCACCTCAGCACCGAAGACTTTCTCCTTTATCTCCCGGGCGCTCCAGGGTGCCTTCCCTCTCCTCTGAGGATCACCCTCATGTCCTGCTTTGTCTGGGAGAACTTGGTTCTGATGGCTTCAGCTATTCATGTGTTCTATATTTTGATTATTTCATTATTTACTTTCAGTATAATAATGCTATTGATCACTATTTTGGTGACGTATTTGGATTTATTACTTACTGGATTAACATTTTTCTTTTGCTTAACATCAAACTCATGCCTCCAGCTCTCTGCTCTGTTTTATGCACCCATTCTGCTTTCCTATTGGATAAAGCTTTTCTTTGGTCAATTAACAGATCCAGAAGTTACTCGTCGTCATTTCCAGCCCCCCCAATATCTAATCAAAGCCTATCCATGGCATTGTTATTAGTAATCTGTACTTGAATTTCATTCAGTCTTGACGATTGCTCTCACTCTGATGGACAGTTACATGGTGTGTGCTTGGGAATCTTTGCTCAAAGTTCTTTGAAGTCTGTCTCATTCTTTTCATTTCTAATGGTGACCAGCACACTCCTGAACTGTAGCCCCTCCACTGGCTCACATTCGATCCCTTGACCTTCAGGTTTTCCCAGTGAACTCCACACAACACTTCCCAGGTTTCTGTTCTCGTCAGATTATGAATCCAGTCAAGCCTCGTGATGGATTCCCACCATCTGTGTGGACAGTCAATTATTATTTCTTGAGTAAACTAATTAGTTAATTTTTTAAAAGATACAAATCCCAGCTCATCTATATGTTGAAATTAAGAAATTTCTCCTATACATTTCTCAAAATTTTCTGGACAGGAAAGTTTAGGATACACGTTTTTCTAAATTGATTCAACTTTATTAAGTAGTAAATAACTATGAGCACATTGCTTGAAAACTGCTAAAAACCTATAGGAACCAAGGGTGATAATAATGTATTGAATTACACAGAAAATTACTAACACAGGGCTGGGGATATAGCTCTGTCGGTAGAGTGCTGCCTTGCATGCACAAGGCCCTGGGTTCAATCCTGAGCACCAATAACTAACTAACTAAATAAATAAATAAAAACAGCTAATACAAACACATCTTCACAGTAGGAAATAGATGAGTTTCTTTTTTTGTTTTAAATTAGATTTTTTTTAAGCTGTTGATGACCTTTGTTTTATTTATTTATTTATTTATTTATTTATTTATATGGGTGCTGAGAACTGAACCCAGTGCCTCACACATGCCAGGCAAGTGCTCTACCACTTAGCCCCAGCCCCAGCCCGGATGAGTTTTAATTATTCAAAATTTCAGCAAAACCCTAACTCATCAAACATACTGATAGGTTAAAAGTACCAGGCTCTTGACTTGTCACATTAAGTTGACAAATAAGAGCAAGATGCCGTGACCTCTTCATCGGGGGTCTCCTGTTTCCTTCACTTAGAGGACACGGGAGCAGGGTTGCAGTGACTTTCTGGGAACCTTCTTGGACCTTTTGGGTCTGAGTTCCCTATGTCCATTGGATAATGGAAGGACATTAGGGGCCGAGAGGACAGGGGCTTGTGCTTCTACCTTTAAAGCCAGTTTGACAGCCCAGATCAGCCTCTCACTGTAAACACCTCAAATGCTGCAGTGAAACAAGCCGCAGGAGATCCCTGGGGACGTAGAGCTGGTCAGGGGAGAGGGCAAACACAGGAAGCATTTAGATACCGTTACTAGAAGATCCATACCCCATAGGCACAATGCATTTTGTACAAGAACACGTCACAGGAAAGAGGAAGAAGACACAGGAAAGGCAGGTCAAAGACTAAGCAAGGCATCAGAAGTGAGAAGAGATGTAAATTGCTGGTTTCTCACCTAGATACATGGCTGGATTTAGTTGGTTGATACTAAGTCACATGTTTTACTTCAGGCTTTTCTTAGGGAAAATGATTTTCTGATAAACAGACCTTCGCAGAACTACAGTTGAAACAAATGATACTCGGGATTAATAACGACATGTTGAATTCCTCCTGTGGGCTAGTTAGCCACTTACTTGACCCGGTCATCATTCTGCACCCACAGAAACGTTTAGCACGTGTGATAATTAGAAATCAAGAGCTAGGACACTTGAGGTCATGAAGGTTGCCCTTACTCAAGATCAAGCAGACAATGAGACTGTCACCAGGCATAAACCAGGGGTAGAAGTGGGGTCTGCTCCCCCATTGGACGGCAGCCAAGAACTGCTCTGGGTATGCTAAGCTGCACTCAGTCTGCCAGGGAGCAGCCTCCACATGAGCTCTCTTCACTTCTCATTAAGAACGGATGGTAATTTTTGCAGAAACAAGAGAACCTTGGTTCAGGACTGCTGTGCACATCCTCTGGAGGATCCTGCTCTTCCGTCTCTCAGTGCTACTTCTGTCAAGTCTCCATGAGAAATTTCTGTCTGAATCTATAGAAGGAATGCTGGTGACACCAAGTAGCCCAGATGCTTGTCCTGGGCCATTGCAGGGTTTCTTTCTCCTGGTGACAACAATTCCCTGGCTCCTCTGTGCTCCCCTCTTTTCTTTGTTGGAGGAAGCTCAAATCTTGGGGACATACAGTCAAGTCACTTCCTAGTTTGGATTTTGATTCTTATTTATAAAAGAATCCTAGTTTCTTCTTAGTGTTTATATTTTTTCTTGATTTTTTAAGAGTTTCCCTTTAAGATTGCATGAAAATCTGGTGAAGTGAATTAGAACCTGGTCTTTATAGAATGTGAGATGTCTTACTGGGAACACAGGAGCCATCTGAGCCAGGACAGAGCTTTCCAAGGAGTAAGAGTCACAGTGGGCTGTGCTGGGCAGAGGCACCTCAGGAAGGAGGCTCAAGGGGCGGATCCCCAAGATGGGAGGTTTCCAATGTGGGAGGTATAGCATCCCCACCAGAGCCAGAAGTCTACGGCAGGATTTGTAAGACTGTGTCAGGTAAAGTGCCCGAGAAGGCAGATGCGGAGATGCAGCTTATGTGCTTATGAGTGACTGAGACATGCTCTGGGGACAACATCCATGAAGAAACGGGGCAGATGGAGCTGGCCGAGGGAGGTCACCGTGGAACAGTGGTGTGGCAGATTTCCCAGTGGCCTGGTCTGGGCCGCTTCTATCCTCACCCACCGTGACTGGATGCCAGGCCAGAGCCTGGCCCTGGAGGAGGGGCTCCCACAGCCTTGACAGATCCCCAGCAGCCAACAAGGCCACCTTGCTGGGGCAGGTGGAGGCCCTGTGCAAAGAAGGATGCCGGGATTGGTGACTGCCCAGCACAGGGCTCAGAGAACCAGGGTGGGAGCGCGGGGATGCACTCAGCGGGCAGAGGTCCTCTGAGTCTTAATTCCCCTCGGCGGCTGTGTTGGTTACCGTTAGGACATTTTTTTCCCAGTGAAGGAATGCAATGTGCACTTGCCTTCGGCCTGCGTGGACGGTCCTTCCCTGTTTCCTTGTGAACTCCAAGTGGAGGAGTACTGAGGACAAGTCTGAGGACAAGGGAGGCCTGAGCTGTTCACAACCACTCTGTGGCCCCCAGGCCGTAAGTAAAAGTGTCTTAAATTTAAACAGGTGTAGCCACATATTACCAATAAGCAGGAGTGATATTTTTATTTCTCGAACAATTATTTATATGGGAAAAGAGAAAAAAGAAAACCGATAGGAAATATGTCAAAATATCATTGTTAAATTTGTTAAATTAGTATGGTTTTGTTTACTTTTTATTTTTGCATAGTTTTCAAATTTATTGTGTATTTTGTAATGGAAGTGATTTCATGCAGGGAATGTATTTTGGTAAACTAACTTGTAGAAATAATTTAAATTAAGATCTGCTGTACTGGGCAGGAATTATCCAGGAATAACTGTATGACCTATGGTACACAGCTCCTGTTGTCTTTGAGAAAGTGTGCAGGACAGAGCCACAGAATATCCATCTGAAGCTCACTTATAAAGGTAGTGTCTGTCTGAGCTCAGCCTGTGGTGTTAGGCTCCTTGTGCTGATCTTGACCTGGTGAATGTGGAGGGCACAGGTGCACCCCTGGCACACGCAGTGTACAGTACCTTAGAAACCAACGTGAGGTACCTAGTTGTTGGTCAGGTTGCAGTTACATTTATTCAGTGAATCAGTGAAAGTGACTTACGCACTTAAAGGGAATGCAAAAACATCGAAATGAAATTGAAATCCGAGGCCACTCTGGACTATGTCCCCCAGTAGCCAGGAGGCCTCTGAAGCTGCAGGCTGCAGTGGTTGGGCCCTTCTGAATGTAGCTGTGCCTCCCTGGAGATGCACAAGGGTACTGAAGACTTACTACGGAATAATAGAAATCCCAGTCATTTCTACACTGACTACTTGTTGAGAAGGTAACAGGATATGTTAGGTGGAAGCATGCTGCTAAGATGAATTTGACCAGCTTCTTTTATAATTTTAAGGCATATATCAAAAATTTTAAGTTACATATATGGATTTGGACATAATTTCAGCATGTCATCAGGCAGCCTTGAAGGTAGACTTTGAAAATGCTGATGCTAACATGTCTGAGGCTGTTTTCTCCAAATTGTAAACTGCTTATCTTTTAATGCTCCCAAATCCAACCAGTAACATTAAAAATCGTATAAACTTCTTTTAATAAAAGAATTAGATATTTTTGCTGAATCAAATGATCCAACAATTATTTATTTCCTAATAACAAATTAGGGCAGAGTTCTTTTTAACTCCTGGGCATATGATTTGTCTCATTTTTTTTTGTTTTAATATTGTGAATAATTCTGCTAATAAGTGAAACAGCAAAATAGTACATGAAAAGACTACATATAAAAAGATTCTCGGTGGAAAAGTCCCCCCAATTAACATGGAAATTTCGATTATGATCTTTAAATAATATATGAGCAGTTAGGAGGCGGATTGAGATCAAAGAAGCCTCACTTGATTTCAACACAGTCCAGGGGCTGGTGCTTTAACCCAATTTCCCCTCTAGGAGACAGAATAGTGAAACTAATCTGTAAGTAAAAAGTCACTCCCTAGCGCAAGACAACAAAACACCTGCCCATGCCCCTGGGTTTGTGCACCCCTCCTTAGCTCTCCACCTTCAGCCTGAGCCAGTGAGGTGATTGTGAGGTGTCCCCGTGTTTGTACTTTACGTGGGGGCTGGGATCCAGTGAATGACTGCTTTTACCTGTAAAACATAATTTAATAAAATGCATTCCACCTGAATCCTGAGGTATTAAACATATCTCACGTTCTGCCAAACATTTACTCTTTTCAAGTACCTCAGTCATTTAACTTGCTGAGATTTAAATTGCAGCCACCTGAATTTACATATGTAAGCATATACGTCTCAAAAAGAAAAAAAAGTGTGTGTGTGGGGGGAGAATCAGAAAGTGAAAGGCCTACATTGAAGGACTCAATGCCTTTGGTCCCAGGGGCAGGCCTGACGTCTGCCTGGGACACTGCCCTCCAACTCTGCTCCAGCCTCAAGCTCTCAGTCAATCAGGTCATTGTTCAGGGCACAGATGTGTCGCTGGAGTGGTCTACTGTGGCCCTTCCATCTCAATTCAGTGCTCCATCAGTTCAGTGCTTCCATCTCAATTCAGTGCTTCCATCTCAATTCCCGAGTCTCCCCTGAGCTCTTTGAAATGAGGCACAAAAAAATGTATCTAAATCACACCATTTACCAACGTGAAGAAAGGATCTTTCTTTGGTATGTATAGGAGTTGATGCCACTTATTAGGCACCTCAAGGTGGTGATTTTGAAAGTCTGGACTGGTTTGCATTTCTCAGTGTCTGGTGGTGTGTACAGAGGGGCGTCAGATCAGGGTGGCGTCTTCAAAAACAGACTGTTCCTGGAGAGCGAACACCCTGCCAGAGGGGTCCGCAGCATGTGTCCCAGCCCCTGAAGAAAACTGTCGGAGGAGCAGAGCTGAAACCAAATCCAGTATCAAACTTCGAAAACAAAGGGGGTATGAGAAATAAAAAGGAAATCGTACACCAGCTCAAGGACTTGGGGGGGGGTAATGCTGAATTCAAGACTCTTCTTCTGTGGTTTCTCTTTGAACGCTATTTTGGACCAGGGCAGATCAGCCCTCAATGTGCTCCCTCTGCTTTGTAAACATAAAATGATCGTGCTTTTCCTGCAGCCCTTATCACACCAAGATCGCCTGTTCGTCTGCAGTCCTTCCTATTTCAAGTTTCCAGGCAGTTCACTCAGCCTGCACTGAGAGAGATGTAGGTCAATGGTGTAGACAGCACATGGTCCTCCTGATGGAGTCACAGGCCTGCCCTCACCTGGTGATGTCCAGAGGACTGCCCATCTGTGCCGCTCATGTTCTGTGGAGCTGGGCGCTGCAGAAGGGGAAAGTGCTTCCGCTCCCCCCACTGCTTACTCTCTGAATAAACGAATCCTTGACACTTGGTCCCTTGTTCCCAACCCCATTTAAAGGATTAAATGGTCCCTGAGACTCGAATCATAATTTGTGACTTAAAGATGTTATTAAGCAGGTAGAAATCATGCCATAGGATACTTCTGGAATACATTGAAGAGTTGTATGTGATGGTTTCTTAATATATAACACGCATCTGAAAGATCAGCATTCATTTTATTAAATGGCTAGAGTTTGATTTCCACTTGAAATATTTCCCTGAAGGAAAACAAACAGATCTAAATAAAATACGAGATTGAGCCATCATTAAGTAACCTCGAACTCTTTAGAGTATGAAGTCTGAACAAGTCCTAGTAAGCCTCCTGCTACCTGTGACATGTCAAGATCTCAGACCCTGGTGGGAATCACAGTCCACATGGTGAGTCTCGTAAGCAGCACGGCCAGAGGCCCAAGAACTGCGAGGCCAGCAGTGTTCTCTGCCTGTGTCCAGCCTCCATGAGATCCCACATTATTGCTGCCTTTTCTGTGAAACATCTGCTTCTGAAATCGTGGGAGACAGTGTCCTTTTCAGAGCAGCTAATGGAAGCCAGCCTGTTAGTGGCACTGTGCAGAGATTAGGGAAATGAATGCGGCCGTGAGGCTCTTCCTTTGCCCACATATCATACAGATCAGGGCATCTAGGAATTAGTATCCACGCACAAAGGAGCAATCACGGGTTAATAAGTTCACAGCATATTACTTTTTTTCACAATTTTATCAGGTTTGGGTCCAAACAAATTGCAGATAATTTCACATTATCTTTTGTATTCTGAGGGTATTGAGCTCAAAGACAATTAGCATTCCAGGGAATAGAAATTTTTCAAATTAAATGTTCTGCCCAAACTGGAAACCAGCCAAGCTGTTCTCTAAAAATATCAATTTAAAACCACTGCTTTCTAAAACAGTGAGAAGAAGATCTTTGTCTGCTGGAGGCAAATGGTTGCCACGTTCTTAATGTGTGTCTCACATCCCAACTGTACACAGCTCCAGTCATATGTGAGAAGACCACACTGCCAATTTTCTCCTGCATCTTTTGGTTTCTTTCTCCTCATTCTCTTCTGGAGCTCCTGGGAATCCCTGGTGAGGCTACTGTGATGTCAGCTTTGAGGTAATGCTTCAAAAATGATGACGTTAAGTATATCACTTTGTTGTTGTTATTTTTATGTAATTTTAATCCTGAAACTGCTTCACTTTTGTTGCAAAACATTTTCCTTAAAAAAAAGTCTACCTTTTTTGATGAAAACAATACTGTAGTAGCTTTGGTTTTATCTTCATGTGGGAGGTCACCATGGAAATTTGCTTATGAAAAGCATGAACATTTCTCCTTTGTAGGAGTTACCATTATAAGAATTTTTACAAACCGTACTTTACAGATCCAAACTAGGAGAGTGTGAACCTTTTCCAATAATCATATTTTAGACTTATAGAATTATACAGAATGATTAAATAGATAGATAGAAGTCTGGTGTGGAGGCACATATCTGTAGTCTTAGCTCCCTGGGAGGCTGAGTCAGGAGGATCACAAGTTTGAGGCCAGCCTGGGCAATGTAGTGAGGCTCTGTCACACAGTAAAAAATAAAAAGGATTGAGGATGTAGTTCAGTGGTAAAGTGTCCCTCAGCTCCATCCCTAGTACACACTGACAGATAGATAGACAGACAGACAGACATAGATAAATAATAGAAAGATGATGGATGGGGAGATGAATTGATAATAGATGATGGACAATGGATGGACAGGTGGAGGGTCGATAAGTGCAACGTAAACTGTGGACTTCAAAGTGCCACCAGCTAGATGCTGCCAAAAACAAAATGGAGGTTGGATCACACTTCAAATTCAAAGGCATCACCAGTTCCTATATAGCCAGGAAAATGACTGAAATCATACACATTTACTTAATTTTAAATGGCAGCGTTGGTTTGGGTTAACAACATGAAAAGGTACATGGCAGAAGCAGCTTGCTTTCCATTCCTTCCTGACCTTGTTTCCAAACCCTCAGGAGCTGGCCCCTGGCAGCGAGAGAGGCAGACGGCCTTCCCTGTTAGGTGGCCTCAGAAGCAAACACTCTGAGGCCCACGTCTACACTCCAGCCCATCTTCTCCCATTGTTTCTCTAGCCCTGCTTCTCGCAGAAACAGAATAATGGAGGTTTTTTTCTCTACATATCCAAGGGAGGAGACTAGGGAACAAAGTTTGTGTTTTCAAAAATGCCACTGTTGGGATGGGTATGTATACACTTCTGTTTAAAACCCTGGACTCTATTTTGAATTTCTTGCAATCCTCCTCCATGCTCACATTTCTGAACCCCCCAGACAGCTGAGCTGTGGCGTGCGGGTGGGATGCAGAATGCAGGCCTGGAGCTGGCCCGAGTCTTGGGCTCTCGCTCACACCCATGAATCTGGTTTGTGAGCCTTAGTGTTCATCACTTAACATGGAAATGGCTCCACGATATGATGTTCTTCCTAGAGAAGTGTCATCTAGAGTAGTATCACTTACACTGAGCAGCCTGGGGTACAAAGAGGGGGCCTCCCCCCGTCACCCTCTTTGGGGCCCATTCCTTTCCGACCCTCTCTGATCCATGTTTCCTAAGGTGAAAACTCTTTTTTTTTCCATTAGAGGATACTTCACCTCTCTCTTTTTCTCACACAGTCTAAATCTCAGTGTTTCACCTCTCCTCTCCTCTGACACCTTCTTACGACAGATCTAGGACCAAACAAGCCCTCTCCTCCTCTTGGATCAGCTGCCTTCTTGGCCACCATGTCTGTCGGGCTCATCTGTGTGGCCATTGTGTTTGCCTTGCTGGGAGTGAGTCTCCCTCACTTCCTGTTTCCAAATCTGTGTCCCTGGAAAGCCCTGTTCGGATTCTGTGGGGTCCTAAACCACTCACCATACTCTCCCCTCTGGCTCTCCAGAGTCAGGATTTCTATGGCCAGTGACCTCTTTCGCCTTCGGATTTTATTTTATCCAGTAAATTATTGCTTAGTGTATGATTTATGGCCATGATCACTGCTTCTCCCAAAGGGGATGAATTCCAAAGAATGAGGACACTGTGTCCTATGATTCCTTGAAGTCTCTTACAACACCACCCTCAAACCTGAAGGATGTTCGTGTATCTGCAGCATATGGGATATGCTTGGGAAATTCTTGTGGCCAGCCAGGAACAGCCAGGAGTACACAACAGTGTGTACTCATCATTTCAGCAACATAGGAAGATCACAAGTTTTAAGGCCAGCCTCAGCAACTTAGCAAGACCCGGTCTTTAAAAAATAAAATAGATCGTTATATCCAAAATATTCTGTGATTATTCTTCTTTGTCTTAAAAAAAAAAACATTCTTCCATTTTGCACTAGGAAAGTGTATCTCTTACCTATCCTGTAGGTCATGATGGGGGTTTTCCACATCAACTTTTAACAAAGCTAAGATAATAAATGACTCTAATTTTTGGAATCAAATCCTTGTGCAAGTGAGGTGGCTTGCAGTTCATCTTTTTCCACAAGACTGAAGGAATACACCATCCAATGGTCAGATGACAGATTGCAGGTGATAATTTCTGAAGATAATCCCCTGTGTTGTGTCCCAGCATAATTCAACTGCATGTAGTTCACTAAACTTCAAAAAGTGTTTGCTTGCTGGATGCCTATTTTGTTCAAAATTATCAGACTGGGGAGAGGAATGCAAATACCGGAATAACTCATCAACTGTGGGGACAATAGATCAGACTAACGAGTAGCCAACACAGGTCAGAGTGGAAACTTGCTGAACGTCATCCAAATAACCATGTGATGGTATGGAAAACAAGGAGAAGGGTGTTCTGATTGTGCCCACAGGACAGGCATCGGGATTCACAATCTGAGTTGGATTTTGAATAAAAGAGAATTTTCATGGAACAAAGCGAATATGAGATTGATGAAAAGATAGATGGACATGAAGTTAATCATGTTTAGAATGCTCTTGGGAGCTTGGAAATTGGGCTGTTGCTCTTGGCCCCAAACCAGATTGATAGACCATGCATTAACACACATCCCTTCAAATAACTCACCCACCTATTTGTGTATTTAAAATCATGTTCGTCATTAAATGCAAAGATAGTTTAAGAATAGAGCTTAGTGAATCTACTTCTAGAAATATTTCTGTGTCCTATTTTAAAATAAAATGCTTAGTACATATTTGAGTGAATGCTAAGGTATGCAACACGTTTTACAGCCTCGTGGTTGTCTAGAAGCAGGGCGTGTGGAGAATGTGGAGTGCGGCTACCTTAGGAACATCCTGCCTGTGGACTGCCCTGTTCCTTCTCAGGGCCAGCTTTGGGGGTCTGGAGCAAGGTGCTAGGACACAGAAAGGAAGTGAGATGTAGGTTGAAGGAGAGACTCCTCCAAAGCTGAGAGACAGTTGGTGTATGTAAGGCTACAGAGCTTCACAAATAATCCAACTGCATGAAGTTCACTTGAGCTCATGCAAAGCAAAGACAACGGGAACCTATGTAAAAAGGAGACTATGTTGTGCTGCAGAGTTCATTGCAATCCTTGGCCAGGATGCTTGAGAGATAGGCTTGCTGCCTGTCTCCTAAAAACCACACCTAAATACAGCAAGCCTTTCTGAGTGCTTGTTGAGTGAACAAGCAAGGAAGGAGATCAGTGGTAGAGTACAGGCACCCCAGGGCATCAGTGGTCCTGAGGGATGCACTCAACACCGGCTTCAGACTAACTGACCCCTTGCTCTGTCAGTGCTGGTTTGTGGGGATACACTGGGATGCAGCAAGAATTAGATCCTATGGAACTTAATGGGATAGGTCTTACGCAGGCAGAGGATTCCTCACCTGAAATGCTTGGGACAAGAAAGATTTCAGATTTCTAGGAACACAATGAGATATCCCAGGAACATTTCACACATGTGGCCAGGAGGTAATGTCAGAGGGTGTTTCCGATTTCCCTGCAGTCCGTCACACAAGGTCTGGTGTGGAAGTGTCCCCTTGTGGTGTCATGTCTGCATTCAACAGGTTTGGGATTTGGCAGATTTTCAGATCTCAGATTACTGGATTAAGGGAGCTCAGCCTTTATTGATTCAGTGAATTCTAATATGTATGAGTGTGTGCATTCAATAACCTTATACTGATTTCTTTCAAATGCCTTGAAAAATTAGGCCCTATTTACACCATGTAAACAGGCATTTTGACAGGAAGGGGATATGCTAAGTTTGAAAATATTTCTTAATTACTGCCGTGTTGGCAATATGTAGCATGGATTCAAATCAATGACAGCTTTGACAAACCCTGCTTTGAAACGTTAGCTCTGCAGTAGAAACCCTCTCACCCTTTTATTTGTAGAAAATCTGGAGTTGGCAAAGGGATGTGATGGCCCAGGAACGATTGGAGATATTGGATTACTAGCACAGAAAAGCCTCTGTGGCCTGAGTACCATGGAGACAGAGGCAGCAGAGGTTTCGCTGACACCTGGCTCGGGGAGGGAAGCCCAGTTCTGCTGCTCAGGCCTGATTTTGGTCTCTTCATCTCCACGTCGCTATCTGCAAAAGTGCACACTCCGAGACCCTTAAGGTCACAGGCAAGACTGGCAGGGCATTTGGAGCATTAGACATTAAGACTCCACTCAAGCGTACCAGGTACGTGATTTGATTTAGTGATCTTTTTCGTGTCTTCAGGACTTTGAATGGGACCAGCAGGTTCTCAGAGTTATGGGTTGAATCACAATCTGTAAAAATAATTACCAATTGATTTTAAGAGAAAGCAGGAGTGGTAGGGACATTAGCAGGCCTGTGATGGATGACTTTTCAAAGAGCCTCTTGTTGTCCCTCTCTGACCACATCCCCAGCAGCAGCCCCTAGTCACTGAGAGGGTGCAGGTCCAACACCCCTGCACATGCGTGTGTGCCTGATGAGTCTCACCCAGGAGCAGGGAAGTGGGGAAGGGGAGGAATCAAGCCTGGTGTTCTTTCCATTCAGAACGCGGGGCCGGCTGGGTCAGTGATGGCTAACTTGGGCAACAACAGCCCACTGTGCCCGAGGCCCAGCTGCGTTCCTCACAATCAAAGTTGGACACAATCACATGCGGTGCCCCTTGTGTACAAAGTGCTTTGGCTGCAGGAGCACAGTGCCCTCTTGGGTTGACCCTGTTTGCTCTTCTCTGCAGGGAAGGATTGATGTCTGCCATCTGTGATCCACCATGCCTGGGGAGGAGGTTTTGTGTCCCAGAAAAGCTATTTACCTGAGGTCCTTGAGCACTGCCAGTGTATTCCTGTGCTCAGGAAGCTGCTGTGCTTGCTCAGGGGCGTTGGCCCACCTCTTCCAAGGGAGCAAGGGTAACAAAATGGGAGGGGAACGCGCCTTACAGCGGCTCCCATTTCCTGTGCTGGCTGGCCTGAATCCTCTGGCAAATTTGCGATTGGTTTTTGATGTCTCATTGATATGGCTGAATCATCATTTCATGGGAATAAATAAATGAATACTCATGATAACGTCACAGAGTGGGTATCAGTGAATCTGAGATGCTTGTGGCCAGAAGTGTTAAGATTTTATGGTTTTGCAAATTTGGGAGTATTTGCATAGATGTTACTGCTGTGAGTATTGCTAACCTGAAAATTTGAAATTCAAAATTCTCCCAAATCTGAAACTTTTTGAGCATCATATTTGCATTAAAGTTTGAGATTTTGGAGCATTTTCAACTTTGGATTTTTGGGTTAGACATGCTCAACCTGCATTACAGTGAGGTCCTCACAAAGTCTTTGAAGATAAGACGTTTCAGAGATAAGGCCCTTTAGAGATGGCATCTTCCAGGGATTGTGAGGCAAAATGGTGAGCAGGGTGCGCTCTGTGGTTGCACAGATCCTACTCAGAACTCAGTTGCTCCACGACCTTGACTACTCCCCTGGCCACTGGAGTTTGCCTTTGCTGGTGAGGTTTGGATGGTACCACCGCACACCTCCCTGCCTGGTGGATAAGACAAAGTGAAGCAATGTGTATGCAGAACTCAAAGGCGCCTGGCACAGATGTCAAGTGTCTGAGATCGGACCTGACAGAATCATCTCTGGATGATTAATAAGCACCTGTTAATAGTATTCCCCAATACCATGAAGGACAGTGTGACTTTATTCAGTGAGGAGACCCTGCATAAGACACGGCACCACACAGTACACTAACACTGCTGTGTCTGGCAGTTTGAGTTCAATGGTAACCTCAATTCCGAGATGAGAGACTTTAGAGTAACTGAATATCAGAAGATCACTTATCAAAAAAAATCTGTGCAATAATTTTTGACAAAACTATGAACCAATATCTCAAATATTTTCTTTTTAATAAAAAACAATTACCAAAGAACAATTTGGAACAATTCCAAAGAGCAAATTTTACTATTTTGCCAAAAGAATTGTTACTCAGTAAGAATTATAAGAGCATTTCTAATCTAAACTTCCATTTGGTAGAAAAGCAGGCAGAGGCCTGGGCGGGCCTGGGGGACTCAGAGCTGCCTGCAGGCCTGGGCAGCCGAAGGTCTCTGCTCCTCCCTGAGGACGTTCCTGACCTGCTCAGGGCTTCTACTAGACATTTAAAGAAGTTTATCTTGTGTACTTTGTACTTTTAAGAAATAACTACCATTTCCCCCAATTTTCTTATTTATGAAAGTCATGAATCCTCATAATTGGTAGAAAGGAAAGAAGGAAGGAAGGAAGAGAGGAAAGAAAGATAAAAGAAAACAGGGAAGTCTTTTCCTCTAAAACCAGAAGCTGCACAGTCTGGGGCCGGCCCTGTCCGTGACTCCGCTCTGGACTGTGTTCTGTGACCAGGGCTCCTGCCTCCTCCTCCCCTCCCTCCTGTCCTCCTGATGACTGACTGTAGTTCCAGCTCTGCTCAGCTGCCCACTGTCTCCAGGGCCACTCCTCTGGGTGCCTGTGGGGCTCACTGCCATCCCCCACTGCGGTACCTCTCTGCCCTCTGCAGTGGCCATGTGCTACGGGCTGCTGCTGATGGTGGCAGAGGGACTTTGGGAAGTGAGCCTAGTGCCGGTGTGACCTGGCCCCTCCTCTCTCTTTGCTTCCTGGCTGCACCATGAGCACCTTCTGCCTCCTGCTCCCACCATGGGGTGCTGTCCTCCACAGGCCCAAGAGGAGCAAGGTGATGGGCGGGAGACGGAACCTCCCAACCCCTGGGCCACCAGACCCAGTTACTCAGGCTTCAACGTCCTTTGAGTTCACTCTGAGAGAGGCCAGTGGTGCTCCTGGTATCCATCCTTCTGAGCCTGGCTATTTCACCCCGTAGAGAGTTCTGGGCACATTCATTTGGTTGCAGAGTACACAGCTCCCTTCTGTTGAAAGGCTGAGAGTGTCCCATGGCATCTGCTGCCCACGTTTTCTCCATCCACTCATGAGGTGGTGGACACAGAGGTGGGTTCCTACCGTAGTCACTGCAGTAAACCTGGGCATGCTGCTGTCTCTTAATCACTCTGTGGACACATACCCAGAAAGGAATTGCTGGATCACATGGTAGTTCTATTTTTTTTTAAGAAATTCCACACTGGTTTCCATAATGACTGTACTAATTTACATTCCCACCAACAGTAACAGTGTGAATACATTTTTTGATTAGTGCTTCTCTTTCACTGCAGCGCAAACATCATGTCAATTTTTCTCACTGTAGACAATTAACTATCTGATGTGTCAGCCCAGTAAACACAGGTCAAGTGGAGGTGTGGGAGAAGGTTCCCTAGACATTAGATAATGCCCGCTATGCAGAGAGAAGAAGACCCCAGAGCAGACATAGCAGGTGCTTTGCCCAAGAATGGGTCATTTTCTAGAGGAGGCTCTGGGTAGAAAAGAAATCCACCATCAACCAATCCCCAGTTCTCAGGCCAGCCCTCTGTGCTACATCGGGATATCATGAAGGTCTCTACCACTGACAACAAATGGATTGATCAAAAAGAACACAGGCTATGGGCACTATTTGGGGAAATTGCATTGCTATTTCAGGCACACTTGCATTTCTTTTTAAAATTTGCAATCAGGATGTTATTTTAAATAGAAGTCTTCCTTGAGGAGCTCTGTGGTGTCCAAGCCTCTAGCACTGCATTAGTGACACATTTAGAAGTTATTAGTTTGCCGCTAGGCACGCTCCACTCTAAGGAAAATAATCCTGAAAAGATTCAGAATGTTTAAATGCTGAGTAATTCAGTGTCAGAAGTTACTTGAAGTCCTGATTTATGCTGTACATTTTATGCAGTCAGATTACCAGAGAGCAGAGTCAGACCTCACCACACCCCGGGCCAAGTGCACCCTGCTGTTGAGGGGTGCCGGGTGGGAGACTCAGGGGATCCTCATCTCATGCCAACAGTCGACTTTCCATGTTCATCAGGGCCTTGAGGGTGGCCTTTATTTCCTTAAAACTGCACACCATCTCACAAGGTTTCAGCTTGTGAGTGGGGCTGTGTTCGTTGCTGTGGTGGGAAGGGGGTGAGGGACACTGCTTAGAGCTAGCTTGCAGGGCTGCCATGACAATTGCAGCAGATGCAACAGTCCACACCAAGGCTCACGAGTCCCTGCAGGTCAGGATCCTCCACGTCATATGAGGCTGTGACCAGGGTGTCCGCAGGCTGCATCCTCACTGCAGGCTATGGTGACATGGGCTTCCATGTGCCTCTGGGTCAGCGGCCCAGTTCACAGCCTGGTGGTTGCAGAGTTGAGGTCTTGCTTCCCTGCTGGCTGTCATCGGTTTCAGGAAAAGCCAGATTCTTGGGCTGTCTGCTTCCCCAGCCCCAAAGCCTGCAGTGGGGACCCAGCCCTCCCTGTTTGGAATCTTCCCTCAGCTTCAAGAAGAGGCCTGCCTCTTGTACATTAGCTTCCTTCTAACTCCACTCAGAGAAAAGTCTCTGCCTCTGGGGCTTCAGTGATTAGATCAGGACCCATTTGAAGATATGTCTACTCTCCCTTTTGGAAGGTCTGAGCATTAATTACATCTAAATCTACCTTGAAAGTGGTCCAGCCATGCAGTGTTTCACAGTGTAGTCACCGGACCTGGGCTTCAGCCTGTGGAACTTATGGGCTGGGCTTTGGCATCTTTTTTGACCAATGACCATTTCCTAACCTGGGAGCTAATATTACAACTGTAAAGAAAACAACAAGGGTACATTTTCATCAAAAGCAAATACTTCACTGTGAAGCAGACTCATATTTCATCTAAAGGGTTCATTGCAAGATGGGGTGGATGGGCAGAGTATGGAGGCTTGCTGAGACCTAAGGGGTACTTAGAGTGAGGCCCAGCATTTCCATGAAGGCAGTGTGGAGGAAAGTAACTATGCTGGGAACACGCTTTATTTCAATGTAATCATAATTTTTAAATTAACAATTTTAAAAAGAGCAAAGGCTTCAAGTCTGCTCTTCCATGGGATATGAACGCAGCATTGAAGTCTACAGCATCATCACCGTGTTGTCAAGATTCCAAGTGGATGTAGAATTAGGCCTCATAGTGATGTTTATGACACTGATATGCCTTCTGAAAAACGGAGGCAATTTAACAAACATAAATCAGAGAACTAGAGGTCTGCCGCTGTTTTGGTGTCTCCCACCCATATTTACAAATAGGTGCTGAGATCCCCAAATGTCTCCATTTAGGAAGTTAAGAATACACAACTTAAGAGTTCACTGGAATTAGGGTCAGGACTAGAACTTTGACTATGTGGCTGACTGCCACCACAGGCCTGATCCTCCCCAGAGACCTGTGTGCTCATCCGAGTCCTCGAGGGGCCCAGCATCAGTAAAGGTGACGGAATGACAGTGTGGATGACACGGAGCTTCTGCCTGACAGGAACAACCCGTTACCTCTCAGCACACCCAGGGAGACAAGGGTCATTTTGTTTCCTGTTTTCCAGGCCAGTGCAGGATCACAAGCAACCCAAGGTCATGTGCATCCCCAGTGCTTGTGATCCACAGAACAGGCCGGGGGGCACTGGGACGCCAGAGCTCCCGTCCTTGTCTTCAGCTCCGTCTGATCCCTGGAGAGTAAACTCTCACACTGGAAGATGTACTTTCTGCTAGCAATGGTGGCATGCACTGTGGGGAAATATTGAATAAAAAGCTAGTGGATTCAAAAATCCAAAATCAGCCAGGTGCACGCCTGTAATCCCAGGGCCTCCGGAGGCTGAGGCAGGAGGATCACGAGTTCAAAACGAGCCTCAGCAAAAGTGAGGCTCTAAGCAACTCAGTGAGACCCTGTCTCTAAATAAAATACAAAATAGGGTTGGAATGTGGCTCAGTGGTCGAGTGCCCCTGAGTTTAATCCTCAGTACGAAAAAAAAAAAATCTGAAGTTAGGTAAAGCACTCCTTCTTTGAATAATTAATATGAACTTGTGTGAAGACCAATGTTAAGTCATAGCCAGAGAACCGACAAGTGAATGATCGAGAGGTACCCACACCAGCCTTTTTTGTAAGATGGAAGCTCTGCCTTCAAAAATGGCTGGGGGCTTTGGGTCCTCAAAAGTCAGAAATTAAACCAAATCCAAATAGCTTCTTGATTTTGCACTGACTGGTTGACAGACGTCCTGCTGCTCTTGGGAGGCCTGGGCAGCGTGGCCGAGATTCTCGGAGTTCTGGGACTGGGCATCTTGGACTGCTTCCTCGATCCATGTGTATAATTCTGTTTTAAGAAAGTTCCTTTTGCTTTCACCCTGAGTGCTGTGTTCACATCTCCGTCTTTGTCACTTTGGGTTCCTGCAGCTATGTGCCTTGCTCTCATATGGCCTTGGTAATCGTTCTTTGCACACTGGTATATAAGTCGAGTGAGCATCATGGACGTGACTGCTTCTCCTCAAATACAAATACAGCGACATTAAGGGCGCTACTCATGGCAGCCATCTACACGACCTGCTGTAAACTCCCAAGGCAGAAACTTAAAAAAAGAAATTTTAGAAAGAAAAAAAAAAAAAACTTTAGAAAGAAATTAGATCATGATGGTTTGAAACTCACCAAGGTCTTTTTCCACGGAGTTTGCAACTCCCAACCCTTCTGCTCTGCTCTCCTCTCCTTTTATAACAGCTAGCATTCCTAAGAGGTGAAATGGTAACACTCGCACTGCCTTTCCTAAGTGAGTTATAGTAATGGAGGTAGATTTATCAGAAATAAAGGAAAAGGATGAGTGAGATCAGAAAACAGAGGATTACTTACTCCTGCCCCATCTGGAAAATAGAAACCCAAGAAATAGAAACTGATCTCGGTCGTAGGTACAGGAGCCAACGAAGACCATCGCTGGCCATGTGCTTGATATTTATTCACATATCCCATAAAGCTTGAAGTAAGTTTTAACACTGTACTGAAAGGATTAAAGTATCATTATGTCCAGAAAACTGTACATTAATATGGATTTAATGCGACACATAAGTTGGAGAATAAACAGGCTGGATCAAGACCTATTGCATTCTGGATAGGCAACAAAGAGCAAGTCCAACTGCCCTGGGGACCTGCAGCCATTTTCCTATTATTTTAAACACCGACCAGGATTTTGTCTCTTTGTCATTTCCAATTTTGGGACTATACCTAAAGTAGAAAGAGTGAGTCTGAGGATGAATCACAGAGAGATCAGAAAGATCAAATCAGGTCAAGAAGCCGATCTGGGAGGAATCAAGGTGACAGGTGCAGGGAGCAGAGGAGAGGACCTCTGTAATCTTGGTGGAAAAGTGTCTCACAAAGGAGCATGAGAATCTCTGAACTTTTATGAGAAGCAGAAGGAGAGGAACAAGATCTGAATAGGGTGAGCCTCCAGGAAGAAGTTGAAATGTTGGAACAGTATAGGGCACACACACAGAAGTCAGTGGCTCAGGAACTTGAGTCCCACCTCCCAAAGACAGAGCAAAAGAGGCAGCAGCACTGCGGGAGTGACCCACAGCAGCAGGAAGACCGGCGGGTCTCCAGAGAGGGTCCCATCCACCACACATCTCTGCGATATGTGTGTTGGGGAGGGGTCCCCTTAAGAAGGGGTCCTCTAAAACTCAACCGGAAAGTTTTCCTTGATTTTGGTTGGACAGTGTCCCTCCACCCTAAGGAGCAGGAATGCTGACAGAGAAGAGGCGAAGACCAGCCTCCTGGGTTAGTCCACAGAGGACAGCCCACAGAAAGCTGGCACTGCACCCCAGAAAAGCCATGGTGCAAACCTGGTACTCCAGCACTCCTTCAGTTACCACTCAGTTAATCCCATTCAGGGGATTAATTCAATGATTCTACCAAATGGGTATGTGGCCCCCAGAGCCTGGGGACTGGGAACAGCCTGTGCCACAGGACACTTAAGGTCAAAACCTCAGCCAAACCCTCTGCAGAGGATCAGGCCTTGGCCACATGGGATTAGAAAAGAGCACACTGCCCCAGCTGGGGCACCCCGTATTTTCACAAACGTGAGGATAAGGGGAAACTTGGACTTATTTCAAATCTACCCTGAAAGCTTAAAGCCACAGGAAGTACAATGTGACACTACTACTATTGTCTAGTCAACCTTTCTGCTGCTGGACCAAAGACCTGACAAGAACTGCTAAGAGCCACAGCCAAGGAATATGATGCATGGCATTTTTGGTTGAAAGGTGAGGCCAGCTAGCCATTGAGATGATATGATTATGTTAAGATCTGCATTCATATGGATATTGGACTCCTGCTGTCCATCTCGGCCTGCTAGGGACTCCTGGAGAGTTCCCATTGGTTGGGGAAGTACAGTAGGAGGGAATTCTGGGGGAGGAACTTCCTCTGGGGTGCCCGGGGAACACCGCGTGGGTCGATCGGGATTGTTGGTGGGGGGGGGGGGGAATATGGGGCATTGGCGGCATTTTCAAATAATAAAGTTTGTTCCTGCTTGAGTGACTCGTGATTTTGTGTCTAGCCAGACTGCGGCAAAGAACAGTTCTAGAGGAGGAAATGTTTATCTTGTGGCTCACGGACTTGCGGCCTCAGTCCATAGACAGCTGGTTCTCCTCCTTGGTGCTGATGCAAGGCAGAGCATCATGGTGGAAGAACGTGGCGGCAGAAGCAGCTCAAGAGATCACGCCAGAGAGCACAGAGACCCTAAGCTCAGCTCACCACATACACACCCCAAAGGCACACCCCAAGGACCCCCCTCCTCCAGCCACATCCCACCAGCCTGCAGTGACCACTCAGTTAATCCCAGTCAGGGGATTAATTCACTGATTGGTTTAAGGCTCTCATAACCCCCCACTTCTCCTCTAAACCTTCCCGAATTTTCTCACACATGAGATTTTGGGGGACACCTTTGCCTACACCATAGCAACTCCTAATTGTTGAAATCATATGGTGCTACTACTTTACTACAATTAAATTATTCTTATGATGCCCTGGTGACATGTGATGACCCTTCAGTTATGAGACAATCCTGGAGAGCAGACTGAAGGGCTGTGACTCGGACCCAGCATGGAAGGTTCCAGGCCCCTCTGGGGAAGAAAGTACTGCATTTGTGTGCATTTTGGTATGCCCCTGTAGCTTTTCAGCAAAAAGCTGCCATCTTAACCACACCTCGAGGAGGTATCATTACATGGAAAATATTTAACAGGACACTTGTGGTTACTAGCTGATAAAAGCCAGGAGGAAAATCAGGTAGGTTGAATTACAGAGCACTGGCTTAATTCTAATTTTAATTATAGTGCAAAATAAAATTACTCTCAGTATTATATTTTTGAAACAGTTATCGAATACAAAGCATATTATTTCAAAGACAGGCAATTTCAATTTTTAATTCTATTCTTGTAGCAGTTTCTAATTTTGTGGCTTCTGCAAATCACCTATTTTCAGCCTAGTGTCTTTAAAATTAGATAGTAACACTTCTTTTGTAAAGTTACTGAGAAGAATGAAGACACTGGTGTTCGTAGAAGCACTATACAAGCTAAGATTTATTTGTCAGTATAAATTTAGTTTTTTCCTGGGCTGGGTTGTACCTCAGTGGGGAGCATACCCAAGGCACTGAGTTTCATCCCCAACAGTGCAAAATATGAAGAAATAAATTTAGTTGATCCTTACAAACTGTGGGATCGATTCCTGCCTAGTGAATTTTCTGTGCTGTGTATGATGAACTCCAGCCCAGTTTAACCAGAAACATTTTACTTAGATCAGTCATTCATAATAGCACTGCCAGAAAATGTATTCGCAGTGGGCTCCACATTGAGATAGATAATTAAAAAGATTGGATTCAAACCTCCTGCTTTACCTTGTGATTGTTATTTTACCAGAGAGAGCTCAACCACACAGAAAAGCAGAGCATTCTCCCAGGAGCAGGCGGCAAGGCAGGGAAAGAAACAATTAAGTCTAATTGACTCAGCAGGTGGGTCAAGCCAGAAAGCTGGTCTAGTCAACAGGAGTGCCTTTGCCAGATGAGATGTCTGTTGTGAGCTGAGGGAGGGTGGAAGGGAGAGACAGGGAGCGCCTGGCCCAAAGTGTGTCTCCTGTTAGGTTTCAGCTATTAAGGAAACAGGGGCACCAAGGTCACTGTAATAAAAATCAGAATTATACATAATCAAACAAACGACTGTATCCTTAAACATGACATATTAAAACTAGTTTAAGATTTAAATGCTTTTTAATCAGCTAGTTCTACATACATACAACAACCTATGGAATCTTTTTAGAGAATTGCTTTAAAAACATTATATTTGTGTGTTTCAAAAATGCAACACACACACACACACACACACACACACATAAACACAAATGGACTCAGAGTTGAGACGACCAGAGAAGCCCATGTCTTCAAGGCATTAGGAGTTATGTCCAGGAGTCTCAAGCAAGGTGAGTGTGTGTCCCACTCCTGAGCCACTGAGTGGTTCTTCCCCTGGAACTATGGACTACACACTGTGGTTCTGCGCTGAGACACAGTTGTGTGAATTGTGGCCAATAACACTGTGTTAAGCTTTTGACCGGTACTTATAGATCCCGTTTGGGTGGCAATTCAAAGTTAAAATTCCAACGTATTAGACATATTTGCAATACTAACAAATTTTAAAAAGTTAGCCTACTATACACATAACAGCATATATTATACATATAAGTAAGTAGAAATAGGCATCAAATCTAAACTACATGTTTTGTTATTATGAAATACCATCACACGATTGAGATTTCTTATGTGGATTAATATCCTCATTTACTCTTATTGGTGAATAATCTAGATCAGGATTTGCAAACTATGGTGCATAGATTGTTCATCTATTTTTGCAAATAAAATCTCAGGGTAGTTTGGGAAATATTATACATGGCTCATACCTTCATTCTGTTGAATATTTCCCCACAAATCTTAGGGGTTTTTTTCTCTCTAATTCCTTTGCATGTATTCTTACTAGAGACCCTATGGTTCCTTGGGGGCCCTGGATGTTGGCCATGAATTTTAACGCATTTTCTATGCATGAAAAATGCATGTACAGTCCTCACCACTGTGACAGACGCAGCACAGGCATAGAGTATATCATCCCTCCACAAATCAGTTTCTGCAAGGAAGACTGCCTTGGAAGTTCCCTGGGTAGAGTTTATGCCCAGGTATCACCTCCTTCAGGACAGTGGATTCTCAGACTTTTCTGGGGATGACGAACCTAGGGTGGCCAGCTTCACCCAAATGAACAGCTTTCTGTCAATCTATTCCAGTTTTATAATATTGCTATTTAGAATTGAAAGCTCTTATAATGGTTCATCTAAGAGAATGAATTGGGCATTTTTAAAGAAATGCTTCTAAGAGCATAAGAGATGCAAAAGAGATACATTTCTGTTAGGGACTGCTACAAAGTATATGGAGGAATAAAAATTGAGAGTTAGAATATTTGGAGACGATGTGCTTTTCCTGTAAAACAACCATGATGCTAATGTTTAGAGTGTAGCCACATGCAGGTGTATAATGGCCTAGATATGCAATAACCAGACTGATATTTTTATTAATATCTATAGATGAATACTGTATTTGGAAACAAAGTTCCTCTCTGAGGCTACATCTGCATGTCAAACCTGTTTTCAGTTTAAAATCTCCA
Organism: Spermophilus citellus; assembly: GCF_964194105.1. Classification (NCBI taxonomy): domain Eukaryota; kingdom Metazoa; phylum Chordata; class Mammalia; order Rodentia; family Sciuridae; genus Spermophilus; species Spermophilus citellus. The sequence continues at coordinate 102,842,581 of NC_138185.1, read as the reverse complement.
GAATCCCCCTTTATTAACTAACTGAAATTCCAACTTGAAAATATCTTCCAGTAGCAGAAAATGGATGCCATCCTATCTAATATTTTTATGTTAAAGTTCTCCAGCATCATGTGAGACCTAACATTACTTTTCAGTGCTTTGCATTTGTAGAATTCTTCAAGGTTTGCCAATATTGTCACATATAGATGTTATATTATTTTTTTAAAAAAATCAAGTGTAACTAACTAAACTGGCTCAAAGGATGGTTTTCCAAGAAGAATGGATAAAAGCTTTTTCAAACCTTCGTCACTAAAAGCCACACCAGAGTCTGAAGGACAACCCTCACAACAATGGGTATTTATGAAGCTCATTACTATTTTGATTTTCCTCATTTCCCTACGCACAATCCTAAACAATGCAGTGAGGGGAAAGGCCCATCATGCAAGGGCAGAAATGTCAAGAACAAAAAACGGTGTTCTGTGTCCTTCACAGGAACACAGGAACCACCAGCCCAGCGCCTCCAGCATGCGCGGCCGTCTGTGGCACAATGGGTTAGTACTTTTAGAAATTGTCTCTGCTGCAACATTTTATTACTGAAAAATCCAGATGTGAGTGTGGAAAGCCCCAGGGAAGTGTGAATAAGAGAGAAATCCTGTTACTGGAGGCTGGTGGGTGCAGGCTGGCGGGTGCCCTTCAGCCCTGAAGACCTGGGCGTTCTGACCCTTAAGTCCTCAGCTTGCCAAGCCTGTCCCCAGACTCTTCCCTCCAGACCCCTGTTTTGTCTCCCTCTACCTTGTTTTTAATGTTAAATAAGAAAATAAGTGCACCTGACTTCCTCTAAAAGGTTGCTGTGTAGGTGCATAAGTCCGTGCCTTCTGAGCAAGCGTCATTTTCTCTTCCATTCTAACAACAGGAGGAGCCAAGTGATTCAGTCCTGGAACCCCAAGGTACCGTCCTCAGGAGTGTGCTCTGGGGACAGTACACAGTGGTACTACATTTTAGGAACTTTGACTACATCACAGGCACCCTGGGCAGATGTCAGCATCTTTCACAACCTACTGGGTGCACAAAAAAGTCACGTGAATAAAAACAAACCTGCAGATCATCTTTACAGCTATCCTGAAACAGGCAGGCTGGAGGCCTTCTTGGGAGCCCAGACTGTCCCCCTCCCCAGATAGCCTCTGTTTCTACCACATTACCTTTAGCTCATGATGGCCTCAAAGCAGGTGTGATTTAGATGTCACCACCTGATATTTCAAAGGAGCTCATTCTGCTCCCCATAGTGGTTTTCTTTAGAGGTCTTTTAACTGGAGAAAAGGGAAGGGGATTCCGTGTCTGCTCATCATCACCAAGGTCCTGGTGTGATGGCTTTGGTTTGTTTGTTTGTTTTGTTGTTAACCACCTATGGCAGTACAATCCATTTTGACATAATTATAAAAGAGTGAACTATATCTTGCTCTAGTTCAGACCCCAATACCTCCCCTTCCCCTTTCCTCCCCCCACCCCTGCTCTCTTTCCTCTGCTCTGCTGATCTGGCTACCATTTACCTACAGTTATTTTTAAATTTATTTCTGTGGCTGTCCATGATGGTGGGCGTCACTGTGGTATATTCACGTTATGCACGTAGGAAAGTCACCTCAGAGTCATCCACTGTCACTCCTTCTCCAGCCGTGGCCCCAGCCTTCCCTTCATTCCCTGGTCTACTCCACTGCACTTCTATTTTGTTACCCCCTTTCAAGAGACGAATAGAAAAAGAAAATGCGCATACATGCACAATGGGGTTTCACTCAGCCATCAAGAAGAATGACTTTAGGACACTCATCAGTAAAGGGATGGATCTGGAGGCCATCATGCTAAGTCCCAAAAGGCCGAAGATTGAATAATGTAATTGTGTTTTGTTGTTGTTGTTGTTGTTTTAATCACAAGACACGATGAGACTTCTCTGTGGACAGTTCTTATCATCCCTTACTCAAAGGACGGACAGCTTCCCTGGACAAGGTGGCTGTCACCTGCCAACACTGCCCCCTAGTGCTGGCTTGGACTCTCCCTCCTGGATCCCACCCTCTGGCAAAGATGCTTCTGCCTGGTGCTGCCTTCAGGCTCAGGACTGGTGTCACGTGACCACGATGATGGCTGTGCTTTTTGTCCAACTCACTGATACGTGTAAGGAAAGACCATGGATTGAGGTTACTGTGTGGTGAGGCACAGTGTCTGTCAGGACACAGTCTCCACCCGGCTAGGCCTATTTTTACATACTGCCATATTAGTGACTGTTGTATTCTGCTACCTTTACTATCCTCTACTATCCCCCCTCCCCTTCCCTCCCATCTTCTCTCTCTACCCCATCTATTGAAATTCATTTCCCTCCATGTTTGTTATCCCATTCCCCTCGTAAACTCTTATATATAATTTTGTATAACAATGAGGGTCTCCCTCCATTTCCATGTGATTTCCCTTTTTTTTTTCCTCCCTTTCCCTCCCGCCTCATGTCTCTGTTTAATGCTAGTCTTTTCTTCCTGCTCAGCCTCACTGTTCTGCTCTTAGTTGTTCTCATTATATCAAAGAAGACATTTGGTATTTGTTTTTTAGGGATTGGCTAGCTTCACTAAGCATAATCTGCTCTAGTGCCATCCATTTCCCTGCAAATTCCGTGATTTTGTCATTTTTTAGTGCTGCGTAATATTCCATGGTATATAAATGCCACATTTTTTTTATCCATTCATCTATTGAAGGGCATCTGGGTTGATTCCACAGTCTAGCAATTGTGAATTGTGCTGCTATGAACATCGATGTGGCAGTATCCGTGTAGTGTGCTCTTTTAAGGTCTTCAGGAAATAGTCCGAGTAGGGCAATAGCTGGGTCAAATGGTGGTTCCATTCCCAGCTTTCCCAGGAATCTCCATACTGCTTTCCAAATTGGCCGCACCCGTTTGCAGTCCCACCAGCAGTGTACAAGAGTACCCTTTTCCCCACATCCTCGCCAGCACTTGTTGTTGTTTGACTTCATCATGGCTGCCAATCTTACTGGGGTGAGGTGGTATCTTAAGGTGGTTTTGATTTGCATTTCCTTGACTGCTAGAGATGGTGAGCATTTTTTCATGTACTTATTGATTGATTGTATGTCCTCCTCTGAGAAGTGTCTGTTCAGGTCCTTGGCCCATTTGTTGATTGGGTTGTTTGTTTTCTTATTGTCTAATTTTTTGAGTTCTTTGTATACTCTGGATATTAGGGCTCTATCTGAAGTGTGAGGAGTAAAAATTTGTTCCCAGGATGTAGGCTCCCTATTTACCTCTCTTATTGTTTCTCTTGCTGAGAAAAAACTTTTCAGTTTAAGAAAGTCCCATTTGTTGATTCTTGTTATTAACTCTTGTGCTATGGGTGTCCTATTAAGGAATTTTGAGCCCGTCCCCACAATCTGTAGATTGGAGCCAACTTTTTCTTCTATCAGACGGAGAGTCTCTGATTTGATATCTAGCTCCTTGATCCACTTTGAGTTGACTTTTGTGCGTGGCGAGAGGAGGGGATTTAGTTTCATTTTGTTGCATATGGATTTCCAGTTTTCCCAACACCATTTGTTGAAGATGCTATCCTTTCTCCATTGCATGTTTTTAGCTCCTTTATCAAATATAAGGTAGTTGTAGCTTTGTGGATTAGTCTCTGTGTCCTCTATTCTGTACCATTGGTCCACCTGCCTGTTCTGGTACCAGTACCATGCTGTTTTTATTACTATTGCTCTGTAGTATAGTTTGAAGTCTGGTATCGCTATACCACCTGATTTACACTTCCTGCTTAGAATTGTTTTTGCTATTCTGGGTCTTTTGTTTTTCCATATGAATTTCATGATTGCTTTATCTATTTCTACAAGAAATGCCATTGGGATTTTGATTGGCATTGCATTGAACCTATAGAGAACTTTTGGTAGTATCGCCATTTTGATGATGTTAGTTCTGCCTAACCATGAACAGGGTATATTTTTCCATCTTCTAAGATCCTCTTCTATTTCTTTCTTTAGGGTTCTGTAGTTTTCATTGTATAGGTCCTTCACCTCTTTTGTTAGGTTGATTCCCAAGTACTTTATTTTTTTTGAGGATATTGCGAATGGAGTGTTTTTCCTCATTTCCATTTCAGAAGTTTTGTCGCTGATATACAGAAATGCCTTTGATTTATGTGTGTTGATTTTATATCCTGCCACTTTGCTGAATTCATTTATTAGTTCTAGTAGTTTTTTTGTAGACCCTTTTGGGTCTTCTAGGTATAGAATCATGTCATCCGCAAATAGTGATAATTTAAGTTCTTCTTTTCCTATTTTTATGCCTTTAATTTCTTTCGTTTGTCTAATTGCTCTGGCCAGTGTTTCGAGAACTATATTGAATAGAAGTGGTGATAGGGGGCATCCCTGTCGTGTTCCAGATTTTAGAGGGAATGCCTTCAATTTTTCTCCATTCAGAATGATGCTAGCCTGAGGCTTGGCATAGATAGCTTTTACAATGTCGAGGTAAGTTCCTGTTATCCCTATTTTTTCTAACGTTTTGAACATAAAGGGATGCTGTACTTTGTCAATCGCTTTTTCTGCGTCTATTGAGATGATCATATGGTTCTTCTCTTTAAGCCTATTGATGTGGTGAATAACATTTATTGATTTCCGTATATTGAACCATCCTTGCATCCCAGGGATGAATCCTACTTGATCATGGTGCACAATTTTTTTGATATGCCATTGTATCCGATTCGCCAGAATTTTATTGAGGATTTTTGCATCTAGGTTCATTAGAGATATTGGTCTGTAGTTTTCTTTCTTTGAGGCGTCTTTGTCTGGTTTTGGAATCAGGGTGATGTTGGCCTCATAGAATGAATTTGGAAGAGCTCCCTCTTTTTCTATTTCCTGAAATAACTTGAAAAGTACTGGTATTAATTCTTCTTTAAAGGTTTTGTAGAACTCCGCTGTATACCCATCCGGTCCTGGGCTTTTCTTGTTTGGAAGTTTTTTAATTGCTTCTTCTATTTCATCTATTGATATTGGTCTGTTTAGGTTGTGAGTTTCCTCCTGACTCAGTCTGGGCAAATCATATGACTTAAGGAATTTATCGATGTCTTCACTTTCTTCTATTTTATTGGAATATAGGTTTTCAAAATAATTTCTAATTGTTTTCTGTATTTCTGAAGCGTCTGTTGTAATATTGCCTTTTTCATCCTGTATGTTTGTGATTTGAGTTCTCTCTCTTCTTCTCTTCGTTAGTATGGCTAGGGGTCTGTCGATCTTATTTATTTTTTCAAAGAACCAACTTTTTGTTTTGTTAATTTTTTCAATAGTTTCTTTTGTTTCAATTTCATTGATTTCTGCTCTGATTTTAATTAGTTCTTGCCTTCTGCTACATTTGCTATTGTTTTGCTCTTCCTTTTCTAGGGCTTTGAGATGAAGTGTGAGCTCATTTATTTGTTGGTTTTTCCTTTTTTTGAGGAATGACCTCCAGGCAATGAATTTCCCTCTTAAAACTGCTTTCATTGTGTCCCATAGATTCCGATATGTTGTGTCTGTATTTTCATTTATCTCTAAGAATTTTTTGATTTCCTCCTTTATGTCTTCTGTAACCCATTGATCATTCAGTAACATATTGTTCATTTTCCATGTGATGTAGGATTTTTCCTTCCTTCTTTTATCATTGATTTCTAGTTTCATTCCATTATGATCTGATAAAGTGCATGGTATTATCTCAACCCCTTTATATTTACTGAGGGTTGCCCTATGGCATAATATATGATCTATTTTTGAGAAGGTTCCATGTGCTGCTGAGAAAAAAGTATATCCACTTGATGATGGTTGATATATTCTATATATGTCAGTTAAGTCTAAGTTATTGATTGTGGTATTGAGGTCAATAGTTTCTTTATTCAACTTTTGTTTGGAGGATCTGTCCAATGGTGAGAGAGGTGTGTTGAAGTCACCCATGATTATTGTGTTGTGGTCTATTTGATTCTTGAACTTGAGGAGAGTTTGTTTTATGAATGTCGCAGCACCATTATTTGGTGCATAAATATTGATAATTGTTATGTCTTGTTGGTGAATGGTTCCTTTTAACAGTATATAATGTCCTTCCTTATCCCTTTTGATTAACTTAGTCTTGAAGTCGATTTTATTCGATATGAGAATGGCCACGCCTGCTTGCTTACGAGGACCGTGTGCTTGGTATATTTTTTCCCAACCTTTTACCTTGAGCCTGTGTATGTCTTTTCCAGTCAGATGTGTCTCCTGGAGGCAGCATATCATTGGATTTGTTTTTTTAATCCATGTTACCAGCCTATGTCGCTTTATTGGAGAGTTTAAGCCATTAACGTTTAGAGTTACTATTGATATATGGTTTGTACTTCCTGCCATGTTTGATTATTTATCTCTTTTTTTTTCCCTAATTTAGTTTGTTTCTCCATGATTAGCTTTCCTCCCATCCTCTGTCTTTACTGAGGCACTTCCCGCTGATGGTTTTGGTTATTGTTTTCCATTTCTTCCTCATGTAGAGTTTTGCTCAAGACGCTTTGCAATGCTGGTTTTCTGCCTACAAATTCTTTTAGCTTTTGTTTATCATGGAAGATTTTTATTTCGTTGTCGTATCTGAAGCTTAATTTTGCTGGGTACAGGATTCTTGGTTGGCATCCATTGTCTCTCAGTGTTTGAAATACATTGTTCCAGGATCTTCTCGCTTTCAGCGTCTGTGATGAAAAATCCGTTGTCAACCTTATTGGTTTACCCCTAAATGTAATCTGCCTCTTTTCTCTTGTAGCTTTTAATATTTTCTCTTTGTTCTGTACATTGGATAGCTTCATAACAATGTGTCTTGGCGTTGGTCTATTGTGATTTTGTGTGCTCGGTGTCCTGTATGCATCTACAATTTGTATATCTGTATCCTTTTTTATTTCTGGAAAGTTTTCTGTAATTATTTCCTTCAGTAAGTTGCCCATTCCCTTGGCATGAATCTCTGTGCCTTCCTCTATCCCGATGACTCGTAAGTTTGGTTTTTTTATGTTATCCCAAATCTCTTGGATGTTTTTCTCGTGGTTTTTTACCAGCCTATATGAGTTGGCTAGACTCTTTTCGAGGTGATGTATTTTGTCTTCATTATCTGACGTTCTGGCTTCTACTTGCTCCACTCTGTTAGTGATACTCTCGATTGAGTTTTTAATTTGGTTTATCGTTTCCTTCATTTCTAGAATTATTGTTTGATTTTTTTTTATAACCTCTATCTCCTGATACAGATGCTTAACTTCTTCTTTTATCTGTTTTTGTAATTCCTTTTCAATGTGATCTTTAAGGTTCCTTTCCATCTGTCTAAGGTGTTCCTTGAGTTCTTTATATGGCCATTTTTCTGATGACTCCAGGTCCTCCTGAATATTTATGCTGTCTTTCATTGTTTGTACTCCTTTTCTTCCTTGCTTTTTTATGCTCACGATACTTCTTGTTCTGTTTGACTGTTGAGTTACTGTTTACTCTTATAAGTTTATTTGATGCTTGGGAGGAGAGGTATTAGAAGGGAAGGGAAGAAGTCACTAAAGAGAGCAAGTGTAGGCAGGTGGAGTTCAAGAGAGGGGGAATAAGAAAGTTGAAAAGAAATGAAAAGACAAAAGAAAAAAAGTGAGAAGAAAGAGAGAAAAAACGAAAAAATAAAAATTTAAAACAAACGAAAAAAAATTATAATGGTAATAAAAAATGGAAATTGAAGTTTTAAAAAAATAATAGTAATAATAATAGGATAAGAAAAATTAGCAAAAAAAATTGAAACCATTAGTAAGAAAGTTAAAGAACACAACCACGTCAACTACAAAAAGTGAGAATAAAAAAAAAATACTAATAATAATCATTAAGAAAATAAAAAAAATTACTAGTAATAAATGCAGTCATAAAGCTCGATTGACTTCTCTTCCAGTGGGTGGAGCTATGCCCTCTGGGCCAGGCTTCTCCTCTTGATAGGTGGGAGCCAATCACTGTGCCTCGGCTTTTCTTCCCAGACTGTGCGAGTCTCCAGTCCTGAATGTCTGGGTCCTTCTCTTGTGGTTCCTCAATCCAGGCCCCACTCACCTGTGATGCTTACCACATTACTGTCTACACGTCGGGTCTGCTGCACCTGGGAGCCCTGTTTTCATGGATGTCTGGGCACACCCTTTCTGTTTGCCTCCCTCAGGCCCTAAGTTTGTAGGGTTTGGGGCTGAGGACCCCCAGCGAATTTGTTTGCCCTCAGGTAGCAACTCCCCTGGTAGGTGGTGCAAGGGACCTCTGTTGTCGGCCCTGGTGGGGGCGATAGCCGGGAATTCTGTGCCGCTAATCCCACATCACTCCTGATTCCCTGGGTCTGGCTATGGTGCTCTGTTTTTTTTTTTTTTAACCTCTGTAAGATCATGTGGGCTGACTAGTTATTTCAGCTGGGTCTTTAGTGCTGAGTCACGAGAAGCAGGTGATCCGGGGCTTAAACGCAGCAGATACGTGCTCAGTGTGTGTTTTCTGAGGGGCCCAAAGTGTACGCCCTAGCTCCACGTCAGCTCAGCATTGCCCAGTGATCCCGAGCAAATAGGCTTTAGATAGCAGCGCCGCCGCGGCCTCCGCTGTTCCTCGGCCCGGTGCCTAGCTCCCGGGGCCCAAGCGGCTGCCGCCGTGGCTCTCCAATCGCCTCCTCCGGAGCACGGGTCCTCTCGCAGGGGGATGCCGAATGACCCAGCCTTCGGAGGACAGGGCTCGGCACGCAACCCAGTTCTAGTCTCTAGATGCTGCAGCTAGACCGTGTAGACAGGGCCCTCAAGACAGCATGCCGAAAGCAAATGGCAGCTCCCGCGGAGTGGATTTTCGGCCCCGAAACCCCAGCCCAGCCAACAATTTCAGTCCATTAATTCTCCCTGTATAGACAATATTAAAAAAAAAAAAAGGGCGGGGGTGTACTAAGCTTTCTTAGCCTCAGGTACTTAAGATCCACTGCTGATTACCCATTCAGCTTCTCTGCGGGGGGTGAAGTGGAAGAGGAAGCAGATGGGCGCAAAGCGTGGCTCTGAGCAGAAAAGCGTCAGGGAGCCAAGCGTCTCTTTTTCAATCTCTTTGTTTTTTTTTTTTCTCCCGCTTGGCCGGGTGGTCCACTACAGACTAATGGTGAAAGGAACTCTAACACGCTGCGCAAAGTCTCGATTAAAGCCTCTGCTCCGAGTTCCAGGCTCAGCACTTCAGCCACCCCTGTACGCAGCCCAGTTCGCTATTTCATAGAGGCTTGGTTAGATTCCCTTCACGTTGCCTCCTGGACTGGGCGGGCGGGGGGCTGTTTGATGAGCGGGCGGAGACCCTTCTCACCGTGCCAGGTCCCGCAGCCGGGGGCCGTTTGCAGAACCGGGCAGGCGGCGGGAACCCTTCTCGCTGCGCCAGGTCCCGCCTCCGGGGACTGTTTGCAGAACCGGGCAGGCAGCGCCGGCTGCCGTTTGGCAGCGGCTGGCAGTGGGACTAGTCCTCTGCACCACGTGGCCAAGATTCACTCATCTGGGACAAACTGTCACCTCTAATCAACTTACTAATTTCCGGCAGGTCTCTTTTCAGCGGAGTTTTGCTCGAAGTACCTCAGTAGGTAGAATCTGGGTGTATTAATGGATCTTTTTGATCCCGTTACTGTAGAGATGCTGAACGTGCTGCTTCCTCGCCGGCCGCCATCTTAGGATCTCCTGGAGTCACAGATTTAGCAAGTCATGAGTAATCCTCACACGCATCTCCCCACCTGAAATTTTATAGATTCTTAAAATACACTTATCATCAGGCCTTGCATGGATGAGAAGAATAATTCCGTTTGGCAGGAAATCAGAGGACACCGATTGACAGAAGAAGAACCAAAGCTGAGATGTGCATGAGGAACTCAGAGTCACAGGGAGTGATGGTGCCCTCCTACCCAGACAGGACCAGCTCTGTCCAGGCCAGGGCCTCCCCAGCCAGAGGCACGAGGAGTGGAACTGCATCCGAAGCCTACACCTTCTCCCAGGTGCTAAGGAACCTGTGCTGACCCTGGTCAGAACAGTGGCCCCGGATCCACCACCTGCCACCATGGAACCCGAGGGGAGATAGCAAGTGTCTCGTGAGAACTGGGGGTTTCCCTGCCTCTGCCAGGGAGGCCTGCTATGGGTTGTCCCTCTCTGGGGTGGCAGTGTCACACTCTTGTGCCTCCTTTCTCTCAGCTCCCTGCTCCAGGCATCTCTACACACAACGTAAAACAAGCTGAAGCTAAGCTGTGCTCAAGGGAACGTCAAATGCCAAGTCCCCGAACTTGGGTGGGACCTGTGAAGAAGCCCCATCTCCCTCAGAGCCATTCTGGGGCTGCCCTACAGGTGACTGTGGGAATGAAGATCTGGACCCCAGGCAGTTCCACCAGATCAGCCCAGGTATGCTTCCCTGATCTATGGCCATGCGTGGAACTAGACCAGGAATGAAATCTGGCTCAAGCCAGTTAGAGAGCCCGGGAGTCCCCAGAGGTGGACAGGGGCTGGCTGGAATGATTAACAGGTGTGCCTCATGGACAGTGTGGCACCAAGATGGCACACGGGACCATAGGTGATTGTTCAGGCCTTTCTGACAGAGTGTGGTAGGACTCATTCTCTGCAACCTGACATCTACTGAAGGACTGTCAAATGCACAGGGAACAAAGGAGAGTTGGTCGATTAAGACTTGCTCCTTGGAGCACAGGCTTTTTCTTACAAAGAGCAGTTTTCCTCGACATCCCTGAACATCGTGGTGTATTGTAGCTGAAGTCGAGGTCAGTAAACACTTTATCTCCCTTTCACTCTACAATGGGTTATTCCAGTCCCAATTCAAGTATGAAAGCATGGAGCTTCCTGTTGAGGAAAATTCTCTAGCAGGGTCATTTAGTGGACTGTAACAGAAAGAGTTGCAATGGAAGAAAGACTCGATGGCCCAGAGGTGAGGTTTTTGTTTTTGTTCTGTTTATCTGCAAATAGTAGCTAAAATAATGTTTACCCCTAAATTCTAACTGTTCACTGTGGTGCATAGAGCAAATATATTAGATGACAGGAGGCTGTCCCCTCCAACTTTCTAAACTTTTTTTTCCCTTCATAATGACTTTGTCCTCTCTCACACCTCGTTTTTCACCATTATTTTTCAATTTCCATCATGCCTTTATCAAAAAAAAAAGAGCACAGATCTTTATATACAATCAAAGGGAGCAGGAGACAGAATGAAGCATGACGTGTTTGTACGTAACATTGGCTTTAAAATAGGTATTGCTGCAAAGATCACCTCAATACTCTCTTCAGATCACATGAAAGAAGGTTTCAGGCACTGCTGTCTGGGCTGGCAGGCAGACTGGAAAGATCCGAGGCCAGTAAGACTGAAATTCCCAAGGTCTTTCTCCAGCCCTTGAGCAGACCTTTTACTGACAGTGTTGGAAATTCATGTCTGTAAAGATGACTAAGTTAGCCTCACTAATGGTAAAATACTCAACACTGAAATGGAAGTCCTCAAGTTTCAACTGGTATTGGAAATCCTGAAATCAATTCCAGTCACAGAATTATTAGAAGTGGATATTTATATAATGACCAGCAAGAACCATTTCTCCTGGTCCTGCATGATTTCCATTTCTCAGTTTTTTGTTTTGTTTTGTTTTGTTTTGTAAATCAGGTAGAAAATAGAAGAAAAGTTTTCCTTAACCATTTTTGACTAGGACTCCTCACCTGGCCCATCAGGCCCTTACTGAAGAGCATGTCACCTCACCATTGTCATTCCCAAAGAGCACACTGCCTGGGTCAGGGGAAGCAAGTCATGGGTGCCACCATGGCCTTTGGACAACTGGTCTGGGGATGGCCCTAGTTAGTGTTGCAAGGCCAATGCAGGCCAGAAGCAGTTGGGTTCCAAAAGTCCCCTGCCCTGCTAGAGCCACAGACCATCAGAGGCCTGGGGAGCAGGTGACCTTGATGATGGCCAGAGAGCTTGGTTGTTGGAGCTGCTGAGCTCTTCGATTTGTCCCCTCAACACTGAGCTGGTGGCAGAGTTGTCTAGGTTCCTGGTCCCTGGCTGACACCTAAGTGCATTGCCTGCTGCTCTCTGCGGTGGAGACCATGCTTTCCAAAGAGACACAAACTGTGAGACCCTGTAGAGGGAAGATTGGCCCTCACCAAGCACTTACTTGGTACTAGTTCATCATGTATGCTACAGAATTTTAATTCTCACAAAAACCTCAGACAATGATTTTATCAGTGGGAAAACTGGTACTTAGAAATGATAAGAGGCCTTTTCCCAATCCTAAGACACAGCAAGCCTTGGGTCTGAACCCCGGCACTAACAATACCAAGAGCCGGACACTTGTCAGTCATTCTTCTGCATGGAGGTGCCCAGCAATGACAGGGAAGACTGAGGCTTCACAGGTCTGTGAGTGTGGCTCCTCCAGGTCACAGGTGCCAGGGAAACAGAAAGCCCTGCCAGCATTTCACACCCAGCAAACTATCCAAGTGCTACGAAGACAGCCATGCTGCAGTGAGACGTGTGAGCAAGGGGAAAGATAAACAGCCCATCTGGTTCTAAAACGGATTTTAAGAATGAATTTTAAGCCTGATGCCTCCTCCTGGCCACCACCTTTGCTTTTAAGCAAGAATCTTATTGCACCAATTTGATTCACGAAGGAATTCAACACGTATCCACTTAGGATTTTGTTCTTCTTTCTTTGTTCGAGAAATAAATACCCCTGGGTTGGCTGCAGAAAAGGCATTTGTTAAGGGAATTAATATGTACTCACTTCTGACGTGGTGTCTCGGCATCCAGGGGCTTCCTGCTGACTGTGCAAACACCACAGATGCCTCCTTTAACTCTATTGGCAATGAGGTGCAAATTGGCAGCTGGTTGCCTTCTGTTTTAGGCAAGCTACTTATATTTAGGGACCATTTCAACTACAACAGTGTGTGTCATTGGAAACATCAATGTTATTATCATAAGGTTTGGGTCTCTCTCTGATCTGAATCCAATAGAGAATATCTTTATTATTTTTAAACCAGTTCAGTTCTATCTGGTTTTATTCAAAATACGAGAACACTTTTCTCTTTACATATATTCAGTCTTTGCCCCAAACCTAGAGTCATACATAAATTTGGCAATAAATTCTAAAACACTCAGGTTTATATAATTCAAACCATAGAAGATGAGTGTTTTTTTTTAATGGAAATTCATTAAATGAAACAATAAGCAATAGGAAAAAAAAAACCACTTCTTTAGCTGGTATCCGTTTCAGAGACTCTTTGTTATTGGAATATTTTTAAGGCAATGTCTTGGGCATCCTGTTCAAGCCTAGGGCATCTCACCATCCTGTTGTACGGAGGAATGAACTAGAGAATACAGTTATCATTCTAATTACTGATGACTCCTAATATGGAATCGCATTCCTGAGAGTGGTGGTCACCCTGAGCCTCAGCCTACTCAACTTGAAAATGGGAACTATCACTTTGGACCTGCTGTGGCAGCTGTATTTGAAATGTACTGCAAATTTTGTGAGTCACACCCTGGGAGCTCTCTGCTCCTTCTGACTCCAGGGCTGGCCCGTGCCTGGAGTTTGCCTGTGTTGGGGATGGCAGGGGGTGACAGGAGCACAACACAGACAGCGGCTACAGGTGCAGCCTAAGATTAGACGGCAGTGATCCCTTCAGGATCAGCTCTGAAGTCAGAGGGCCTAGGTCAGACTCCTCACTCCACAAATTCTTTATTTCTCAGTCCCCCAGACTGGATTAGGTGAGCAGAAGAAAATGGCTTCACAGGATTCTTGTAATAACTAATTGCAAAATGAAATACCGTGTAATGTGCTTAGACTAACGCTTGACATGTGGCCAATGTTCAACTACTCTTCCCTGTGGTGGAAGTCACAAACCCAGCCCGACACTGTTTCAGGGTGTCCGTGGCCTCTAGTGCAGGAGACAAAGTCTGTGGTTTAGAGGCTGCAAGATCAGACAACGGAGGAGAATGAGTCCCAGCCCTGTTTCTACGTAGATGACTGGCACAGCGACAGCGGCTCTCAGACCCTCATGTTCAGAACTGATAGCCATGTACGCTGAGAGTTGATGAGATAACATTTGAATGCCTGCCACCTGGTTTACTTTGGATAAATGCCAGTGTCTTTTCTCCTAAATGCCTTTGAACATCTGTAGCCATAGCCCTACCTGAATATGTGCATACCCTGAATATGGGACCCATGAGCATCTCCAGAAGACTGGTGCTGGGAATTGAGAATTTTCCTCAGTCCACTGTAAAGTGCTCTGTGTTTCATTCTTCAATTCTAGCAAACTAGTCTTATTCTAGAATTACTGTATTTCAGAACACTGTCAAGGATGGAGTGGAATAATTGAGTTAAAAGTTGATGGCATTGTAATGAAGACAACATTGTTCATGAGCACATGTTAAGGTGATTTCTCTTCTTCTACAAATACTATCATAACCTGGGGGAAAATGCCATTGTGTTCCATGATATTTTGTTTACAGAATATAAGTCTCGATTTTTTCATCTCTTTTGGTATGCTTTTGTCTTCCAGTCCAACCTGCAGAACAACATTTCTAGATAGTCACCAGATTTGTTGTGCTAGGAAAAAATCATGGACCCCAAACATGACCTCTGAAAGTGCTGTCACCCTTCCCCCAAGGCTTAAGGCAATAGAGGGGAGTGGTAGTGACGAGCAGGGGACTTCCTGGGTGCTTGCAGAGAACCCCAGGAGCAACACCAGCACAGGTCTTCCGGAAAAGTATTCAGTTGCGTCAATATTCAACTCTGACAAACTGGTATGGAAAATATGGAGAGTTCAAAGCAGTGAGATTATTCTGGCTTTGGAAATTTTAAAGCATGAATTTTAATAGTAATGTTCAGTTTACTTGATGTTTCATGGAACTTGAAATATAGGATATTGCAAAGCAAATGCTCAGGTAGAAGACTAATAGCGCATTTATGAAGGCACGTCGGAGGAACTGCAGTAAGTCAAGCCTGGCTGCTGGACGGTGCTGACAAGCCTGCGGGCTGCTGTCCACAGTCTACTACACTCAGCCCAGGAGGAGTGCAGCCGCTGGCACCCAGGCAGCCTGCAGGAGGCCCGCGCTGAGACAGGGGACCTCCGCCTCAGTCTGGCACCCTCCAGAGCCTGACGGAGTGAAATGCCAGCAAGCTCTCTTGCCTAGGAAGGAGTAAATTCATTACTTTAGTTATTTTTTTTAAGTTCAATTTTTAAAAAATTGATACATAAAAATACAAAAATTGTAGATTTCATTAAAAAGATAGTGACCAGGTCTGGGGCTGGGGCTTAGCGGCAGAGCACTCGCCTCCCATTTGTGAGGCCTTGGGTTCGATCCTCAGCACCACATAAAAATAAGTAAATGAAATCAAGGTATTTTGTCCAACTACAACGAAAAAATAAATATTAAAAAAAAAGATAGTGCTCATAGTGTAGTTTGAGTCCACCTTAGGCTAGTGAGCCTTCTTTATATCACCTGCAGGGGCAAGCCTGTCCTACACACACTCATCACTCCACCATCACACACATAAACACTAACACACAGACATGCCACACCCAGCCACAGACACACACCAACACACACATATGCAGACATAGACACACACAGGCACATACGTACACACATCCCCCACACACATGGGTTTCTCTCTACAAGTCACTGTTACTACCTGTTTTCTAAGAAAACAGAAGGCAGAATTTCTCAAAACTTCCTCTAAAGGTAACATTCTCCTGAGGGTGACATTTCCCGAGGGTGACATTTATACTAGATCACTCCACCCAGGAATGGCATTACAGCAATTGAAAATTGGCAATAAGAAACTCTACCCTCCGAGGGTTGGATGCTTTCTTTCTGGAAATCTCCTCCTATGTGCTTCTAACACTCTCCTGCCACCCACCCTTCCTTCTCCCCTTCCCTTCTTCCTGTAGGTATTTAGAAAACACGCACATTAGATATTAGGTTGATGTAACTGAGCACAGTGCAACAATAGGACATGTGAACTCCTCAGCTGCCGGAGGAATGCATGCTCCCAATGGCTCCCAAAGCCTTAAAATAGTCCACAGGCAGCAAGTAATTGGCTTCAAAAAAATTAACACTCCAGTTTTGATTCTAGAGCCATCTGATCCTTGCACTGATCCTTGCACATCCACTCAATATTCAGCAGTAGTACAGCAAATCATTCTATATTTGAACTCATCAGCTGCTTTGAATATTCTAAGTTTTCTATTCCTGCTCCATCAGTGCCTGTGGATCCTGTCACTGCTGTGAGTGATGGTGCTCCGGTCCAGCCACATGCCGCGCTCCACAGGTGACAGCGGCTGTGTGCAGGGAACCGGAGAGCAGGACGTCTTCCAACAGGCTTTCAGACTACTACTGTCTCATTGTTCATAATTACATGGAAGACTCCGTTCATAATCAGTGTGTTCAGGACCAAAGGAACAATTCCGGGAAGCGCTGCCAAACACTTGTGCTCAGTGGCACAGATGCCCATCAGCATGGGGTATTCTTTCACTGGGTACCACACTTTCCAGCTGTTGTTGCCACATTTAAAATAGCCAAGAATTCTTGAGGTAACTTTTACGTAGGAATCTCAGATAGACCTTTACTTTTCCACTTGTTTTCTGCCTTGCGCCAGCCAAGGAAGAAATACGAGTGCACGTGCAACTTTCAGATTAGGATTTGCAGAACTTGGCATCAAGCATCTGAAAAGCTGGGGAATATTGTGTAGGCACTGGTACAGAAAACCTACAGGAAACCAGGAAAGGCAAGAACCAACTTCTCTCACCTTGACAGTCCTTGAGCATTTAGTAATCGGGAGTAACCAACAATGAAACAAGCACAGTAGGCAATGATTGCTCATTAACTTTCCATCCTGTTCCCAGGGTCTGACATACCCATTTGTTTAAGGTTGGAAAATACATTTTATCAAGTGACAATGTGAAGAGGTGTTTTGTGCTGTTATTCATACTATTTCTACAGACTTAACATTTTAACAATAATTTACATTGTATTTGTAGATTACCTAAGAAATGGAGATAAATCTGAGCTTCTCCATTCTCTCACCCTAGCACCTTCCCGTCCCTTTCCCACCTTCTCCCACTGTATCTCCTTGTACCTTGGACACCTGTGCAGAGAAATAAGTGTCATGCTTGATTGAAACTTGTTGACAAAAAGTTATTCATTAATTTGTGGCACTGTTAATGACCATACTTTTTCAAAGGGACACAAAGCTCTAACAAAATGAAAGCTGCTTTTATAGGCAAACAAAATCCATTAGGATGTGGGCCTTCTTTCTCCTTCTCTCAGAAAGGCTTGCTTCTTACAAGGGCTTGCTGTGGTCTGGGAAGGACTTCGTAGCCCCAGCCTGAAGGACGCTGCAGCCCAGGTCCATAGGTGCTCTGCAGATTGAGCTTCTGAGAAGCAAATAGCAATCCAGCAGGAAAAGGTCACTGAAAGGTTTGTGGGGTGTTTTGCGCAGATTTCAAAAGCAGCTTCTTCTTAAAGTACTTCTGTCTTCCTTGCAGTACTTTCCTGAATGTTGGCTTTATATTTCTCCTCAAAATGGAGAAGTCTGAGAGAAACTTTGCCCTAATATATTATCTTTACAAATTAACCTAGTTAATTAACTTAGTTTTAATACTTTCCTCTTCAGTTGTTAATAATAGGCTACTTTTATATTTTTTGGCAAACCCTTTGAATAATTTTGATCACATTTCTTGTTTTTAATATTCTGAAAAATACTGTACTGTACATACCATCTAATATTCTTGGAACTATTGTTACAACTTGGTATCTTTATTTCCTTACAAATGACTGACTATTCCAAGTAGATAAGAAAGTCCTTTTCTAATATCATCTTTTGAAAGTCAACACTGCATCAAAGTTGATGATCTTCTCTGTGCTTTTTAACACTCCATTCAAATGCCCAGGGAGTCCGTTCTCTCTGTCTTCCTCTCCACTCAAACCCAAAACCACTTGGCTCCTGGCGCCCACTGATGCCCTAGAGATGCCCTCATTCTCTCATTCCTCAGACTCCCCTGGGCTTCTGCCCTGGCCCACAGCACTAAGCCAGGGGCAGCCCCACCTTCCACCCCTTCTCTCCCCTGCCTCCCCCACCAGTCTGCCAGCCTTTAGGACACACTGGGGGGCGTTCCTCCAGACAAGACTCCAGCTCAATGATGGAGAAACCTGAGTTCAAGGTTGAGGACTCTGAGGAATGCCGAGCAGAATTCTCTATTTCAAGTTGTGATTTAGGAAAACTGATCTCCAGGAGGGAGGTTTGAACCAGTGGAGACCACTGATGTCCGACATCAGGAGCTGAAGCAGGTGCCAGTCACCAACATGGTGGGAAGAGAACCATGTTATCATTTCCATGATGTGGTAAAGGAGGAGAAGAGAAAGAGTGGTGTCTGGGCAAGCTGGGTGGGAAGGCCAAAGACAGGCGTGTGTGTGTGTGAGTGTGTGTGTGTGAGTGTGTGTGTGTGTGTGTGTGTGTGAGAGAGAGAGAGAGAGAGAGAGAGAGAGAGAGAGAGCATGTGTCCAGGATTCTTTAGTCTTGAGCACATTAAAGACAGTGAAGAAGGGGGTGGAATAAGCACAAGAGGAAGAGCAATAATAGCAAAAGTCCGGGCAGGGCTTGGTGGCGATGGCCACCTGCAGGAAGAGGTTGAGCCATGTGCATGCTGAGACCTGCAGTCAAGGCCACCGGAAAACACTTCTGTGCTGACTCTGTGGAGGCTTTCATGAGCAGTGTTTCAAATTTCCTATTCTTTGGAGCACAGCAATATGCATTTTCTTCTCAAATATTGTAGAATAAATGAGTAAATAAGGGAGTTAATTATCTGTGCTGAACTGGAAGGCAGTACTGGGCCAGGAGGGTCCCCACCATCCCAGGAGCTTGGTCCTCATGTGTGCCCTCTGGCCCTCAGTGCCCACCAGGCAGACCACATCAGAGCTGCACTGGGGTGAAGGTTCTTCAAATTAAGCACAAATGAGCTGTAAATGGAACCACAGATCTGCTCTTATCTGTTCCAAAACACTTCCACTAAGGAAAGTTTGTGAAACTTTTAAAATAAGCATTGCTTGATGAGAAGCTATTTCTCTGCAGCCTTTCCTGTCTCATAAAACCAAATATATATACCTAACGGAAAGCCAAGGGAAGTACTCACAACACCGCTCCCCAGCAGAGCTGCTGCAGATCTCTCTAGACTCTCTGAAATGAGGACAGAGGATGTTCTCATTCCAGAAAGTCCAGAGAGATCTACATCCTAGACTCTGAAAGCCCCTGGTGTTTGGGGGTGCACAGAAGAGCAGCGCCGGCCACCTCAGGTGGCTCTGGAAGGCCACCTGGGGCTGCATATTCACTGTGAGACTCAGAGAGCCCTTCAGCTGATGGATCTGGCAGATGGCATTCCAGTAGGGAAGATGGCGGGTGACCAAGAGTGTCACACGCCCTTCAGCTGCGCTAAACCACAGAGCAGTGCCTCTGGCCCCTGTGCCTCCTTGTTTTAGAGCAGTAGCTTTAGAAAACTCGCATTTGAATATTTTTTGACAACTATCTACCCCAAAACCCCTATTCTCTGCTCCTATGATTTCAACATTTTTAGCTTCCACGTGTAGGTGAGAACCTGTGGAGTTTGTCCTTCTGTGTCTGGCTTGTTTCTATTTTTTGATTGGAGCATTATGGTTATGCTAGTAGTTGGGTCCCTCCTAAGATGGCACAGGCCTGGAATTGTATTTCAATTCATGTTCCCCTCCCCCCATTCCTTCTACCTCCCCCTTCTATTCTCCCTTCTCTGCTCCACTGACCTTCCTTTTACTAATTTATTTATGTATTTTTATTGGTTCTTTCCATTTATACATAAAGGTGAAACTCCCTGTGGAATATTTATATATGCACATAGCATGATTTTTAAATATGTGTTCTGTATCTCCTCCCTTTCCCCATTCTTCCTTTCTCCTCTTAATCTATCTCCTCCTTCTACTCCACTCTCGTCCCTGTAACTTTATGTTATCTGATTCCCCCTCCTTCTTATCCTTATTATGCTCTAGCTTTCACATCTGAGAAAAAACATTTGACCCCCTGGTTTTTATTCGCCTGGCTTATTTCACTTAATGTAATGTTCTCCATTTTTATCTTCTTACCAGAAAATACCATAATCTCATTCTTAAAGAAGAGATGGTCAAGTAAAATCCGTTTTTTATGTATACCACAATTTCTTAGTTTAGTCATCTATTGATGGACATCTAGGTTGATTTCATTATTTATCTATTGTGACTGTTCTGCTATAAATATTGAGGAGATTGTAGTTCTATAATATGCTGATTTCAGTTCTTCTAGATAAATACCAAAGAGTGAGATAGTGGGATCATATGGTGGCTTCATACCTAGTTTTTTAAGGAATCTCCATACTGCTTTTTGGAGTATTTATACTAATCTACAGTCTAATATATGAGTGCAGCTCCGACCCTCACCCCCACAACCACACCAGCTTTTATTATTATTTCTATTCTTGATAATTGCCATTCTGATTGAAGTGAGATGAAGTCTTAGTGTAGTTTTGATTTGTATTTCCCTGATTGCTAGAGATGTTGAACATATTTTCATATATTTTTGGCCTTTTGTATTTCTTTTTGAAAAAAAATCTCTTTTTTGTTCTTTTGTCTATTTTATGTTTGGATTATTTTTTGATGTTGCTATTAAGTTTTTTTGAGGTCTTTATATATTCTGAATATTAATCCCCTATCAGAGAAGCAGCTGGCAAAGATTTTCTCCCATTCTGTAGGCTCTTTCTCTCTCTTAATAGTTACTTTTGTTGTGCAGAAACTTTTTAATTTGATGGCATTCTGCTTTTTGAGTCTTCTAGCAGTTGCAAGATTTCTGGTGTAATTCCTAAGTCTTTGGTGCATTTTGAGGTGACTTTTGTGCAGGGTAAGAGATCAGGATATAATATCATTCTATGTATGGATATCCAGATTTCTTAGCACTCTTTGTGAAAAAGGCACTTTTTTTGGACACTTTTGTTGATAACTGTAACTCTGCGGGTTTGTTTCTGTGTCTTCTATTCCAATGCCTATTCTGATGCCAGTACCATGCTGTTGTCCACAGTATTATTTGGTGTCTAGAATTGTGATGCCTCCAGCACTGCTCTTCTTATTCAGTATTACTTTGGCTATTTTGGTCTCTTATTCTTTCAAACTTAAAGATTTTTTTCTAGTTTTGTGAAGAATGTCATTGGTATTAAGCTGAGATTGCATTGACTCTATAGAACACTTTTGGTAGTATGGCAATTTGACAATATTAATTCTGCCTATCCATGAACATGGGAGGTCTTTTCACCTACATGTGTTTTCTTTGATTTCTTTCTTCAGTGTTCTATAGAGGGCTTTCACCTCGCTTCACATGATGTCGTCTAGGCTTAGCCATGTTATCATAAATGATGGGAGTTTCTACTTTTCCAAGGCTGAACAGCATTTCATTGGATGCCTATGTGATTTTCCTTATCTATCATCCACTAACGAACACTTAGGTGGCTCCTATATCTTCACTATTGTGAACAATGTAGCAACAAGCATGGGAGTGCAGATGTTTATTTGATAGTGATTTCATGTATTTGGGGTAAATATGTTCTAGTGAACATAGAGTAATTTTATTTTTAGTTTTTTGAGGAACCTCTATAATCTTTCTATAGTGACCATTCTAAGTTACATTCCCACCAATAATATGCAGGGGAACCCACCCTAAACATCTTACCTCTCATTTTTTTAAAGGAAGGGAGCTCTGCAGGGGATTCTTAGAAATAACAGTTCTGGGGCTAGAATCAGATGTGCACACCGAGATTACTGAGTGGTCCAGAGAAGACATGAAATGGAGACAGTGGAAACTAAGGCTCAGGACAGGGAGGTGACGGAACCCCATGAGAGTAGGACAGATACCAAATGATGCATCAAAAACTAATCAATCATGTAAAATTATTATCAAAAGTTATATGGCACTTGCCTTTGTAGTGGAGAGAGTGCCCTGGATTGAAATGAGAGAATAAATCTATTGATGAGGCTGCGTCTAGGACCTGGGAATGAAGCTGCCACTTCAAAAGCTAAAAATCAATGTCAGGACACTATGTTGTAAACATAATTGGTGTTTTTATGCCAAAAAAAGCACAATTTCAAAGTAAGGAGTCTGGAGGATGAGGCAGAGGAGAGATTAAGATCTGATAAATGAGAAGCTGTTGACGTAGTGAACATTATTTGGTAGTGACAGGAAAGCTTTCCCTGTACCTGGTTAGCAATGAAAAAACATCTGAAAGTGGTGTAGATACAAATTAAGGCATGGAACACATACCATTAAGATACTCCATGACTAATCAGTTAGAGAAATGTAAAATTACTCAGATAGCAAAAGTACAAATTATCAAGTAAAAAAAAATTATAAAGCCATGTTCTCAGTGATTGAAAATTGACATATCTTAAATATTTATAAAATATGGAGGGTAAAAAAGGGATGAACAAATAGAGATACATAGAGCATTCATAGAATGCAGTTTTCCCAAACAAATCTATAAACGCAGAGTAATCCTAATAGAAATCACAGAGCATTCTTAATAACCCCAAGCATTCCAATTGTTAAGGGAGAAATTACGTAATGGAAAAGGGGCGTTCACAGTAAATAGAACATCTGTTAGAAAGTCCAAAATTGAAAACAGCTTAGTATTGACATATAAGTTACAGGAAAGTTCTCAAAAAGATTCTGGCTCATATATATGGTAATGATATTTTTTAATGAAAACCGATTGTAAAACCTAGCTAAACTTTTGGGAGAAAAACATTCTTTCTTCTAGCACATTCCAAAATAATTTCTAGAAATATATCTTTTTTCAAAAAGTATCAGACATATATGTATCAAATTAATGCAATATGCTGATAAAGACCTGAGGAGCAGAACATCAAAACTAGAATGAGGGAGAAACGGGTCAATTTAGCCCCATAATGTTATCTGTAACCACCATGGTCATAAGTAAAAACAGAAGGTAAAGCAGAATCTCAGGCCACAGACTCGTGCAAGGTGCCTGTGACGGCCACTCCTGGTTTACCTCCAGATCTGCCCCTGCTTTGGCACAGCCACATAAAGTCCCTGTGCTACAAGTTCCAGTGGGGTTTGCAGAGCAGGCTTGTAAGTCAGGGGTCAGAGGTCAGGTGTGATTCAAAGCTCTGCCCATCTTCCTCCCAGGCTTTCGTTAGAGCTGGCTGATTCCCCAGAGTCAAGGCTTCTTTTGCGTGTTCTGCCGCTAGCCACACAGGGTGCTCTGGTGTAGAACACCTCGCTGCTGCAGTCCACCATGGGGCCAACGTTTACTAAAGTTACCCATCCGAGGAGGCTTCGCCACCCTTGGTCAGCAGCCTTACCGCTGCCCGTGACTTTGCAGCCCTTCATAGGTCAACACTACAATTCATCCCTGGGAATGCCTGCTTTCCCCTCGCAGGCTCCCGGATCTTGACCAATTCAGGAAATGAAAGACACCCTTTGATAAGGTTACTGTAAGAAGGGACTGACAAATCAATAAAGAAAAAGAAAAAAATCAATATGAAAGATACGACTTAGTGAGGTTACTGTCCGATGGGCTCACAAACCAGAAGGTGAATGGAAGGGGGCACCAACTGCTAACACCAGGGTAACTGGCCAGCCCTCCCTGACTATGGAGTCTCCGGGAGGTTCCCCACGCAATTTGTAAACAAAGAAGTATATACTAGAGCAATGGGGGGCAGTTCAGGGTTACCAAACTACTTAAGATTTAAAAGAGTCATCTCTGAGCACTCACTTGGATACGAGGACACTTGAGACTTTGTTTCCACTGCCTTCAGAAGAATGAGTCAGTGAACATTTCTCTAAAGAAGTTGGCATTGTGTGTCAAGTGGCTTCACACTGTGCCCAGGCAGGCCTCTTTATAGGAAGATCTTTCATGGGTAGAAAATGAAAGTGAGGCTGGGGAAGTAGCTCAAAGCAAAGCGCTTGTCTAGCAGGTACAGGAGGCCCTGGGTTCCACGCCTGAACTCCAGGTGAAACCGTGTGATAATAAAGAGAGGGACGGTGCCAACAGAGGTGTGAGGGGGTTCTTTTGAGCATTGTGTGCCTCCACGCAAGCAAACACACAAACACCCAACAGGCATGGAGTGACACGTTCCACACTCAGCTTGAGTGAATTTTTCATAAGATACTTTACTGCAAGGAAAATCACATTTCTAGATGAAATTAAATGACTCAAGTGTTTTTTAGGTAGGCTAAAAATCAAAACTCATCAATTTTGAGAGCCTCTATTCTTCACCTTGATACCTAGAACCCTGTGCCAAACATATAATCTGTACCATTTCACATACAAAAATCCATTATTGCAGCAAATTCTGTGTGGGCATTGACTACTTTCATGCAGGTTAATACGCAGAAAAAGTAAATTTAAGTCCAGGACTTGGGACTGTTCCTTTCACCCTGAGTTTCTTAGTTCACATGTATTCTCTCTCTGAATTTGTCTTCCCTCATGGAATATTTTTGTCAGCATCCCTGTTCTGGTCTTCTGAGGGTTTTATAAGTCTAATCTATTTACATGGCTTTATTTACACCATTGACTGACTAAATCATTCATTTTATGGTAATAGGTGATGAATCATATCAATGGCCATGAGATCCACTGGCATTTTCATTTATCCCAATACCCAGATATAGCTGATGAAATAGAATATGGAAAAACTTATGGACATTTGGCTAAATTTGCAGCTTAAGAACACTCTTCAGCTTGGGATGCTATCCTCCAGGATCATGGATGTTTTGATGAAACGATATGCAATATATGTTATTATATGATGCACGTGATATTTTTTGTACCTAGGATACATGGAATATAGAACTATTAATTTTTCTGTAACTTTTTTTCTTTGTTGAATTATTTTTTTTCATATGTAAAATATAAGCACAGTGGATCTTGTCATCCAGTTTATTAGTATTAAAGCTTTCTATCAAAGGGAATTCAAAAGCTTTCACTGTACCTTGGGGTCTTGATATTGAGATGGCACTAAAGATACTGAGAGCAGTGCTTATGTTTCTGAAATTTGTTATGTTTATGCTTCATGGGGACAGCCTTTAAACAATAGTGTGTAACTCTCCTTTGTTTCCCTGATGACCAGTCCTGAGAAAATTTCCTGATGACTCTTCAGGAGTTCTGGTCAGAATAAATCAATAGTTATTGGCTAACTGCTGGTTTATTCTTTGTATTGGTTCTCTTCTCCCTCCCTTTTACATCACACATTTTGCTCACTCCTGCACCTCAGATCACATTTGCAATAAATACGTTTAATTTAGGTATTTTATATATTCTGCTTTCTAGGAAATCTGGCTCCCATAAAACCAGGGCATAGTCAATGTAAATTTTTTGACAAAGTGCTCTGTTCCTTGTTCCTTAAAAAAAGAGTACTAACCTGCTCATTGCCTGGTCTTTTTGGCCTATTGAGGTTTAAGTGGTTCTACTACTCAAAGTATCTCCTACTTCCACACATCGATCTTGAAACCAGAATATACACTAAAAATAAAGTGTTTATTGATCAGTTTCCAGTAATCACAGACTCTCAACCTTCAGGCCAGTGTCCTTTGTGGTAGTAGAATACCATCCCAGCCACTCCTTGCATCTGCATCTTACTCTATGAGAATTCAACTTTCTCTGAGTTCTGGCCACTGATTCTTGCTCACTTCTTGGCAGCACTCAAGGAAAATCTTAGCGCATTGCCCTGAGCATAGCCTTTAAAATTTTAAGCACTGTAGTATCTTTGCTGGGCTAATAAATGTCAAAATTTCCAAGACTTAAAGCCTTGACTACACTTCTATTTTCCTAAAGATCTTTAGCTGAAAAATTAAGATAGCTTATTTCTCATCTAACTGCTCTATAAGTTGTTTAGGGAAAAAATAATTATTTACTTTTGATGAGGTGAGGATAATAATGACTTAGAAAACTAAATATGGCATTTATTGTCAGTATACTAAGTATAAGTCATTGAACAGGCCCTAGGCCTCAATTTCTTCATCTCCAATATGGGAATAAAAATCTCTATAAGATTTATGTGAAGATAATACCCAATAATATTTGTGATAGTAATTTGGTCATAAATTTTAGACATGTGAGATATTTCCATTTTGCTATGGCTACTCATGTTGACATAGCGCTTTCTATATCCAAAATATTTTTTGTCATTAAACTAGTTGTATGTTAAATTCAAATGTATTCACATATAAGTCAATCACATAGACTCTATCTCTATCTCACCTAAAATGACTAGATATTGAAAACATTCAAAACGGCCTAAACTATATGAATATAAAAAGTGCTACTGAAAAAGTTAGGAATGATTTTTCTATGTCATGTGAAGATAATTTGCATATCAGTATGCATTATATTACATAACATTATTGTATAGTTTTTATTGCTCAAATAAAAATATATGTGAGTAAAAACAAAACATATCTTCTTCTCTATAGTAATAATCTTATGTTTTTCCATCTGGTTAGACTTTATATTTACACTTAGCTTACATATCTATAAAACAGGAATGAAAACTATGCCTAAGATGAACAGTTGATTTATCCTAAATAAATATTCACACTGAGAAATGAAATAAATCCTTAAAAGAATGCTAAGTAAGGAGATTTCTAATAAAAATTTCAAACACTACCAAATTCTAAGAAAATATTTCTTCAATTCATTGTTTTATGATTGAGAGTTTTTAAATGGGATCATGGAGTAGAGTGTAGAATCAAATTTAAATATAAAGCTTTTTACTTCTACATTTATTTCTCATATATGCCACATTTTCATTAGATTTGACCAATAACTAGTTCAAAGGAACAACCTCAGTAAAAGTGATTTCTCACATTTGTTGACTACACACCAGTAACTAGCCTTACTGCTTGAATGCATATGTTTATTCTCATTTTCTTTAATAGCTTAAGAGTAATCCAGATTTTCATGGGTGAGAAATGAAGTTAACTACTCTCTTGAATTCTATAAATTATCTAGAATTGGATGATTTGTGCATTGCAAGGAGCTAATGTTGAAAGGCAACTTTCTTCATCTATTAGGGGAGAAAAAAATATGCCTTTTTATTAGAAACAAAATTAAATTTTATTCTTATTTGCCATATTCAAGCTACTGTAGAGAAATATTTTGTTTTAAAACATGATACCATTGTATGAATACCATTATTCCATGTAGACAAGGACATTATATTTTCTTCTTTATTAAAGATTTTTTTAAAAAATGTAAGGCTTTCTACAACCCTAGAGGAAGTACAGACAGAATAGGTACTCTGGCAATAATATTTTTTTTTCTCTAAAAACTTACATATTGCAAATGACTGGAAATAAAACTGTCAACAACAATTAAAAAAGAAATTTGCATCATTTCAAACATTAATGCATTTACCTCTTATGATTCTGTTTGTTTTTTTTTTATTTATTTGATTTTATTTTTGGTACCAGAGATTGAACCCAGGGGTGCTTAATAACTGAGGCACATTCCCACACCTTTTTTTTAAATTATTATTTTGAGATGGGGTCTTGCAAAGTTGCTTAGGGCCTTGCTAAGTTATAAAAGCTGGCTTTGGATTTACAATCTTCCTACCTTGAACTACCATGTCACTGGAATTACAGGCGTTCACCACTACACTCAGCATGTTTAAGTTTTTAAAAATGTTTTTACTTTGAAATCTTATTGACTTACAAACAGATGCAAAACAATACAGATAACTTCTATGAGTACTTTATCCAGATTCACAACTTGTTTTTATTTTGCCATAATTGGATTTTTATTGTCTACCTACGTACACAGATGAAAACATTATTATTATATATTATGATCATCCCCAGAATTTTTGATGAGGGTCAAGAGTTTAGGAGAAATGTTTCACCTTTGTGGATGAGAACTTGTTATTTGGTTAACTAGCTAACATTGTCTCTTTGAATCACCTGATAAATGTTAGCTAGTCAACTGTGTTATTATTTACTTGTCTAAGTCCATTTTGTGCTGGTATAGGATAATACCTGAGATTACATATTATCTGACATTTTTGGACAATCTAAGATCTTGGGCAATCCAAGATCAATGCACCAGCCTTCATTCTGCATGAAGACATGATGGAAGGCAGAAAAACTTTTATAACAACATTAATCCCACTTGCAGGGATGAAACCATCATAAATCTGTCACCTAACAAAGGTCCCACCAGGACAAGTACAACCAAATATCAAAATGACTTTTGGAGGGGTTGGTCACTAAAACCATAACATTACTTAAATTAAAAAAAAACTATGGTTGATAAACTATTTAAGTATTTGATATGAAACGTTAATGAAGGCTTCTCTAATTTTTTTTTTTTTTTGGTACTTGGGGTTGAACTCAGGATCACTTACCACTTAGCTACATACTCAGCCTCATTAATTAATTAATTTTGGCAAGTCTCCTTAAATCACTGAGACTCCTTTTGAACTTGTAATCTTCTCATCTTAATCTATCAAGTTGCTGGAATTACAAGTTTTAGCAGCCCCGCCTGACCTTTGATTGTATTGATTTCTATAATTGGCATATCCTTTGCAACAACTCTGAAAACACTGCTTATGGAGTTATTATAAGACACAGTGGGCCTGGGTCATCTGACTTTTATGCCAGTCAAATCCTGCTCACTCCTGAATGGATCATGCCTTTGGGCTGTTGAATTGCAAGAAGGACTCCTTTCTCAGAGCAATGGCTAACACTCAACTTGCCTGCAAGCAGTAATTCCTACCCTGTATAGCCTATGAGAGTCCTGTCAGACTAAATGTCTACTTGATTCTAAAGTGCTTAGGTAGAATTACGGTTGCACATATCATACATTCATATTTAAATTTTTAGTGTGTCTTTCCTTAAACAAACAATTTCCTACCAGCTGCAATGCACTTAAATTCAGAAAATTTTAAATTAGCAGAATCATTTTTTCTAATTTATAATCCATATTCCTTTTTTTCTAGTGGCTGAATAATGTTCTTTATTTTTTAATCTATTTACATTTTTTTGTCGTTTTCTTATTTTTTATTTTATCTGGAACAGTAATTCAGCCAGCTTTTTCTTGTCAGTCATGACATTGATGCTTCTGAAGAACATAGACCAGTTATATTATCAAATGTCCCTAAATATGAGTTTTTCTGATCTTTTCAGTGTTAGATTCCCTATATGTCCTCAAAAAGAATAGTATAAAATTAATGTTGTGTCCAATATTATTAAGGAGTCACCTTTGGAAGCATGTCATGCTCCGATCATCTGTTCAAGTTGGTATTTGATTTCTCCATGAATAATTACTGTTATTTCTCCTTGAAGTTAAGAAGCAATATATTGCAATATCTTTAAGAACCTGCTTCAGTCCTCACAAATACTCTGCTCTCCATGAAAATCTCAACCTTCCCATATGCACATACCAAGTATTTTTCTCAATTTTTAAATAATGATTGCACATTATTTACTTTATACACACATTTATTTTACTCTTTTACTTATTTAAAATTACTAAGGATTTATGAATTTTTACTTTATTTGAGGGATATAATTGTCTGCAGGCCTAAATTAAGAACATTCCACATTAAATATTTTCTCAGAACTCCATAAAGAAATTTAAAGAAAACCATACTTTGTTATAGCTTATTATACATGCTGAATACTAAAGACAAATACAAAACATTGAAAGTGTCTAAAGAAAATAGCTGTCAAACAGTATTTTATATTTAAAAAATATGCCCACAGAAACTCCAGATAGTCTGTTCCTTATCCCCTCCTTCTTTTCTCTACTTCAGTGTCACCTTCATCATAAATCAAATATATATGTTTTTATTTCTCTTTTTAAAAAATTTTTTATTTTTGTGGTGCTAGGGATTGAACCAAGGGTCTTGTGCATGTGAGGCAAGCCCTCTACCAACTGAGCTATATCCTCAGCCCTGTATTTTTTCTTTCACACTTTTCCCCATTCCACTGGCCAAGTTCTCTTCCTTCACACTGGTGCAAAACATCTGAGTTAGTTTAGTTTTATAATAAATTTTATATCTGTGAGTGTTTCATCTCAATTTTAATTTCTTTTTCAAGATCGTCTGATTAGTGGAATTTTTAGGCACTTGTATGGTGACAAATTTTGTTTGCATCTTGGATTGACTTCATGAGTTGCTCTGATAAATCAAATGTGGAAGATGTCATTACTGTGTGGCTAATGAGTCCTTGAAAATTTTACTATTGATTCCTTGATAGTCTTAGTATGCTTTTACAAAACAACTTCTGAAGTTGAAACCTGAGGAAAAAATACATATATTTGTGTGTGTGTGTGTGTGAACACATATGATTTATACACACACACACACACATATGCATAAATATCTGTGGAGAAATTAGGAACCTTGAAATAACATTGTTAAGGTACTAACTCATGTTTTTATAACAAATGTTCAGAGTTGGTTTATGTATATTTAAGAAAGACATAAACGTACCAAGTAGAATATTTGCTATTGCAAACTTAAAACTTAAAATTCAAAATAGAAATTCGAAATTGAAATTCTAATTTTCAAGTTAGAAAAAAAATGCTAGGCAGATAGAAAACAAATGTGAGGAATTCAAAGGTATAAATCTGTAAAGACTCAGGAAGACCTAGGAGTCGGCTTCCTATTGCAGTGCCATCTGTCTTCTAATGCCTACCATAAAGCTTTTCAATAAATTTAACTAGGCACTTTGACACACACCTGTAATACCAGCAACTTGAGAAACTGAGGCTAGAGGATCACAAGTTCAAGGCTAGCCTCAGAATCTTAGGGAGACACTCAGAAACTTAGTGAGACTTTGTCCCAAATAAAATAAATAAAAGGACTGGGGATGCTGCTTAATGGTAGTAAGAGTGCCCCTGGGTTCAATTCCCAGTACCAAGGGAGGGGGATGGAGAAAGGAAAAAGAAAAAAAAATGAACAAGATAACCCAATAAATTTAAATAATATTTTTAAATGGCTAACTGTTGCAATGCAATTTTCTAGTCAAAGCCTTTAATCATATTTAAACAGAATGAAACTATCTAAACCAACATTTCCTAATATTTTTCATAGCATCATACATGAAGAAAATAATGGTAATTATATAAAACTCTGTGGCAAGCAAAGGGGCTATTCTAGGCTGGTAGTGACAGAGCAGTTGATACAACCATCTCCAAGATTTTTCTTTGTTTTCCCGGGTGGATGAAAGAGTCTTTCAGGCATACCAGTTTACAAACTGCTCTTTCTTCTCTTCAGGTGCTCAAACAGCCATTTGCAATAACCCAGACTTGGGTTATTCACACTTACATTATTACTTTTTTTCTGACAAGAATTTTTCACTATTTTCTTTAAATATCTTATAGGTAATTTCTGTTTGGAAATTTCTTGATGGGACAAATCCTTTCCACATTGTCTCAAAATATTGATACGGTAACTTAATGCATGTTCATTTAAATTAATTAATGATTAACTCTCTTGGAGTCGTATAAATGTAAAACTGTTTGAATAAAAAATATCATGCAAATAAAATTAATAAAAACATTCTCATATACTTTATTTCCATCAAGAATCAATACAAAGATTCTACTGGATATGTTAGTTCAATTATGAGGACATCTTACATTTTACCTTAAGTCTTTCAAATGGCATATCCAACATAATATAAATGCATCCATAATCATCTTTTCAATTATTTTCATAGCACCCTGTATGGTGCTTGCATATAATAAGTACTCGGAACATGGTTGTTGACATATTGAATCAAATCTGATCTTAATTGCTAAAGTCTAACAGGACTGAGAGTTCATGATCTTTCCAATAGGAGCCTACAGGGAACTTATTAGTATTCAAATCATCAGTATATAACTTGAGTCAATTAAATTATATCTTTCATAATCTATAAAAGGGATTAAAATTCAAATAACTTTATAAAGCCATTAATAATTCAAAAACATGTTTGAAATTTTTTATCCTCTGAAACCAAAGGATGGTAAATACCAATTTAATTACATTCAGAAAATTTATGTTACACATATGCTACATGCAAAGTTCTTAGCTCTACATTTTGAAGACTATTAAACTTAAAAAGACATAGTGCTTATAATAACTCCAATTTGGTAACATTCTCTATATCAGTCTAACAAACATGCATATCCATTTATTTATCTATTCATTGTGCAAATATTTCTTGAGTACCAAACATGTGTTGGGTACTATTCTGTTCTAGGATTAATAGAGGAAGCAAAGCAGACTGAATGTTTGCTTCCATAAAAGTTCTACTTTGTGAGGAACACAATGAATTAATAAAATAGGAAGTATACAATATCTCGACATAATCCTTTTTATATGCTCAATTATGAAGTGCTAATCAACAGTTCTGAAATTATTGTCCCTCCTATTGACTTCAGATATGGCTCTACTCTGGCTATAATTCTGCTGTGAGGTACTTTACTCATTGTGAAATATAAGCTAAAGGAACTACTCTAATCTGGGACAAAGGATTCTCATGGCAGAATCAAAAGTGCAAGAAACTGAACAAATCCATGTGATGGCTACATACTTTTTGTTCTAATTTTATTCATTAAACAAGTCAGATGGCCAAGTGTAATTTCAGTTTTTCTGGCAAGTATATTTCTCCTGCAGAGTGGAATACATAATTCTCTTACATGGGATGGGGTGAATAACTGGGGAAAAAATCATCTCATTTTATAAGTGAAAATGGAGCCAGGATGGAGGAAGACTTTTATGTTTATATAGAATGAGTGAGAAAAGCTTCAGTAACATATGAGCAGAAGCTGCAGAGTAAAGGATTGAGCCATTCCAACACTTAAATGTATCCCAGGCAGATGAAGAACAAAGGTCAAGTGTCTAGAGAAGAAGGAATGAAAGGGAAGAACAGTAGGTTAGGAACTCGGAGGCTATTTTACTTCTGTAAATGCCTTAGCATGATAATTAGAGACTGAAGAGGAGGGTGAAAATACAAAGTCAATTTAAGTGATCCTGATTTGATCTTTATACATTGTGTACATCTACCAAATTATCACACTGTATACCATAAACATGTACAATTAAAATGACAATATCTATGTGATATATTTGAAAAACGTTTTTTTTCACAAACTGTTTATAATACTTAAATAAATTAAAGTTGATGATATTGCTTTGGTTTTGCTGAATTATTAAAAAAATGGGCCATAGAAAATCAATATTTTTAAGTATTTATATTTTATAAAATGACACATTGATATTTTAAAGTTTAATGTAAATTAGAAAATTATTTAGGATGGGGTCTTGCTGTGTTGTTTAAGGCCTCCTTAAATTGTTGAGACTGGCTTTGAACTTGTGAGCCTCCTGTTTCAGCCTCCTGATGTCCTGTAAATCAATAAACTTTGAAATATAATATTTTTAGTAAAGAATAACTATTTTTTAATCACACACTAAAATTTTCATGTTACACTGTGTTGAACTTGGGAATGAAACAGCAAATCATGTTATGTGCATATATGAATATTTCACAATGAACTCCACTGTTATGTATTATTATAATGAACTAGCAAAAACATAATAAAAATATTAACATTTTCACTTAAATTGCCTAACCAGACCTCTACCCTGTAGAACTTTAACTTTAACAATATATATTTAATACCTAATTAGTAGTTCATCCATGTTGAGTCTCTAGGTTTGACAGCATTTTTAGGAAAAGTTACCTTAATATTCAAATGACCTTCCACCAAATTAAAATTGCTGCTCTATATCTTCACTGGAGTTTTGGACTGTCTTGAAAAGTAAAATCTACCATATATTCCAGCTTTAGTTACTTCAGTGTTTCTTTATTTTCCTAAACTTTGATAACTATTGTAATATCCTTCTCTGCATCCCAGTCATTGAGAATTATGCTTGTTTTAATCAGCTTTTTCACTACTGTGACTAAAAAGGACCAACCCAGAACAACTGTAGAGGAGGAAATGTTTATTTGGGGGCTCACGATTTCAGAGGTCTCAATCCGTAGTAGCTGACTCCATTCCTCAGAATCGAGGTGAGAGGAAACATCATGGCAGAAGAGCATGGCAGAGGGAAGCAGCTCACATGATGATCAGTAAGCAGAGAGAGATTCCACTCACCAGATACAAAATATATACCCCATAGCCATGCCCCCAATGAACCACTTCATTCAGCCAAGCACGCCCCACCTACCTCTAGTTACCATCCAGTTAATCCCATCAAGGATAAATTTACTGATTAGGTGAAGGCTATAACCCAATCATTTATCCTCTGTACTTTCTTACATTGTTTCACATGTGAGCTTTTGGGGGTCACCTCACATCCAAACCATAACAATGCTCTTACTTCTTGCCTGTGTTCTCTGGGTTGAGAACCAATGTCTGACCTCAGACCCTGTGGCAAAAATTCTCAGTTGCTGGCTTGCTATCCAGTCTAGTTTCTGCCTAATCTGAGACTTCCTGCTGATAAGCTCTGTTAGCATGAACTTTTAAGCATTTTAACTATTTTTTGATCATTTTCTCTTAAGTATTTTGGACATTTTATGTATTATGTTTGTCTGATTTCAATCTATTTTCTGACATGATCCTTTCTAGATATGATTTTCAGGCAATGACAGGTGAGCCAGGTTCCCAATTACAATTACATGCTATTCCCCCAAAATATGGAGTACTAGTTCTCAGAGACTTCTAAGTGACTCATTTCATTGCTGTTTATCATCTCATGCTATGAAAGATTGCATTTTTCTATTAAAAAAATCATTAAAGAGACCATGTAAGTGACTAAAATGGATGCTTCTTAACCCATTTTTTTTAGGATTCCTATCCTTAAGTTTTGATAAAAATATAGTGATAAATATTAAAAATTATGATAATTAGACCAGTGTTTGGGAAGTTTTACTTATATTCTGTTAAGGAAAAATAATAAATATCCAACATCACAAATACATAGTACAATTTTAAGAACTAATCTTTTATTTCTTCAAATTTAAATTAAAGCACTTATGCCCTACAGAAATTGATAGAATATAAATTCCCTGTAGAAACAGTGTGACCAAGAAGGAAATTTTTAGTCTGACTTTCCTTTAGGCATTATTTTCTTAATTTAAACTTAGAATAATGAAGGATGGTTTGCAAATTGATTATGTAGGTTGCTTGTTTTAACATCGCATCTAAAAAATCCCAAATGACACCTGCACAGTCAGCACAAAGTTTAGATAAATACTGTGGTGTTGCATAAGTCTGAATAACCCACTTATTTAAGCCTGTAGAGAGCAATGAGCAAGGTATTAGAGAATACTATATACAAATAATCTCTTAAAAATGCCCTTGGTGGTTCATAACTATGAAATTTTATTGTTATCAATAATAAAAATGGGTATAGATCTTATTAAAGTTATACAATCAGTATATAACACTTACTAAAGTCTATTCTTTGACTTGTTATCTTATTAATCTTTATACCTTAAAAGGGAAGAAGGGGTCTAGCTTCTTAAAAATTGGTTTGACTTTTAGATAACATGTTCTAATATCTTCTGATCCACCTACACAGAAACTACTCTAAAAAAACCTTTTAGAAGCCTTGTTAACTTTATGTTAAATGCATGTGATTATGTAAATTTTATGACAATCAGATTTTTAATATGCATTATCTCTTCAAGAAGAACACATTTGAATTGGTTTAAAGGATTTTTTTTGAGGTGTTTTTTGCAAAAAAGTTCATTTCAAAGACAGGGATTAGATTTTAGGTAATAGTCAAATTAAAAATATATAAATCATCATATTGAGAAACTGCATAAAAATGTTACATATTCATAAGGAATTCAAGTTCAAGAGAAATCTCTCTCTTAATCTTTCTACTTGAAAAGTTCATGTGTGAATCTGAGATGTCCAGCAGAAGTCAATTTTGTCACTGTGAAGGAGTCAAAGCAATTATTTTTGTACACGTTTGCCTTGAAGACACAAGATAAGACCTTCTTTCAAAGAAATACATGGAGAGTTAAAGCTTCATTTGATTTTCAATTTCCCTGAAAGCCTAAAGTTGCCAAAGCAACTTGATGATGTCTTTAAGAAGAAAAAACAATCAGTGGACATATGGGTAAATTATTTACAGGAGCATAATTGGTAAATTGTGATTCATTGAAATGAACTAAACTGTAAAGAAAAGATCAATTGTACCTATGGTTCCTAGTAGTGAGGGGGTTGTGATCTCTCTCTTGTCCAGTGAGGAGGTCCACAGAACAGGGTGGGGAGAGTGTGGCTGCAGATTCACTAATCAAGACCTCTGGAGACCAAGCTGGAAGCAGGTCTGATTTTATGGTGAAGTTACCATGTATATATACATAAGCAGTAGCTAAGCAGATTACAGGAAGCCACCAATACAATTTCTAGCCAACTGTCCTTGCAGTCACCAATTGAGGAGTGGGTTATGGAGAAAGCTCAGGGACTACAACACCTGGCCTCATGCCCAGGGCTGTGCCTACTGGATAAGCTTACTGCCCCTACCTCACCTAGCATGTGGGGAGTAGCCTGTCACTCAGACGCCCTTAATATATGCCATGTATGCAGTACTCCATGCACTTGTCCCTACAGGGGGGATGGGAACTGAAAAGGGAAATCACTGTTCTTGTTTAAGAGAAACATTTTATAAAGTGGTGGAAACAGAAGCCAAGAGGCAGATTTAAAAGAAAAATGAATACGGGGTATGTTCAGTCAACAGGCTTCATGAGCAAGTCATGATGAAAAAATTTAAAAACATACTTGTTTTATTGATAATGATCTTGTGGGCAGAAACATACAAAAGGAAAAATGATTAATGATGTCAGGAAGAAATAAAATGCACAGTTTTTGAAAATATGAGGAAAATGTTTAATGGGAGGAAAAAACATCAGTGATATTTTGAGATGGAAATGAAAAACGTTAAGAGAACTCACATGAATTCTCTGATTATCTGCATAAAGGAAAGATTGAACTATTTGAATGTGGGAAATTAATTAAATAAGTTATGGAAAATAAAATGCATATTCCAGGAGAAATCAGAGCCAATGTGACAGAGCTGTATTTTAAGCATTGCAGACTGTTTTGCTTCAACATCTTTAGTGTGGATGTTTTTTGTTGGTACTTGACACCCACTTGAAGCTTATATGTTTGGTTAGATATTCATGAAGTTTGATCACAATTGTTCTTTAGATAAGTATATTCAGCTTACATTGACTAGATTTTCTCAGGTCACTCATGCTGTGTTTGAGAAATTTATAGATGTGAATATTATCTTTACTCAAGCTTTAGAGTATTATAAGTGCTCAATGGAGCAGTACTTGAACTCTTTGTGTGATTTGAAGAGTACAGATGAGAATGTGATGTAGCAATTTAACAAGATAAGGCCAAAGTCATCCAGGTTGATTTTGAAAAAGATACAGAAGACCTACAACTTTCCTAATGAATAGAAGAACACCTTGAAAATTTCTTATAAGGGTGACTGGTGCATCAATGAAGTGTTAAGAGAAAGGTTGAAAAAAATCTAGAAAACTGAGTTTCCATAGCCCAAAAATCTTTGTAAGGAGGAATTGCAGTAAAGCAAAACTAATAATATTGGAAAGAAATTTGACAGTGTTATAAAATGGGAGTAAGATCTAAGCAAAAAAGCCGAATGGATTAATGAGATTTGTAGTAGTCTATAGAGAAAACTGACATCCTAAAAAGCAGAAAATTTAACAGTGGCACATGGACAGTTCCATAGCCTGTGATCCATCTACCTTGAAGCCAGTTGCATCAGAATAGGTAATTTGCTTAATCAGTCTCAGAGAGGTAATCAATGAGCAATTATGCTCAAAAGGTTTAAAAATATTGAGGGACTATATGACTGGATTATTGTTGCAAGTTCTTTTACTACATTTTCAGAATTTTCTTATTCAAAACTGTTTTTAAGTTGCAACTAATAAAGTTGAGTATTTACTCCCAGAGAATAAGAAAGCTTTCCCTAAAATGTTCTAATTTACATATATAGAGACAGTATATTAGATTATAATATTATACTGATAATAACAAAAGCAGTTGTAGTGTATCAATCAAAATGAAAAGTTTAAAGCAAAGAAACAAACAATTGTAAGAAAGTAAAATAAATACAAAATAATAATAAGCATTTAATTAAACGTTAATCTCTTATTATATTTAGTATTCATTGCATATTTCTGTAATTTTGACAAAAGTATTTGGACTTTGGAAATACTTAACACATATTTTCTTGGGCATCATTCAAAATTATATTAATTTCAATGTGATGTACAAAGAGTTCATTTATGGGATAATTTGAAAAATATTTTGTTTTTTCACAAATTATAATATTTAAATACATGAAAATTTATGAAATTGCTTTGGTTTTGCTGGATCATTGAAGAAATGGGCCATCAAAAATAAGTATTTTAAAATGTTGTTTATTTTTCTGAAATAACACACTGATATTTTAAAATTTAAAATTAGAAAAATTTTACTTAAATGGCTTTCTTCAGGTATATTTTGATGTACATGAATTTAATTCTTTTAAAACATTCTTTCTTGCTTTTTGCTTACTGTACTTTAAGTTGCATAATTTACACAAATATGTTTTGATATTTACTTATTCTTTTATCTGGCATCTGTAGCCTATCTTGCAATCCATTCAGTACATAATCCTAAAATTTCAGATATTATAAATTTCTATACTATAATGTCCACCGGTTCATTTTTATATTTATTGGATATGTAAGATTTTCAATCACAGTTTTTTTGACCACAGTTTCTTTTCATTTTTATCATAATAAATCCTTTAAAATTCTTGTCTGCTAAGTTCAATATCTGTGCTCTAAGATCAAATTTTCCTCTCTTCATATGTTGAAAATTTTTGTTGTGCTTTGTTTTTATTGGATCCTGAACATTATGTGATGTTGTAGAGTCTCTGATTTTTATTATATTTAAATATGCTAATTTGTTCTGTGGTTTTTTTTTTAGAAGATGATCAGCATAATCATTTAAATTGCATACCCTGTATTTTGGGCAATAGTCCCAATCTTGATTTTGTTCTTTAATCCTTACTGGAATGCTTTGAGTTGTCCACACATATTAATTCTTATCAGTCAGAGATTTGGGAGACATTTACCAAAAGAACTTGGAGTATCCTATTTCTTCTTTTCCTCTTGGATTCTTCTCTCATTTTCCCTTTGTTTTATTCATTTTAGTAAATACTTTCACCAGAAGCCAAAACCCCATTAAAATATTCATGTTTCTATTTATTCTCTGGTTCCTTCAATAATATCTTCTCAAATTATTGTCACCATTTGTAAAAATTACCTCGGGTCCCATGTTTGTTATGCCAGAAGATGAAATCATTTTTTATAAAACATGATTATTTTTGTTAGAAAATTTATTACCCTTATGCTACTATAATGATTATAAAGGTGATATTTTGGCAATAGAAGCCAATATAGTATACTGAATTTTGGAAATACTTTTGATACATTTTAACATTATAAATATAGCTAATTTTTCTTCTAAATTTGAGAAAGTCCAAACAATTGACTAATTATACAGTTTAAAGTACTTACAAATTAGTGTCTTCAAAAAAAAATAAGTAGATATCCTTTATTAAGTTATAAACACTTAATTAAGAGTAGGAAGGAAGGGAGTTTAACTGATGTCTTCATTTGTCGATATCCTCTGCTTTGTGCCTTAATATTCCATGATTGGCAGCTCCATCTAAAGAATCCCTACACTAGAATTTTAAGCACTTGTCAAGTACTTATAGAAGCCATGCATAAACACTAAAGATGATATTCTGGTTTTAAGAATTCAGATTTATTGGTAAGTGAAACATGAAAAATGTTGATCCTAAATCCAATCACATCTTAAAGACAGTCCCAAGATACTACACAATCAAAGAAAAGGCAAATGTTTAGCAAAGTGCATTAAGTTATTAAACATCACAAACTACCCTATGCATAATACAAAGGTTAATCTTAAAATAAATGTCAAGGAAAACTAATATAGTTTGAACTCCGAAAGATCACTCATTTCACATGTCAGCTTCAAGTTCTTTGAGGCAGGAACTGGTAAAACCCCTGTGAATCCAACTTTTGAAGAAATTCCAGGATTTAATATTTAAAAATACTATCAACCCAACAATATACATTATAGAAGTATGTCTACAGGAAATAAAGGAAATTATAGTAACTTCAAAATTGTAGCCATAAAACATATTGACAAATATTTCACTGTATTAACTTACTTTTTAGAGTGATTATATATTCATTGCCTCTTGGCAATGAATGATTTTCAACATTGGTTTGTGATCAAAACTATCATCCATGCATATATTTCTTTAAAAGTGTAAGTATTAAATTATTTTGACAAATAATAGAATTATAAATCAATATAGCAGAGTAATAATTATTTGTTAGAACAAAGCTATTTAAAATACAGTAATAAAAACCCACAGTATAATTCATTCTGAGACTGGGATTTCAAAAATTGAATAATTAATTTTTAAAATTAGAATATTTATTTAGATTTACATTTTAACAGATGATACAATATCTATAGACATTGATATTGTAACAAAAACTATTTAGGGTTTCAATAATAGCATTGAAAATACCAAAACAAGCAAACAGGAAATTAGCTATATTATTTACTAGACAGTACATTTACCAAGGAATTTAGTCAGTGAGGCTTGATAACTAAGATCTGAATCCTCCTTTCTCTGTTCCCACTGAAGTTGTACCTGATCAAACAAAAACTTATGAACTAAATAACCAAGAGTTATTTCTGCTTTTTTACATATAATTTATTTTCACTATTCAAAAGAAGGGAACACTTTTTGATAACACATTTTTTTTTGTATAACAATATTATTAATAAAACATTTCAATTTAATTATCCTGGTATTCATATAATACCAGAATTATCCTGGTATTCATCATAATATTGGTATGTAGTCACATAGTTTTTAAATTAGTACAATTAAATTAGTCTGGAATTTAATTATTCATACATATATATGTATATCTAAATTTTTCATTTTCAATGATAAAATGTTTATGATCACCACTTGAAATCAATGATGACTTTTTGTTGTTTTGGTCAAATGCAAATATTATTTCCTAGCATTTTGTATTTCTCCAATAAAACACTTATCCATTAGAATAGCTCTCACACATTAAAAATTAATGAAACACCTATATTTTGTATAGCAATGCTTTTATTATTGAAGATGAAGATGGTAAAGATGATGACATGTTCTAAATAATAAAGCATTATATATTTCTGATAGTCAGGAATTCTAAAGAAATGAATTTCTTGCATTAATAAAAAGAATGTGCTGGGTATCTTCAAGATAAAGTTTTTCTTCGCTTATATATTTTTCCAGACATACGTTTGTTATTATAAAATTACTGACAAAAAATAAAAATACATTAGAAACTATTATACATAAAATATTTTGTTGTGATTTTTTTCCTAAAATGTACTTTAATCTGGGTCTTAATGTAATCATTAAAAATATTTATTAACAACCTAATTGAGTAGGACTTGGGGTAAGAACACTTCTGAAAAAGTGAACTACGTAGACAAGTATCTGTCTATACAGGACCACATGAATTTACATGTTTTATAAGTAAAAAAAAATGACTTACCCCCCAAAATTACATATTAAGTATGAAGTGAAGAACTCTAACTATACAGTTGAGAAGATCAGCAATATCTTATCAAATGATCAAGACTGACAACACTGATAGGGTGCAGGACATGGTGTTCTTATAGGTGTGTTATAGAATAGGACATAAGAACACTTTTGCAGCATTTGAGCCCCCAAATGCAAAACTTTAATTTCCTCATGGACAACAGATAAACTCAAATTGGGAGACACTCTATAAAATAACTGGCCTGTTCTCTTAAATAATATTAAGTTTATAAATGATAAAGAAAGTCAGAACTGTGCCCGATAAAAACAGATTAAAAAGATATGGCACTTAAATATAATACACACTCCTTAACTGGATCCTTAGTGGGGGAAAATGCTATGAGGGATGCTATTAGAACATGACACAGATTAACTGAGTCAGTGTTAATTATTCAAATCTGATATCTGGATCTAAATTATTCAAAGATCTGAATCTGGTGATATTGAAAAAAATCTTTATTATAAAAATATATTTATTTATTATTATAATAAATAATGTTTTATTTATTATTACGATAAATAAAATATCAAGTTGTCAAAGGACATGATTATGTAAGCAACCCTTGTAGTTTAGGAAAACTGTACATACTTACTGTGAAAAAAGCTAAACCAAACAAAACAAGATATTAATAATTGTTGAATATTGGTAAAAGGTGATAAGCATTCTTATTACACTCTTGCAAATTTCTGTAGTTTAAAATTATTCAAAATAAAAAGGTTAAAAACTCATTGACAGCAGCAATTTTTAATGATCCAAGATGATTATCATTTAAAACTGAATTGTGCACGCATGCAACTTTCTGAATTAAGTGTTAGAAGTCTTCTTTTTAGTCCAGTTTATAAACCTGAAGCTTCATGTTATACAGAAGCTTTTAATACTACCATTAGGTAGAACCATACAGAACCTCGGCACCCTTAAAGTCTTAACGATTTTTTTCTTCTTCTTCTTACATAGACATAACCTTGATGGCAATCTACAATGTCTTTTGATTCCAGTTACATGATTTCTCATAAAATTAAAATGTAATTTATTATATCAGAGTTTGAAGCTTATAATTAATATGAAGCTTCAAGCATTTCTTATATAAGACTAATACATCTTCTCATTTTATACCAAATAACAAAATTCCCCTGTGCAATACTCTCACTTATTAGGATAAACTCAATGCTTCTTGTAATAATTTCATGAAGAATAATATTATATATCTGGGAAATTTTTTGACACATGCTTCACTACTCTCAAGGAAGCAAGGAATTCCAATATATTTGGGAGGCAGCTTGACACGTATTTCTGATTAAATTCAAGCCAGACATGTATGTCAGAATGAATCAACATCCATTAACCATTTAAACTCTATGATGCCTAATAACTTAATGTATTCTGACATTGGTAACAGCAAGCTTTATCACAATTCACTCCACAAATCTCCCTAGCACTTCCATCCCCCAAATAATTGTTCTCTTCACAATTCAAATAAATAGGAATGCAACATTTTCTATTACTGAGTAATCACAAAGGAGATAGGCATGAAAGAAATTGGTCTAGGGTTTTAAAACTAATGATTCCATCATAAAATAAACTATGTCAGAAATAATAATAGGAGGCAGAGAAGTACATGCATACATAGCTTTATAACTTTAATATTTTCACCAAATATTAGTTTAATTAATAATTGTTTAACAAGAAGATGCAGCAGACTTAAAATATAAATAACAGAACAATTTTAATGCCATTGCACCCTGATTCTCTACCAAGGCACTGGAGTAGATTTTGTTCCATGCTGTTTTATCTAGGAAACCCTCTTTGTTCTCTCTGAAATCTGTAGTTCTGTGGGATAATATTATTCTTTAATCAAGACACACTCTCTATTATTCAGATACATTATACCCAAGTGTTCACTTTATTTGAAACATATGCACATTTATAGCAATAGATCAGTGTATAATTATAAAGATACAAATTTTGCTGACAGATTTTTGTAGGATAAACTAAGTGAGTCAGTCAGAAATATATTCCGTATTTGTTCCAGTGGTTAAAAATGCATCTGAAATGCCTAACTTCAGAATATTTCAAAGAAATTTCTTATAGTTATTAGCTCTACTTGAACTCATTCACCCATAAAAACAAATCCAACTGAGATGGAGTGAAAGTGTTGCTGCAGGTTCACCTTGATTTGAAGACCACAATGGCAAACGATTTGTCAGAGCATATAAAAAAAACAGAAACTTCAATGACAATCAGTTATGTTCTTTTGTAACTCAAAGTGTATTTTGCTTTATGCTTTTTGATAAAGTTGTAAAGTGTGTTAGTCTAACAAATGCTTTTAGTGGGACTTATAAAAACAACCTTTCCTATGCAATTGAGGACAAACTAGAGTTTAAGAAGTAATCTTCAGTGATTTGAGAAGAGGAACAGAGCAAATAGATGATTTCATAATTAAAAAATGAAAATGCAAAATATCACATTGGGAATAATATAATGCTTTGTTATAGTTGCTTAATCATAATCATAGGTGTCCTGTCATGTCAGGAGATCTACACAGTAAACCAAATGAGCTCTAGCTTTTGTCCTTGGCTTCTGAGGCAATCTGAAAGCTCTAGGAATGTCTTGCCTG
This sequence comes from Spermophilus citellus, assembly GCF_964194105.1. Taxonomy (NCBI): domain Eukaryota; kingdom Metazoa; phylum Chordata; class Mammalia; order Rodentia; family Sciuridae; genus Spermophilus; species Spermophilus citellus. The sequence continues at coordinate 102,798,221 of NC_138185.1, read as the reverse complement.
CCAAGAGTGTTTTAGCTTACAGGTTGACTTCTAGCCAGTATCTGTGTTAACAAGTTAGTTTGCAATGGAAACTTTGGACCACTTGGTGTCATCCTGAATTCTGCAGGTTTTGAGGACCAAGCCCCAGTAAGAACTCTAGATTTCAAGACTCAGGTGTGCTTCCCCATGCATATTGCCACACATTATTGCTGAGAGAGATTGGTATTTTTCTGCTGTACTTTGCTGGAGAGGCAAGTGGACACTTCATGGCTGGAACTTGTATTATGCGCTTCTTCTCTCTGCCAGTTTTAATCTGCATCCTTTTACTAAGCTCTAATTGCAAATAAAACTTTTTTTTTTCTTCTGGGCTTTGTGAATGATTCCAGCAAATTAGCAAACCTAAAGGTGTTTGTCAGTATTTTAAAACTTGTGATTGGATTTAGATACAAGAATGGTTTTGAGAGTCTTCTTTTTGGAGAGCTGGGGAAGAATATGAAGTTGATTAGCCGCTACTCAAGCTCAATTTTCTTGTCTGTGGGATAAGAATGAAAATATGTCTATCATATAAATATCAATGTTAATTAATTTTTTAAAAATAAGAAAAATTTTATCAAATAAATTTGGCATATTCTTTAAAATCAGCAAAAGTATCTAAATCTTCTATCTGACTTTATTTATTAATGTTATAGTAGTAAAATTTGCTTCAGAAATGTTCATAAAAAGGCAATCACAGGGCTGGGGTTGTGGCTCAGTGGTAGAGCTCTTGCCTAGCATGCATGAGGCACTGGGTTCTATTCTTAGCACTGCATAAAAATAGATGAATAAACTAAGGGTCCACTGACAATTAAAACAATATATTAATTTTTTTTTAAAAAAGAAGGCAATCACAAGTGATGAAAAGCAATCGAATATTTAATTAAAACAGTTTTGTGCATAGTTCTATGTTTTGCTCTATCAAGTCTCATTTGTAATGTGTAAGTAGAATAATACACATAAACAAATATTCAGAAGCAAAGAATTTTTATTTTTTTTGTTCAATTTATTTATCATTTAATAATCTTATATTACAATATGATTGTGATGAGGTGATAGTATAGTAAGAAAAAACATGATTTAATATACTACATTCTATTCTATAGAATAAAAACTGTAAGTTTTGATTATATACTTTAAAATATTCAAAACTTTGAAGCAGCTTGGATTAAAATAATATATACTAGAAAAATTCATTGGGTTTTATTATCAAATCGCTTTGATTTGTACTAAAAAGAAAAATATTTTCCTTATATTAGTTTTAGTTTCATTTATTTTACTTAAGGTATTTTCTTTAATTGAAGTAGAAAAATCAAAGTGTGTATGTACTTCTGCATACAGAAATAGAACTAAAATACTTCAGTTTTTTCTAGTTTGCTGTTTCTAGGACTTTCTAGTGAGTCTATGTATCTACATAACAGAATTCTGTTGTTTTTGCTTTTGAAAGACTTTAAAGTTATATAAGAAAAAAACTATATAACTCTGTGCAGCTCTGAGACCTGCCACGATTGTGCTGGGAGTTATTTACAGAAGATCTATTTCTTCTGTTGGGAATACATTGCACTAGTTTTCCTTATTGTTCTGGACATCTCACCCACTAAACCATTCGTTTTCTCTGAGGACAGAAGTAAATAGCACAATTTGTTTCTCAAAGACGACTAGCTGTTTCTGAAATGTGAGGAAGCGCATGGTAAATGGGCAGAATGTTAGGAATAAATAAGAAAAATGGTGCAGCAGAAATAAATCTTGTATGATGCCTTCTCTCATTCATTTATATGAAAGCAGTCTTTTGATACAGGTACAGGTTACAAGAAAGAACAGATATTACCATGTTAAATTTCTTGAGAAAATTAATTCCATCATTGGTCTCAAATGATACTGATGTAGACCTTTTCTAAAAGTTGTAAACTGAAGATTTATTTGTAAAGAACTGTGACTGATTTGCTTACAGTCCTGGTAATGTTATTTTATTAATATTAGATTTAATTCTTATGACACTGCTTTTTCACACACGCAAACACACACACATTTTTTGCAGTAAATATTATACGACTCAGACATGATAAATGAAGTGAAAAAATATTGTGATTTCCAAAAATTTCAGAAAGGCTTTCCCCAAATGTTTATAGCTGTGGACTTAATCCATCTAAAAAGATCATAGCAAATTGTTTTCCAAAGATGGCCCTGCCAATATACACCCCATCAGACATGCTCTTTCAATGTGAAGGCTATCACCTATCCCTTTAAATGTGGGCTAACCATAGTAACTCGCTTCTAATACATAAAATTCAGCAGAACTGATTTATGTGACTTCTGAAGATTGCTTGCAAAAGATAATAATTCCCCTTATCTTCTTACATTTAATCATGCTCACTTGATGTTCAGTTACTACTGTGCTGCAGACATCACACTGCCACATGAAAATGGAACAGCTATCTATTGGCAGACCCACATGTTTAATAACTCTAAGTGCCAAACACTGGAGTAAGGGAATTTCGATGATTTTGGCTCCCAGTCTCCAAACCTCTGAGACCATGTGTAATAGACATGAACTGCCCTCATGAATGCCTAACAAATGACAAAATAAATGCTGTCATTGTTTTAAATCATTGCATTTTGGATTTTTTATCTAGTAATAGATAATAAAAACCTGTTGAATTTAATGTAAGTTTTGAGGTAAAGATCATCTTGTTTTTCATTCACATGGTAAAGATAATATATCAGATCAGAATTACTGCAAATTATGATTGTCTATACTAACAGTCATGAATTTTGTGCATATTTGGGCATAAACAATATTAAGTCTACAAGAACTCTTATGAGCAAACAATATATACATAAGCAACTAAGGAAAATAGTAAAATAGTAACTTATTTGATAATTATTGGGTAACATATTAAAGAATAGAAGAAAAATATCGAATAATCTTCATATATATGAACAGTACCATGTAAAAATTAAATATTATTTATTTTGTTGAAAAGTTTGTTGACTTTATTAACTTATTTTGAAATAATTAGCATAGTTAACTGATTTTACTAAGAATATAGACAATTTTAACTTTTTACCTTTAACTTATAACAATAATAGTTTTTCAGAAGCAAAAAATAACCAATCCTATTGCAGTTGCCATTTCAAATGATGAAACATTTCATTCATTATTTTTAAGTCAAACAAACTCTGAAGGTACTGTCTGCCAAAGATACTTATGTGGCTTTACTTAAAGTACTTTTTCCTCCTTTTTATACTCAAATGAGAATTACTTATTAAAGAAGATAACATTGAGTGTGCCTTTACATAATCACTGTCTGAGTCCCTTACATAAAAAGAAAGGAGATGCCTATAGGTAGTATAGGAAATGTCACCTAAATCAAACCTTCTTGCTTTACCCATCAATCCACAAGATAACAATGTTTTTCCTTCTTTCCTTTTTTTCTTTTTATTTAGATGTTGACACTATATATAAGTGAACAACATGAACTTTTACAAACCTTATTCTAGAAGAAAAAAAAGGGTTCATTCTGGGACATTATATGTACATATTAAATCTTATCCAGTTTCTCTTTGGGCTAAGAGCTTCAAAAGGGCCCATGACCTAATAGAGAACTCAATTTCTGCCCTCAGAAAAGGGGCATCATGCTCCAGAAAAGGTAGGGTGCTGTAGGATGAGTAGAACTACAAATTATAGGCAAGAGTGTTTCAGTTCCTATTTATTTCAAACAAAAATTAAGAGATTCAGAGGATTCTGCCTATATAGTCCCATGAGTATCACTGACAAAATAAGTATAGCCCACTAATAATATCACTGGATTCAAATTCAGATAAGACTTTCCAATGAGATCAGATAAATTCATTTCTACTTAAATGTTCTCAGAGGTTTCTGCAAAAATAAATAAAAATACTTTTCCTCTTTCTCCTTCTCCTCCCTTCTCCTCCTCCTCCTTTCTCCTACTTCTTTTTATTACATTTTTAAATATAAAGGCTAAATAAGGAATTAAAAGGATTCCTGGAGGAATTATCATGATATGGCAGTAAAATATTGATATTTATTCAGAGAGTTGTGTGTTAATGGCTTATAAAGTATGAATTACTCATTTTTTTTGCCTTAACTTCTTCTGAATTCTTTTTTAACACCTTGTGTCTACAGAAGTTAAATTAATGTATACTATGTCAGGCCATTAGACTCTGGAGATACCAAAATGGTCTAGATATTCTTTCAAAGTAATCACTATATCTATTGGGGTAAAAATTAGCTAGACATCTTTAGTAAAATAGTGTAAGCATCTTATTAACATATATGAATGAGGTATCATGAAAATATATGGGAAAGACTGAATAACTCTGTGAGAGACTGGAAAAAAGGCAAGGAGGAGAGAGTCAAGTCAAAGGGGAAAAAAAAAATTGCCATTAAAAGAAAGGTTGACCATAGAGGAAGGGGATCAAAAAGGAAGGAGGAGGGAGTACCTGAGAACAAAATCTAACAAATAATGCTATCTCCATGTGCAAATATGCCACAGTGAGTTCTTATTATTATAATTAAAATAATAGTAATGAGGATATAGAGGGAATAGCAGTAGAGTAGAGGAAATGACTTTGGAGAAGGAGGAGGAAAAAAAGGGGAAAGAGATTCATCAAATTATGTTATGTGAATGTACAAAATATGGCATGTTGAATCTTGTTATTATGTATACTTATAATGCACCAATAATAAAAATATTCTTTTTTCATCACAGTTGTTAGTAATTTGAATTTTCTCTCTCTTTCTCTTTGTTAGCATGGCTAAAAATTTATCAATTTAATTTATTTTTTCAAAGAACCAACTTTTTGTTTTGTCATTTTTTTCAATTGTTTCTTTTGTTTCAATTTCAATGATTTCAGCTCTGATTTTAATTATTTTCTGTCTTCTACCGCTTTTGGAGTTGATTTGTTCTTCTCTTTCTAAGGCTTTGAGATGTAATGATAGGCCATTTATTTTTTGACTTTTTTTTTTGTCTTTGAAGGAATGAACTCCATGCAATGAATTTTCCTCTTAGAACTGCCTTCATAGTGTCCCAGAGATTTTAATATGTTGTATTGGTGCTCTCATTTACCTCTAAGAATTTTTTATTCTCCTCCTTGATATTTTTTGCAACACATTGTTCATTCAATTTCATATTATTTAGTCTCAAGGTGTTGGAGTAGCTTTTATTTTTTATTTTATCATTTATCTCTAATTGCTTTCCTTTGTGGTCTGATAGAATGCAGGGTAGTATCTCTACTTTCTTGTATTTACAAAGATTTGCTTTGTGACATAATATATGGTCTATTTCAGAGAAGGATCCATGTGCTGCTGAGAAGAATGTGTATTTGCTCTTTGATAGATATACAAATTCAATGAAGTCCCAAATCAAAATCCCAATGACATTCCTCATAGAAATAGAAAAAGCAATCATAAAATTCATCTGGAAAAAATAAGAGACCCAGAATAGTCAAAGAAATCCTTAGCAAAAAGAGTGAAGCTGGTTGCATTATTATTCCAGAACTTAATCTACACTACAGAGCAATGGTAACAAAAACAGCATGGTATTGGCACACAAACAGATCTGTAGACCAATGGTACAGAATAGAGGACACAAGAGACTAACCCACATAACTACAGTTATCTTATATTAGACAAAGGTGCCAAAAACATATTGGAGAAAAGATAGCCTCTTAAACAAATAGTGCTGGGAAAACTGGAAATTCACATGTAACAAAAAGAAATTAAACCTCTATCTCTCATCATGCACAAAAATCAACTCAAAGTGGATTAAGGACCTAGGAATTAAACCAGAGTCCTTGCACATAATGGAAGAAAAAATAAGCCCAAATCTCCATCATGTTGAATTAGAACCCAACTTCCTTAATAAGACTCCTATAGCATAAGAATTAAAACCAAGAATCAATAAATGGGATGGATTCAAACTTCTTCTTAGCAAAAGAAATAATCAGTGAGATGAATAGAGAGCCTGAAAAATGGGAGCAATTTTTTAACCACAAGCACATCAGGTAGAGCACTAATCTCTAGGACACATAAAGTACTCAAAAACTTTAACACCAAAACAAACAAACAAACAAACAAACAAATAACCTAATCAATAAGTGGGCCAAGGAACTGAACAGACACTTCTCAGAAGAGGATATACAATCAACCAACAAATATATGAAAAAGTGTTCAACATCTCTAGCAATTAGAAAAATGCAAATCAAAACTGCTCTAAGATTTCTTCTCATTCCAGTCAGAATGGCAGCTATCAAGAATACAAATAACAATAAGTGTTGGCGAAGATGTAGGGAAAAAGGCACACTCATACATTGCTTGTGGGACTGCAAATTGATGCAGCTAATATGAAAAACAGTCTAAAGAATCCTTGGAAAACTATCCCACTCCTCTGTTCATACCCAAGGACTTAAAAACACATACTACAGGGACACAGCCATATCAATGTTTATAGCTGCACAATTCATAATAGCTAAATTGTGGAACCAACCCAGATGTCTGTCCTTCAGTAGATGAATGGATAGGGAAACTTTGGTATATATACACAATGGAACATTACTCAGCATTAAAAGATAATAAAATTATGGCATTTGCAGGTAAATGGGGTGAGTTGGAGAATATAATGCTAAGTGAAGTAAGCCAATCCCCCCCAAAACAAAGGCTAAATGTTTACTTTGATATAAGGATGCTGATTCATAATGGCAATTGTGGGGGACAGTCATGAGAAGAATGGAGGAACTTTAGATACGGCAAAGGGGAGGGAGGAGAGGGTAGGGGGAAAGAGGTTAGAAATGATGGTGAAATGAGTTAGACATCATTACATTAAGTACATGTATGAAGACATAAATGGTGTGAAAATACTTTGTGTACAGTGGCTTGAAAAATTGTGCCCTATATGTGTAATATGAAATGAATTGCATTCTGCCATCATGTATAATAAATTAGAAGAAACAAATAAACAATTAAAAATTAAAAATAAATAAAAAATATTCATTCTCTTTTATTTGCTGATTCCATATTTGTGAATTAGCTCCCGAGTCAATGTGTATGGTGATTTAGTGGTCATTTGAGGTTGTGTGTAGAATGATGTAAAATTTGAGATGCCTGACATGGATGTTCACAATTGTGGTCAAACAAGATGATGCTGTCTTGTTGTTTCTATTCTCATGCTGTAAATTGCTTTTTATTTTGTGGTCTATTTAGAGATATAAGTTTGTGTTTTTTCTGGTAATTTCACTGTTTAAAATTGCCTCCCCCCCAAATCGTACTAAGTTCCGTCTTGTACTTCTAAGTTCCAGAGTGCTGTGGTGTGCATTTTGGAGAGACTATCTTTGTTAAATAAGCTTCATTTAGGTGTGAATTACAGTCCTATTGGCAGTATTATTAAATAAGGTGTTTTTGAGCAGTAACACACATAAAAGAAGGTTATGTAGTCACGGGTTGAAAAAAATGTTTGACCAGAGACTCAAAGGAATCTAACAGTGAATTTCCCCTAGGAACAATGATTCAATATTTACTAATTTAGTGTTTGAAGTAACTTGAATAAAACACATCTAACATGAGTCACATTAAATGCCTGGATGTGGAATAGTGGGCAACAAATAGAGAAGAAAAGTGAAGGCATTCCCAGCAAAGAGAATATTCTCTAGAGATCTGAAGTATGAAATAATGATTTATATCCAGGGAAACAGAACACCACTCAGCTACTTCTCAGTAAGTATTCTGTTATGGTTTAAATACAGAGTCCCCCAAAAGCTCATTTCAGAGACAATGCACATAGGTGCATGAAGCTCAAAGGTGAAATTATTAGATGATGAGGGTTACAATCCAGTCAGTGTATTAATCTCCTGATAGGGATTAATTGGGTGGTAACTTCAGGCAGATACGGAATGACTGGAGGAGATAGTTCATTGGAGAATTGCCTTTGGGGTATATATATTTTATTTCTGTTGAATGGAGCTCTCTTTCTGCTTTCTGATTGTCATATCCTGAGCAGTTATCCTCCTCCATTCTCTTCTACCATAATTCTCTGCCTCACCTCTGGCCCAGAGCAATGAAGTTGGTCACTTCTGGACTGAAAACTCTGAAATTGTGAGTGCCAAATAAACTTTTCATCTTTCAAAATTGTTCTTGTCATGCCTTTTGGTCACAGTAATGAAAAACCTGACTAAAACACCCTTCCTTTCTGTCAGTCAAGACAAGGTATCTTTCTCACACATATTTAATAGTTTATTTTTTTTTATAAATCTTTTTGACTTGTATTATTTTGGTTATTCTCTCTCCTCATCTTATTGCTAATAAACTGGCCAGTGGATACTAGTAACTCAATATAATTGTTAAATGTTATATATACTTTTTTCTGGATCAATGTAAAGGGTTGGATAGGAATGCTGGAGGGAAACAATTCCTTATGTTATTAATAAGTGGTTGGGTTTTTTTTATATAAATTCTCCAATAATTTTTCCTCTTTGAAATTTTAGAGATATTGTATTTTTATTGCAAACTACTTTGCTTAAAAGCCCTTAGGGAAATCAATTTTATAAGATAAACTGCTTAAAACACATGACTTTTTGTTGGTTTGTTTTACAAATTTGAAAATGGTAAGATAGTCCTGTCTAGTTTGATGATTTTGATGGTCATATTTTAGTTTTCATTATTATCTTTTCTATAATCAGGTCAAAATCTACTTTTTCCTCTCCTAAATTCTGTTCATAGTGGATAACCCCGTGGAGAGAAACAAAGTTAAGTAAGGAATCAAAGGTAGAAAATGCTTTTCATTGGGTCCAGTCACTAGTATTGCTACTGAATCACTAGGCTTTTTCCTTATTTACTTGCTTCTGATTTCCATCAGATTAAAATATGCTATGTTGAGGGGCTGGGGATGTGGCTCAAGCGCTAGTGCGCTCGCCTGGCATGTGTGCAGCCCGAGTTTGATCCTCAGCACCACATACAAACAAAGATGTTGTGTCCGCCGATAACTGAAAAATAAATATTAAAAAATCCTCTCTCTCTCTTTAAAAAAATAAAATAAAATATGCTAAGGTGAGATGGTTTTCTTTCCTTTCTCTCTCTCTCACTCACACCCTCCCACACCCACTCACATGTATGTGAAACTGTTTATTAATATAATGATAATACACTTAAAGCAATAATTAATTCCTTTTTGTTCATGATACTCTTGGTTTCTTTCACTTCTTGGCTTTAAGCTCTAAGTCAGTTGCAAATTGCTTCTTCCTTCAATCATTCAAGGATTTAGGCTTAAGGTGCACTGGCTACAGATAAAAGGAGCATAAGAAATCAAGCTGAAAAACAAAGCATACAAAATAATCAGAATGCCTGAAACCTTGGAGTTCCAGAATATTTAATTCATAGGAAAGTATATGACAATATTATGAAATACTAGTAAACATTTAACATGTGTATATCATTTTATCTATCTATAAACACATATGCATATATAAACATATGATTCTATACTCATGTTTTGTGTGTATATAAAACATTTTCTCATATATGAATTAAAAGATATTTCAATAATTTACATGTGTATGTTGCATGCATATCTATATCTATTTAAATGCCATTTCAAAATGATAGTTTTTCTTTAAAGTTTAAAATTGCTTTAAAATGCTTATTTTATTTTCCACTGAAACAACAAGCAAAATACAACTATTTTATATAGAACTTGATATGACCTGAAATAGTGGTTTGTCAGCCAAAATTCTAATGATAAGGACCAGATGTGTAATGATTTAGAAGAGAACATATTATAACACTGTGAGTCATTAGGCCTTACTGACAATCACCTATTGCTAGCATTGTCTCATATTTATGAACAAGAAGGTTATGTACATTTTCACTTGGTATTTCTTCTACCAGAAATTCTTTACACTCAGATATCCACATGATACTTTCCCTAACTTTATTTGAGTCTTTGTTCAATGTCATTTTCTAGCAGAGGTCTTTTATAACCACATTTATAAAATGGTGCTGTGGTTAGATTCTGTTTTGTTTGTTCTTACCAGGCTTATCACAAGCACATATTGCATTTTTTTTTTTAGTTAATTGGCATGCTATAATTAAAATATATATACTATGAGAACAGAGATGTTTCCATTTTATTTATTCAGGTATTAAAAATGCCCAGAATAATATCTGATGTATAGTTGGCAATCAAGAAATGTAAGGTGAATAAATGAATTATATCTTTGAGTGTTAGCCATATAATGATAAATCCATAAGGTAAATTACAAGTTAAGAGACATTGGAATGAATATGACAATCTGTATTTTAATTTTCTCTGGAATTTTGATTTATCTTAACATTATTTTAACCATAAACTATATTCATCAATTACTTTTTGCCTAGGACTTCTTTATTTTATTTTATTTTTCGAGAGAGTGAGAGAGAGAGAGATAATTTTTTAATCTTTATTTTTTAGTTTTCGGCGGGCACAACATCTTTGTTTGTATGTGGTGCTGAGGATCGAACCCGGGCCGCACGCATGCCAGGCTAGCGCGCTACCACTTGAGCCACATCCCCAGCCCCCAGCCTAGGACTTCTTAATGTAAAATATTCTACTGCTATTTAAATGGTAACAGTTTTCCCTCAAGAAATGTGTTGCCTAAGGATAACAAATGTATTTGAGGCATATTTAAATAAGCATATGAACAAATCTAGGAAAATGTTATATTAGTGTAATATTTATCACAAAGTATATATTAAAGCCTAAGACATTTTATTTAAAGAATATGAAGAAAATACTAGTAACTTTTCTATTATATTATGACTTTTTAGAAAATATCCTTAAATTTAGTATTAAATTATATCAAATACACAATTTCATATTTCATACATTCCACATACTAGATTGATTAGATTAACTGATGTAATTTCTGAAATAAAGAGAAAATAAAAATCTAAGCCTTAACTCTTTCATCAAATTTGATATTTCTATTTAGTAAAATGGATTGCTTAGCTAACATTTTGAAAATTAATAATTCTTATGACTTAACTCATGTAAGTACAAATAATTATACAAAATTATAGTAATTTATAGATGTTAAGTGAAAGTACAAAAATTATGAAATTAGGAAAAAAAGATGCCAACAATTTATCCTGTAAATCAGTGGTTGAATGTTTCTCTGCCTATGTTGGACAAAACAAAATAGGCTCCCACTGCAATCCCATAATAGAATTAATAAAAGTAAGTAAGTAAAGAATATATATTGAGACTTCTGAGTTAATGAAAGATGAGCTTTGCTATTTAGGATTTCTTCTACTATTGCAATAGTACACACATATGTCAAAAAGAAAAATCTCTATTTTTAAGAAGAGTAAAATATTTATCATTAAAAAGATTTTAAAAGAAAACATAGTTGTTAGTCACCATCATCCACAATTCAGAAAAAATGCTATATTATTCTGTAATTGCTTTATTTCTTGTATTTTCTCTAATAAGATATTTTGTTTTCACTTTGTAAAACACAGTGTCTGTTTAAAGAAAATTTTTTTTTCTCAAAAGGAAATATTTTCCCTTAAGGAGTATTTATACTTCTCCTGGCAACAAAAAGTTTGCTAGAATGCTATTCTTTAGCATCATTTTCCCTTGGAAAGGGATTCTCAGGCTCCAGTTGTTCCCTCAATTGTAAGCAAGTTTACTTTTCAATGTTCCACTCTAGTTGGACCATTTTTGTCAGCACTAATCACTTTCATCAGTCTGAGACACTACAGCCCCACTATGGACTGCAATTAGCATATGCTTGCCCAGAACTTTTCAAGGAAACTTTTTCTAAAGCACTTCATGAGAATACAGATCCCAGCCCAAAGATTAATATAACAGAAAACCTGCTTTCTTTCTACAAAGAACCTCACCTCTCCCTTTTTCATGAGTCATATCTCTGTTTTTATGCATCATACCTCTATTTTATGAGTATGCATTAAAAATTAAAAATTAAGTATTTATAATATAAAAATGAATATATTTATATAAATAATAAATAATGAAAATATATAAATAATGAAAAAAGGCATGAGGAACAATAATATGCATTTCTCAGAACTGAAAATTTACCTTGATGTCTTCCTACTGGATTTACAATTTAAATCTGTCACAAAGAATTCTGATTTCCCTAGATGAAATATTAAAGAAATTTGGGAAGTAAACCAACTAGATGCTTATTTGGGAGAATGTCACCACAGTACTCTAAAATAAAGTGAGCAATGAAGTCACGGTTCTGTTTTTGTGTCTTTTTTCTTATTATCTTTTAGTGAAGAAAAATAATGAATTACATCAATTATTTCATACACAAATTATTTAAGTCAGAGTTTATGTAGCCAATTTTAAGAAAGATGAGGTAAATCAGAGAAATTTTATGCTTTTTGTTAGATATCGTACTCTTTCTGTAATTTGCTCTATGATTTTGTTAGCTGTAAGACAAAACATTTTTTTTTAGTTTATGGGAAAAAATCCCTAAATATTAAGGTAGCAAAATATGATTGGTTGTTAAAAATATTCTTGTTTCAGAAATATCTAATTATAAAAACATTAACTACAGACTTCATGCAATATGATTTAACCTTTTTGGTGGAAAACTATGCCCAAATGTTATACAAAACAAAAACAAAACAAAACAACAAAAAACAAGAACTCCTTCTTTAGTTATAAAATAAGTAACTCACTGTTAAATGTTTCCCTATACAGTAATTTTTTTTTCTGGTTATGTTTTTCAAATTACTTTGAGTTTAGAATATGGATGAGACATTTTAACAGAAAAATCTAAACAACTTTCAAGTAAACATATCATACTGACTTTAATATTTACAGCATAGTGTTGATAACTTTTCATTCTCACTTCTCCTTTATTGATTAATAAAAGGTGTTTTAGTGGAAAATTACAATTTTGTAAATTTTTTAAATTTTGACTCATTTCATCTTTTAACCTGATTTAAACAGTATTAATATAATCACCACACTATGTATGGCAAATTGAAATTATTGTTCCCTATCTACAGAAATCAAGAACAAACAGAGCAAACTATATCTTCCCTCTTAAAGTACATCTTTACTTTTCTTCCCCTATGAATCAATTTCAAGTTAATAGCACTCTTAATTTTAGGTTTGATTTAAACACTGCAAGGAATACAATAGAAAATTTGAACTTTAGTTACACATTCAGAATTCTACATGTTAGTAGGAAAAGTTAAATATTTCATGGAAAATAACAACTGAAAAAATAATGTATCATCTAAGAAAGGGCTAAGAAGTATGATTTTTAAAAAAGAAAAGTGAAAGCAAGTGACAAATAAGTTAGACTATGAGCTTCCTGAGGTAGTATCAGGCAGCTGGGCCAATTGCCAAGTGAACTGCTAAAATGTTCCACAGATTCAATGAGGTCCATCTCATGCAATGGAAAGATTTGTCAAGTCAGAAAGTGTGCAGATGCTAGTTGTTGCCTCCTGGTTGGGCTTGACCTAAGAAGAAACACAATACTCCATGGCCTAACAGCTGCTTCAGTGTCTATTTCTGTATAGATAACAGGGTGTGAGCAAAGAAAATCCAGCTGGCCCAAGATTCACTTAGTGTGATTTTTTTCTTTTTTCCTTCCTTCCTTCCCTCCTTCCTTCCTTCCTATTTCTCTCTTTCTCTCTCTCTCTCCTTCCTTCCTTCCTTCCTTCCTTCCTTCCTTCCTTCCTTCCTTCCTTCCTTCCTTCCTTCCTTTCTTTCTTTCTTTTTTTCTTTCTTTCTTTCTTTCTTTCTTTCTTTCTTTCTTTCTTTCTTTCTTTCTTTCTTTCTTTCTTTCTTCTTTTATGTGGTGCTGAGGATCTAACCTAGTGCCTCACATGTGCTCTAAAACTGAGCTTCAACCCCAGCCCCATTTAATTTGATCTTGAATCCATCTCCCTCCAAATGTAAGCAAATTGACAAAGACTGTCACATCATTAGAAAGTGAGAATGTCAATATAAAAATGATGTATTGGGACTCTGCTAATAACACGTGCAATTGTTTTCTTGTGGGTAAAGTGGGTACTTTTAGTAATATTTTATTATGGTCATCAATTTGGTTTTATAAAATAGCTGAGAATCTTCAGTATCTGGTGTTATATTGTTGTGGTTCAGATATGTGGTGTTCCTCAACAGCTCATGTGTGATATAATGCAAGAAGATTTAGAGGTAAAATGATTGGATTATGAGAGCCCTAACCCAATCATCGTATTAATCCACTTATAGAGATTAACTGAATAGTAACTGAAAGCAGGTAGAATGTGGCTAGAGGAGACAGATCACTAGGGTGAGAGGAAGTACTTGGGGTTTATATTTTGTCCATGAAATAACTCTCTTTCCTTTTGCTTCCTAGTGCAATATGTTGAGCTGCTTCCTTCAGTCACACTCTTGTGCCCAGATATTCATCCTCACCCTATAGCCCAGAGGAATGCAGCCTGCTCTCTGTGGACTGAGACTTCTGAAACCATGAGCCCCCAAATAAACTTTTCCTACTTTAAAATTGTTCTTGTCAGGTCTTTTAGTAATAGCAACAACAACAACAACAAAAAAAGCTGACTAAAACACAGATATGTCTTCATCATTTTAAAAGGAAAATTCTCTTGGAAAAAAATCCTTTCACCTTTCTGTCTTGCCCCATTTTTTATTTATATTTTGAGAAAAAAATGATTTTCAGTAAAAATAAGTTCAAGGCCTATAGCAAAAAATGAGACTTGGGTAGGAAACATTAAAGAATAAAAGGTGAAAAATATAAAAAGTAAATCAAAATCTTCCCCATATTTTCAGTCATTAGCTCTAGAAAAACAAGTCTGGCTTATAAGTCCAAACCTGGGTTATCTAGTATTAGTTTTCAAATTTTGAATGGGTTTTCCCATTAGTGTAAGGTTCAAACTTGCTGAGTCATTTTTTCTTTTATTCTCTTGGAAGCCACGTATGAATCATGGATTTCATTTGAGCCATTAGAGAAGGGAAGCTGCCTTTCTGGGAACTCCTTCGTGATACACTCTGGTTTGAAAAAGTCCAAATCATGCTGGCATGATGCTTTACCTCAAAGAACTAGGTTCAAATGCAGCCACCTGGAGATGAACCTAACCTACCAAGCACCAAACAGCCTGTTTCCCCCACATTTATCCTGTTTTCCTAAAGAAGTCTGCCACACTGAAACATTTTGATGCATGTCCCCTTAAATAAAGGATTGGGGTCTTTTTCACTTGTTCAGTTCTAGTTCCTATCAGGGCTGGGAGATCCACCAGGAACCCTTCCCCCTTTTTAAATTGAATTTCTGACTTTGTCTTTTATTCCTCACTGATTATTTTCGAACATTTAATTTCCCAGTCGGTTCACACCTCCAAGCAGAAATCTGCTTTACCAGGGTGCTGGTAAACTGGCATAATTACATTGTGGCTATCAGCTCATAAATGTACCTATTATATACATTTTTAATTGGAACTTACTAAATAGATTGCAAAGAGTGTAGAAAAGAGTGAAACTGAGAGTTCCTATGAAAAAGAAAAGTTCCACTATCTTATGATTATATTCTCCCAATACTGGATCAGAAACTGAATAGCTATTTTCTATTAACCCATAGAGATGAATGGCTGTCTAGTGGATATTATATTATCAAGTAGGTATTAAGATATAAATCCATTATAATTCTAAGGTGGTGCAGCCAGATTTAGGCTTATTTTTGAGAGTAGTTCTCCCAAAATGTTGCCCATGCTGGCCCCTAAATCCTTGACTCACATGCTCACATGATTTTGCTCCTGCTTCAGCCTCTTTCATGTATATCATGATTCAAGGTCATTAGAGTAGTTCCCTCTTATCTGTGCTCGTACTTACCTATGGTCAGCCACAATCTAAAAATATTAAATGAAAAATCCAAGAAATATATAATCCATAAGTTTTACACTGTATGCCATTTTAAGTTTCATGAGGAAATAACGTGCCATCTCACACTGTCCTGCCCAGGAGGTGAACCCTCCCTGTGGAACATTCACACTGCATTTGCTGCCCAATCAATCACTTGGCAGCACTTTCATTCCTCAGGTGGATTTTCATGGGGTCATAATGCTTGTGTTAAGGTAAACCTTATATTAATTAATGATAACCCCAAAGTGTAAGAGTACTAAAGCACATAAGTTACCAGGGCATAAAACTTGGAAGAACAGATTCTGGTACTAAGTGGCAACATTGTAGGCCAAATGGGAACAAAACAGTATACATGGGGTTCAATACTATCCATGGTGTCATACGTTCATTAAGGATTTGCAATAGAATCTACTATGGATACAGAGGGTCTACTTAATGTCTATTTTTAGATTCCCTCTGTTATATGCTTTTCAGGAAATCTCTTTGATATTGGTGAGTATACTGACTGCTGGTGGTTATGTTTCTATTGCTCCTGCAGTTGTTTCTGAAAAAAAAAATGCATTTGGCAAAAGTTCTAAGAAACACTGATTAGTTCATCTGGTTTCAAGGGTCCATTAGTGAACTGATAATCATGGCTGAGGGCTTTACAACAGAAGGCAATTTGTTGTAGAATTGTAGTAATAGGAAGCTTCTCAAATAAAACAGGGATTAACTGTGGGTATACATTCCTTTAATGAGTGTGATAAGGTCTGGTAAATCATACATGTGGAAAGATACAGAGAAAATTTTTCCAAGGTTCCAATTAATTACATGCATATTGTTTATATGTATTAATTGAATCTGCAAGATATCAAAATATCCTTTACATAGTGCTTAGCCCACTGGACTGTGCTATTATTTTTGTGCCTGTGTACATGTTTCACATGCTTCTGTCTCTTACAAAATATATGCTGAAACTTTGTCTTCATTATGGTGGTAACAAGAAGTGTGACAAACTGTGCATGGTGGCAAACACCTGTAATTACAGTGATTCAATAGACTGAGGTAGGAAAATCACAAGTTTCGGGGCAGCCTGGAAAATTTATCAATACCCTATCTTAAAATAAATACCACAAAGTATTGGGTGTATTTTAGTGGTAAAGCAGTTTTGGGTTTGATCCCCAGTACCATATACACACACAAAATGTCATTTTTATATGAAAATACTTATTCACATGAATAAGTAATGAGATCTCTAAATAATTAGTGACTTATAAAAGGAACAGAGAAAATTAGCTTAGCTCCTCTTTGCCCCTCCACCTTCTGCCATGTGGAGATGCTGCCTGGACAAGACATCATTAATTCAGCAACCTCTCAGCAGACTCCATGCCTGCGAGCACCTTGATCTTGTATTTCCAAATCTCCAGAACTGTAGGAAATAAATTTTTCTTTGTTATAAATTATCCAGTCTCTGGTATTTTTCCTGAAGCAGAACAAATAGACTAAGACACTCTGCTAAAGTTTATTCATTTTTAAATATATCAAATCACCTAGCTACTTATTTCTCACATTGCAGACCTTGCTACGTATTTGCAAATGAATAAAATGATAGGTATTTGCTGGGTAGCAACATGAGATTTTTTTTTATGAGGATGTTTCCAAAACTAAGAATGTAAGTGAAAGTTTTTTTAAAAAAATAAACAGGGCTTAAAATTTCATCTGAAAAATTTGTAACTGGACTATGTGATTCTCAGTAATTCTATTTTGATATCTTTGAATGTTTTGGATTATTATTTTTTCCTTCTTCTATGCATGGTATACATTTCTGGAAGCTAAGCTCATGACAAAACTGAGACAGAAAACAAGTTTTATTAATTTTTTTTTTTAACTCAAGGAAAGTAAGCTAGAAACTCTGAATTACCACTGATAAGCAACTCTAAAAGAAGAGGCTAATTTTGACAGTGCAAAATAAACATTATAAACTCTCCACCTGAAAGGAAAATGTGATGTTTAGAGTACTTTTATTCCCCTAAAGAATTCAAGTCCTTTTACCCTGCGCCATAGAGCCCAGCAGAGCAGAAAGACAATTACTGAGCAGAAAGTGCTATGTTGCACAGCAAAGGTAACAGAATAAGTGAAGTGAATCCAAGAGAGAGAATAAGAAGGGAGAGGGAGGTTCAAAACAGAAATACTCCTACCAATTCTGACAGAGGTGGTCAAGGGATGGCACAATGTTTAAGAAAGTGCAGAAACAGACTACTTGGGTAAAAGTTCCAATTTTGTTACTTGTCATCTTTTGTATTTTAGGAAGCTTACATAATTCATTTGCTTCAATTTCTTAATTTGAAAATTAGGCTTCAACCTCACTCAATTGTTGTGAGAAATAACTGTGATGAAAGATGGAATATATTGAGCACTATTTCTGGCATAATCTAATAGTCAGGGTAGGTTAGCTACTATAATAGATCCAAAATTCTAGAGGGTAATAGTTATTTAATAATTAAATTTTTTTCTCAGTTCCACCTGAGTTCAACACAGATGGAGATAAATGCTTTCTAGAGTATGGGTATATATCTTACTGGACCTCATGACTCAGACTATGCTTAAATTTGTGTGCACCTGTCGGTCATGAAAATCATACTCAGGTGAGGGAAAACACAGAGCATCACGTGGGGCAGCATTAACAGGTTGTGTGGAAAAACAACTCTTAATTCCACTCAGATTTCATTTACCAGTGTCCAAATGGCCAAACTAATTTTAAGGTAGGCAGAAAATCCCTGTTTTATTGTGATTTATGAAGGAAAAAGAAAACAAAATATTAGTGTTCATTGCCTATCAATTCTGAAACATACATCTTTAGCTTTTTATAAAAGTAAACTTTTATTATTTCTATTAGAATAAGGTTCTAATTTTCACTGAAATAAGACAGAGACTTATACTCCATTTGTGCTCTCTCTTACAAAAGGCCTTAATTTTTAATCCAAAGTCAAAGAGAGGAACAATGTTGCATGTTCTGAAATGCTTCGTTGGCTAGTTAACAGTATAGGCAAATTATTATGAGTTGTATTGTTCATGTCTTGCATGATTAAAGGTAGATTACAGTAAATAGATTTTGTTTGTGATAGATCATTCCAATATAGGTAATAACAGTAAGAAATTATGTAACTCTCAGTGACTATTAAGAAGTCTCAGCATAAAAACACCAATGGGATCAGTGATAGTGGCAATGTGTGCAAGCAGATGAAATTTCTGCAGATGGGATGTAAAGCAAAGAAGAAAAGAGAACCCATACAGCCTTGGTAATAAATAATAATTTGTCTACTTACAAAGCATTTAATAAAACTTAACTGCTAGTTTGTGCTAAGGATCTATTGATAATATGCATTGGCTGGTTCTTTTTCTTGGTAATTATGATATGGATTTGTCTTTTTATGTAAGGATGAAACAACATAGGATTTGGATTTAGGCTTGGCACTGAAATGACCAATGCAAACTATTTATCCTGTTATCAGTAGTTACATTAAGTTTTTTCTTAAAGAACAAAACCAAATTCTACAGTGGCTGATGTCATTAAATTATGTCATTCATCTCACATACATCATCTTTACTGTCAGATCCTGGATACAACAATAACTATCTCCCAAACACTGATGATTTGGAGAAAGAGAAAGACCAATATATATGTTCTCCTTTAACATTTCTTCATTGAAATAATATAGGTCATTCCTGCTCACCTTTTTAAAATCATTTGAGATTGATAATAAAGGGTAGATATGTGCAATCCTCCTTAGATGTACAATTCTGCTTATTACTTAGAAAGTTCCTTGAACAGTAATATAATTGAGCACAAATCATTTTCTTGGCCTTGAACATCTATTAGACTATACCATCTACTTATGTGCCAATATCTACACATATAATTCTTTTGAAACAAACTTCCCTTCCTCTACATTTAACTCTAGCCTGTTAAGTTTCCCTTATAGAGCCACATCACCATTTTTTTTCCTTTGAAGCGTTTTATAAATTTTGGAAGATCTATTAAACACCACTTAAATTTGTGTTTAACATGAATTAATCTGACTTTTTTCTTGCTCAAATATATCTGTTTTATCTGTTATTAGGTAAGCAGAAGAAACAGTTCTCTCTTCCAACTTTCCAAATCTCTAATTTCTAGAATGCTTCTGATTTTTTACTTCTTTTAGTTTTATTTTCATCTTTGTTTTTAGAGTGCATTTTTTAATGTTGAATACTAGCCAAAATGACCAAGAAACTTTCCTAATATCTTATCTTCTAACCTCTTTGAAAAATTCAGAAATATCTTGAAAATGTTGCCTACCTTCTAAGTTATTTCAAGTAACACCAAATAATATAAATTAGTATCCTTATAGCCTCCATCAACAATTTTTTAAACTCCAAAGATGAATTCTTGAAATCAAAGGCTATTCATTGAAGTTTATTCATAACCACTTTCTGTATTAATTAGCCCACAAACATAATCTGTTTTTTTTTTTTTGTATAAACTCTTCCTCAGATTAGGGAAAAGTAGAGCTCTATAATATAGAAGAAATTCAGTAAATCAGAATAACTATTAAAAAATGACAATGGTAAATGCTCATCCATCAATAATTACTTCAAATGCAAATTAATTCAATTTGCCAATCAAATGACATATATAGCCTGATGGATTTAAACAATTTTTAAAAGAAAACCAACTATCAGCTGCCAACAAAAAACCCACTTCTATATTAAGAAAATACAAAAGTTAAGGTAAAAACATAGAAAAAAAAAACTATCCTATAGAAATGGAAGCCAAAATAGAGCTGGAGTGCCTATACTTAGATTAGACAAAATAGACTTTTAAATTAAAAATATAACAAAAAAGAACAAAGAAGGTCATACTTAATAGTAAAGTACTACATCTATCAAGAGGACATAATGAGTACAAGTATAACAAACCCAAGGCTACGACTTTTACATACATACACCAAATATTAATGGAACTGAAAGAAGAAGTAGGATCATTATGACAACAATAGGAAACATTATTACCCCATATAAAACAATAGATCATCCAAATCAAAACCAAATGTTAGTAAGGAAGCAACAGACTTGAGTAACCCTATACACAAATTATCTAAAAGATATAATCAGCATATAGTCAGTCTATTCAGCAACAGCAGAACACATGCTCCTCTCAAGTACATGTGGGCATTCTCCAGGTTATATAAAATGTTACACCACAAACAGCTCGTAATAAACTTGAGACCAAAATTGTGTCAAGTATCTTTTCTGATCAAAATATTAGGAAAAAAAAATAACAAGAAAAAAATAACATGGGTAAAAATTGGTCAATATGTGGAAACTAAATAAAACACTACTGAAAAAACAATGGGGCAAAAACAGAATCAAAGATACCTTTGAGACAAATGAAAATGGGAACACATTTACTCCACTGAAATGTATGGCGTAAAGCAAAAAAGTCCTAAAACAGACATTTGTAACAATAAACAACTACACTAAAAACATAGAAATAAAAAGAAAAAAAAATAAACAAAAGAAAAAATAGAATGGAAGAGAAAGATCTCCAGTGAAAATTATTACTTCAAAATGAAAGTAAACAGAAAAAGAATGACCTAAGCCCAGAGTTATCAGAAAGTATGAAGGAATAAACATGAAAGCAGAAGGAAATAAAATAGAGCTAAGGAAGAAAAAAAAGATTTAACAATTTTGAGTGTTTTATTTAAAGATCTAATTAGAAAATTTTACCAAGAGTCAGGGATAAAAGAATGGATACTTAAAATCATAAATGAAAGAGGAGACAATTACAATTGATGTTACAAAATACAAAGGATCTTAAAATACCACTATGTAGAATTATATGCCAACAAATTACATGACCTAGAAGTGATTGAATTCATAGAAACATATAACCTCTTCAAGCTAACCATAATGGAATAGAAAATCGGAGAAAATAATAAGTAGACTGAATAATCAAACATCTCCTAACAAAAACCTGACCAGATGTCTTTTCTATTGAATTCTTTCAAACACTTAAAGAAGAATTCCAGCCAATCCTTTTCAAATTATTTCAAAATCTGGAAGAGAATGGAACACTTTCCAACTCATTCTAAGTCTGGCATTATCATTGTAAAACAGCCAGACACTACAAGAAAAGAAAATTAGAGGTCAATATTCCTGGTGAATATACTTACAAAAATCTTCAAAATGATACGGGCAAAACAAATTCAGCAGAACATGAAAAGATTCATACACCAGGATCAAACACAATTCATCTCTGGGATATAAGGATGGTTCAACATATAGAAATCAATAAACATGACATGCTGCATTAATTAAAGGAAGAACAAACATCATAAGATCATCCTAACAGATACAGAAAGAGCATTTTACAATTGAATACCCTTCATGACAAGTGGACTCAACAATCTATGTATAAAAAGAACATACTTCAGAATAATAAAGACCATATATGACAAAACAAAAGCAATATAATACTCCATCACAAAAAACTGAAATATTTTCTTCTAAGATCAGTAATACAGTAAGGATACTCATTCTCACCTCTTCTATTCAACATGGTACTGAACTCCTATTTAGAACAATTAAAGAAAGAAAAAGTTGATAATAGACATCAAAATAAAAAAGAAACAAAATTTTTCTGATTGAAGATGGCATGGTCCCACAGTCAGAAAACCCTTAAGACTCCACCAAGAAACACTAATAAACAAATTGACAAAGGTGTGGGAGAAAATATCAATATAGTTTGAGACATTAAAAATAAAATATCTATAAAATGATTCAAGACAATATTTCATTTATTATAACAACAAAAAAAGAATATAAGAGGCATAAATTTAACTCAGGAGGTAAGAGGCTTTTACACTGAAAACTATAAAACATTGATAAAATAAAGTATATACAAATAAATGGAAGAAAATAATGTGTTCATAGATTATAAGTATTAATATTGTTGAAACATTCCATAGTACTCAAAATGGTCTTCACAGTCAATGCAATTCACATCAAAATTTGAATAATATTTTTCACAGAAATAGAAAAAAAAATCAATCTTTGTATGGAGCCACAAAAGACACATATCTTGAAAAAGAAAAACAAATTTGGAGACATCATGCTTCCTGATTTCAAACTGCATTACAAAGCTATAATAATTAAAACTCTATCATTCTGGCATAAAACTAGACACCTAAACCAAGGGAACAGAACTAAGGAATCAGCACACCATCAAAAAAAAAAAAAAGTGGGAAAAGATAGTCTCTTCAGTAAATGGTATTGGTGAAACTGAGTGGTCACATGCAAAAATTGAAATTGAATCTTTATTTCACACCACACACAAAAGGTATCTCAATGGATTAAAGATTAAAATATAAGAACTGTATCTATTAATCTCTTTGAAATAAAATTTTTTAAAAAAGCAAGAAAAATTTCCTTGCCATTGATCTTGAATTTTTTTTTAATAAGATACTGAAAGTACAGGCAACAAAGGAAAAGTAAGCAAATGGAACTGCATCAAAATGAAAAGTTTCTGTGGAGCAAAGAAAACTATCAACAAATTGTTGAAAAGGCAGCTCATGGAATGAAAAAACATATTGTAAACCATACATATGATAAGGGACTGCTATGATTTAAATAAAGTTAGACTCCGGCTGCCAAGTGTTCATGTGGAATTTAAACCCCATGAAAGACAGTAAAACGATAGACACATAACCTGACAATGGGGTCTATAGGTCAGGCCTTTGGAAATTGATTAGAATTATATAAGGCCATCAGGGTAGAGCTCCCAGGATTTAATGAATACCGGTAGCTTTATAAGAAGTGGGAGAGACCCCAGTGTAAAACCACATTCACATTCTCTGTTCTTGCATGTTATGCTCTGTGCACTTTAGGACTCTGCCAGCAAGAAGGCTGTCACCAGATGTAGACATTTGATCTTGGATCTTGAAAACCATGAGTCAAAATAAACCTCTTTCCTTTATACAGTTACTCAGTCTCAGTAATTTGCTAAAGTCATGTAAAACGGACTAATACAGAAGCTAATATCTTGTACCCTAGAATTTATATAGCTCAATACCAAAAAGGGGGGTGGAGTAAGAAAACCATCTAAAACAGTCAAATGACCCCAACTGACATTTTTTTCCACAAAAGACTTACAAATGGCCAATTGTCAAAATTACTAATCATCAGGAAAATACAAATCAAAACTGTTACAGTCTGGATATTAAGTATCACCCAAAATTCCTGTTTTTATGCAAGAATGTTTACAAGTAGTGATTAGACTGTGAAAGCTGCAACCTAATAAGTCCGTCCTAGTTTGAATGACTAGATAATGATAACTGTAGACAGGTGAGTGTGGCTAGAGGACATTGGTCACTGGGGGTGTACCCTGGAAGGGCTCATCTTCTCTTTAGTCCCTTTCTTACTTCCCTTTCTCTCTGTGCTTCTGAAGCTGCCATGAGCACCTTTCTGCAACTGGGTCTTTCCCCCATGATGTGCTAACTCACCTTCGGCCCAGAGTAATGGAGTGAGCCACCTATGAATAGAACCTATGAATGAGACCTCTGAAACTAGAAGCCTCACATAATCTCTTCCTCCTCTAAGTTGTTCTTCTCAGGTATTTTGCTGACAGGGATACAAAAGCTGACTCAAACAAAAACAAAAATGTTGTTCTTGCCTGTAAGGTTGGCTATTATTAAAATATCCAAAAGATAAATATTGGCAAGTATATGGAAAAAAATATTGATGGGAACAAAAATAGGTATAATTATTATGAAAAACAGAATGGAGGTTCATCAAAATTTTTAAAATGCAGGTACTGTATAATCCATTAACCCCACCTCTGGGTATTATACAAAGGAGTTGAAATCAGATTTCAAAAAGATATCCACACTTCCATGTTCACTGTAGCATTATTCACAATATCCAAGCTATGAAAACCACCTAAGTGTCTGGAGTGATGAATGAATAAAGAAAATATGATAAATAGTACAACATAATATTATTCAGTCTAGAAACAAAAGTATACATTGCCATTTAAGACAACATGGTTATACTGAGGGGTCACTTTGATAACGTGGATTAAGCCAGACACAGAGAGACAAAATAAAAATTATAATCTTATATCTGGACTCTAGCCGACTTGTAGAGAGTAGAATGATATTTGCCATGGAATGATGCAGGACTTTTGTGGGAAGAGGAGATAAACATTAAAGAGCACAAAGATTCACGCAAGAGAACAATATAGTTCAGGAGATCTATAATACATAGTGCCTATACCTGAATTGTATACTTAAAATCACTGAGAGGATATATCTTCAGTGTTCTTATAAACAAACAAAAAATCTCCAACCCAATAATAATAATAAGGTAGGCTGAAGAAACGTTGGATGTTGTTGGATATGTTTTAGTCTGGAAGGTGGTACAGATAAATATCCATTAATTCATCAAGATTTTATGTTGAATATATATAGTTTTTTTTTCATATATCAATCACACTTCAATAGAGTTTTTTTTTTAAGTGCTTCTCTAGGTAGTCTAACTTAGCTCTACAACTCTGTAGACTGCTTGCCTTGCTCTTTTCTCAGTTCACAAATGCTTGTTTTTCAATGACATGGAGCAGCTTAATATCTTAATCTCAAACAAGCATTCCCAAAGAGATTCATGCACTGATGGACTCCAGATCAATGACTCTTAAGGGAAGGTGCAAATCTGTGAAAAATTATTTAAAAAAAAATAAAGCTGTTTTAGAGAAATGCCACCCACCTTGATCCTGAAAACATAAAATAAGGTTTATGTTTTAATTACATTTAAAAATTAAATTTTTTATTTTGACAGGATGATTTTTTATCTATATATGACATTGAATGCATTACAATTCATATTACACATATAGAGCACAATTTTTCATATCTCTGGTTGTATACAAAGTATATTCACACCAATTCCTGTCTTCATACGTGTACTTTGGACAACAATGTCCATCCCATTCCACCATCATTTCTAACCGCATGACAGAATGATTTTTTAAAACAGGTTTTTTGTTTCAAGTTCATGGTTTTGTTTCCTGCTGCTTATTAAAATAATAACAAGGCAATCATCTACTTTGTTAAATATCTTCATATTAAAAGAATTAATTGATTATTGTATCAAAATGTCAATGTACAGATGTTTAGAGAAAAAAATGTCCTTTTTTCATATTAGTAGAAAATATTTATCTCATGTTTTATCAAGTATATTGACAAAATAATATTAATTATATTTAATTTTTATAATAATCCTAAGAAGTAACATAACTCCTTGTTTAGCTTGATCAATGAGTAAATTAAGGTTCAGTAGGATTCATTGCTTTGCGTTTATATAGCAATAAGAAACCTTCACATTTTGACTGTCGACTCTTCTCCAGTGTTCTGTCATTCCACTGACTTGCCACTTAAATATATTAACAGATATAAGCCAATTTGCTACAATCATGGGAAAATTAGATAAACCATAAGGCAAGTGACTATTACACATACTCCATAGACATTTAATGTCATATCATCTAAATTTTCTTAACAAGTAAGTTAGTTCCTACCTATAACTAATAAATATACATTAAACAAATAGATAAATGATTTCAATCTAAGTCAACAAATGTAATAAAGAGTTTTAGTATTTTCATTTACTAGGTTAAGAAAAGGTGATATTTCTTTTTCTTTCTTTCTCTCTCTCTCTCTCTCTCTCTCTCTCTCTCTCCCTTCCTTCCTTCCTTCCTTCCTTCCTTCCTTCCTTCCTTCCTTCCTTCCTTCCTTTCTTTCTTTCTTTTTCACCAGGGATTGAACCAGGGGGTGCTTAACCACCAACTCACATCACCAGCTCTTTTTTATATTTTATTAGAGACAGGGTTTTGCTGAGGTGCTTATGGCCTCCTTGCTAAGTTGTTGAGGCTAGCTTTGAACTTGGAATCCTCCTGCCTCAGCCTCCCAAATCACTGGGATTACAGGTGTGCACCACTACTCCCAGTGGAAAAGTTGATAATTTAAGGAAAATTTTGTTGCTATTTAATCTCCTTTGCATTAAAATAAATTACATATTTAAAATTAAAACTAAACATTTTGATTGACTAGAAAAAAATAATTGAGCTACATCCAGTGCTTAAGGAAAATTAATTCAATAGTGTAATACAATTTACACAGTTAATTTCCTCATAATAAGCAGAAAACATTTTTTAAGTTTTATGGAGATTTAATACTTTAATATAAACTATTATTTTTGCTGTTTCTCATCCAGTGATCTGGCTGCTATTGACTCTTCTTCAGATATAATGAAGACTTAAATGACTCCAACAGATACTGCATTGCCTTGAATCCTCTGTCTATAATGACACATTGTTCAGAAATTAATGCAATTCCATAAATGAATAACAATTAAATGAATACTCCTAATAATTGTTAGTGTACAAGGGTTTTCTTCTTCCATATAATCTGAAAAATTGATGTAGCTATGGCTAGATTCGCATTTTTTTTCAAAGTTATCCAACACACATACTAACAACAAAGAATAAAATAAACAAAAAATAAAAAAGATAAAAAGTTATTTTAATATGTAAATCAGGATGAAGTTTAAATGATGATACTCAGATTTTTCCATGTCCTTTGATATGAGATTGATAAAAAGAATGTTTTTTTTTAAATTTTTTTATTAGTTACACATGACAGTACAATGATCTTGACATTTCATACATTTGAATCAAATGGGGTATAATTTCTCATTTTTCTGAGAAATTTTGGGTTTTTAGCACCCAAATCTGTAAAACTATCTCTGGGGAAGTTATAATTTAAATGATTATGTTAAGCATAATATGTAATTCAAGAAATAACAATTTTATCATGTATAAGATTACTTTTGCCACAGTTATCAAAACCATAAAGAAATCAATGTAAAACCATATTCCAATTAGATGTGATTTGGGAGAAAAACATGGTTCATATGCTATGGTACTGCCACTTAAGTGTTCCTCAAATGCTGTGTGATAGTATCTTTTTTTGGGGGGGGAAGGCTCATAGAAGGTATTGGTAACATACAAAACAAATAAATAAATAAATAATACTCGATTGTTGAGGAATTTGTATCTACCAGAGAGTCTAAAATGTTAAAAACATGAGCATTAAAATATGCACTGTGTTAAAGTCAGGTTATAAGAAGTAATGGAAGATCTAACTGGTTCTGTTTTGGGAAGACTAAGGTTACTGGACTATCGTAACCTGTGTGATCCTGTGTGTGCTTTAATCTGTCTCCTCTTCCTTTTCTGGATTATTTAGGTTTCACCCTCTCTACTCCATGTGATACTTCTGACACTTCCAATTTCTATATTCCTCTATCACTTGTGCGTGAGCTTGTGACCCAGAAATCTCAAGAAGTTCCTCAACTCCAAGGCCTTTGGTGTGATCTGGTATGGTCAGTTCTATCCAAGTCTTCTCTAGGGTTTGAATAGGAATTATGAAAACTGGCAAGGAGCTGATTTTCATAGTGGTGAAGAAAATCAGGGCTGAGTCCTGTTTCCCTGATGTTGAAGATCTAACACCAGAGACATGCTGAGGCAAGCGTAGAAAGGAAGTTTTATTTAAAGAATTGAACAAAGGTAGACTTCTCTGAAGAGAAGAATTCCCAAAGTTGGGTGTCTAATGAAGTGGAGGTGTCTGCCTCTTTTATACATTTTAAGTCTTATTTGTTCTCATGCTCTCTCTTCCCCCATCCAGCCTACGCATCCCAAAATGTCTATCGATCCAAGGGCAGGAACAAAGCTTTCCCAAGGGTATAGGTCTGAAAGGAGTCACTAACTCCAGGTGCAGTTTGGCAATGGCAGGAGTGCTCATTAACTCCTTGCTGGGAGGAATAATTCCCGGGAGGCAGGAAACCTTGACAACAGGTGGTGGAGGAGGAAGTACTCTATAGGTAGTAGTATTTTTTATATTATTATTATTTTTCTTTCAAACCAGCCCTCATCTTCCCAATCTGGCACAATTATTTATTACCTACACTGATTGTCCATTTGCCCCCCCAGCCTCAATTTTTCTACATGGGGATATTGGGAATATATTTTTCCAGGAGATATTTGGCCCACACTAGACAATGACATCAGAGAACAGCAGACAAAATTCCCCAGGGAGAGTCTTCTAAATCTTTCCCCCCAAAGCCCAAGCAGAATCAAGCTTACCAAAAAAAAATGTAGATGAGTTTCTGAATATATGTCATTCATTCTACCACAACCTGGTTTTTAAAGATAAATTGTTTTTATTTCTTGATTAAAATGTCCTGCTGTTGTTCTGAAATTGGGTAAAATGATAGTGAGGAAAACCTGCTGGAGGTGGAGATATTCAAATTAAATTTTAATGAAACAGATAATGTTTGAGTGGGTGTGGGTATGTCTATAAGGGAACAAAATAAAACAGTTTGCATGGCCAGGCAAGGTGGGGAACATCTGTAATCCCAGTAGCTCAGGAGGATTAGACAAGCACATCCAGAATTCAAAGCCAGCTTGAGCAAAAGGGACACTAAGCAACTCAGTGAAACCCTGTCTCTAAATAAAATACAAAATAGGGCTGGGAATGTGGCTCAGTGGTTGAATGCCCCTGAGTTCAATCCCCAGTACCCCCAAAACAAAAAACAAAACAAAACAAAACAAAAACAACTTATGTAAGTTACTAAATAAGAAAGAGAAAAATACATTCAGGAATGCATGCATGATGTGGATTTCTAGAAAACAGTGGTGGTGCTGGACACCCCCTTAATAGTTTTTCATAAACATGTATCTAGTATAGTAATTTGTAGAAATGTATAAACAAGGCCACTGGCCTTGAGCTGGGGCTTCACAGAGATGTGTACACTTCTAAGATAAGTTACCAATTGGGCTCCATGGTAACAGCTGGCAGGGGGAGGAAAGAAAGGGGAGAAGAAGCTCTCCCCTTCTCAGGTGTTGTCCTTGAAGGGTTAACTTGCCCAGAATAGTGAAAGAAAAAAGAGCTTTTATGTGAACTTCTACAGACTGTGAACTTCTGAGCCCCTCCCCTTACATGCTGGGTATAAAACTCTGAAACTACCTGAACTCGGGGTTCAGGGAATTGATTGATTACAGCAGAAACTGGGCCCTCTGAGCCTGGCTGCAGTCAAATAAAACTGTTTCCTGCTATCTTTGGTGCCTTGTCTCATCTATCCCTACAACAGGGGAGTTAGAATTTATGAAGAAATTATCAGAAAGACCTGAAGATTTAATGAGGGTATCAAAGTTATGAAAATTATATTCTAAGATGATCTTACACTAATATGATAGAGAAAAATACTAAAGCAATGAAGCCAGAATTAGGCAGTTAGTATAGATAGGTAAATGGAGTCAGGTTGGATCAAGGAGGCCAACTTTGAGTCCTGGAAGTTGGAGACTGTCCCCTGAAAGATTGAAATGTTAATTCCTTCCGAGTTCTTCTTCCACCATCAAGAAACTGCCCCTGCTCCAACCTGTTGTTAAGGTAACCTGTCTCAGGAACTGCCCCTCCCTATAGGGAAATAAAGTTGTTAACGTGTCCTGGGTTGCACCATACTGCCCATCTCCCTTCAACCCACCTGTTTGCCACCTTTTGGCCATTCTACTGAGCATTCCTGGGCCTCATGAGCATCACTGGGCCAAGGTACTCTGGAAGGAGAAAGATAAGAGGAAGAGGGCAGGAGAAAAAAAGGAAGCCTAAGACATACAAAAATGACTGAACACCTCACTTCTTGAGATACCGGGACACCTGCTATGGCTCCCTTCTCCCTCCCAGGATAAGTCTATTTTACCCCTTTTTAAATAAACCCTGTTTTATATGCTTGCCTCGACATGCTTTTCTAATGTTCAAATTTCAACCTGTGAGGAAGCAGAATTCGTCACCAGCAGTATCAGCAGGAAACTACATAAAAGTCTATTGCAATCTATGTGAGAATAATAAAGATTTAAATTAAGGTATTTGCCAGGACATTTTAGTAGGAAGAGTCTATACTATTTGGTGCCAACACCATATGTGCAGTGAAGATAAGTGTACCCTAACATGACTACCGCTTCTCTTGGTTGTGCAAAACAGAAGACTATAGTGTTATTTACTGAGATAATTATACAAAGAAATGAAATACAAAGAATAAAGAATTGTAAATTGCAAGTGATAAATAAATCCATTTAACTAAAAATTGTGTGTCAGTGATTCTTTTTGCCACCCATCAGAACACTCCCTGTAAATCTCCATTTAACTATATTTGACATTTCTCAAATATTTCCCCGTCAGCTATCATGTTTTAGTAACTTATACCTTCAAATCTCCTTGTTTCGACTCACTCATTGGATAGTCTACAAACAACATGTGTGGCATTCTGTATCCCATGAAGTGCAGATTTTCTGTGGTTTCCTGGCACGTTAACTTTTTTGTTCAGATATCCATTTTGCTTCCTGTAGATGATGCTGATTTTTTCTAGCAATTGCCAAACTGTACTAAATCTTCCTGTTCCTGCCAATATTCTGGATATCTCAAGAATATCTGTTGAAGCATTATTTTGCACTAAATTCATGTTCTATTTGATGCAGAAGTTAAAAGAAAGTGACTCACCAAGAGATTTTATTTGGGGGAGGGGGGAAGGGCTGCCCTAAGGGGAAGAAAAGAAGAAGAGAGCAGTAACCTGAAGAGGAAGGAAGGGAGAGGAAGAAATCAGACAAGGAGAGGAAGAGAGCAGAGAACAGAGAGCAGAGAGCATGAGCTTGCAAGCTTCAGCTTAAGAAGGGTTGCTTGGAGATTTGGTGGGTGCTGATTGGCAGGGTGACTCAGGAACCGGAGAGCAGACACTGTCTGGCTGGGATTGGTCTAGAAAACTTTTGACTTTGTCGCCCTTCAGAAAGGAGGGGGAGAGTTAAGGGATTAGGTGATGTTCTTCTCACCAGACAGAAACTTAACTTCAGAGGGGAGAAACCCGATGGGGGAAACCAAACCAAAAGGCAAGGTCTCCCACACACCCAACAAGTATCAAAAGGAATGTTTCTTATAGGACTAATGTCTTACAGAGTTTTAGTGAAAACTTAAAAAAAAAATTAAAAAAATAAAAACAACAACAACAACAACAAAAAAAAAAACTTTTGTTTTCCATTTTATTTACCCAGACCTACTATTCCAAAACCAGGGCCCAGGCTGGATAACATTTTTTATGGGTCACCAAGTTGTACCTTTATGTCATTTGATATTTTAATTAATCATCTTGTTTGCTTGGATTTCTATGCCTGAAGGAGTAAGTCTCACTAGAACACTTAATTGAATGGACTTCCCTTAGCACTTTGCCACAGCTACTCAGAACTCTCCAATTTGACTAATAAATTGTCAGACACCTGAGGATACTGCTGACTTCTTTTGACTTTTTTTTTTCTTGTTTTGATACTGGCCCCACCCCATTGAAAAACGCTGAGGCAAGGATAAAAAACAAGTTTTATCTTGAGACAGAACGGAGACCTAGACTGACTTCTCCGGAGAGAAGGTCCAGGGAACCCAGAGCCTGTGGGAGTGGAGGTGTTTTGCTTTTTTATAGACCCCCACCTCCTTTCTTTCCTGGGGATGTGAGAAGAGACAGTCAAGAGTAGCCCCAGAGGGTAATTGCTTGAGTGGGGATGTGTGATGATCCTTCCCCTCCCCCAGAGGTGTTAGCAACCTGTTGTGTTGTTGAGGGGTGGGAGGTAGTACTATTCTGAGGTTAGCAGTTAGCAACCCATTTCCTTTTCTTTGAAGATTAGTCCCCATCTTTTCAATCCAGTTATGTATTATCTACACTGACTACCTGTCCTTTGTCCCTGTCTCAGTTCTAGGGAATCATTCAAAGTGCTTTTCTCCAATTATCCATAATGAATCCTGGCAAATAGATTTATATGTTCTATAGAATCTCAAATGGGATTTTTTTCCAGAAAAGATATGAAGAAATTATTTGGAATTAAATTAGTTTTTCTCTATTTTGCTCAAATAATCCAGTTGTCTTAAAATTTTATGGGATGGGTTTTGTATAAATTTCTTCTTTAAAGAAATTTGGCTGGGCTGAGGATGTGGCTCAAGCGGTAGGGCGCTCGCCTGGCATGCGCGGGGTGCTAGGTTTTATCCTGAGCACCACATAAAAATAAAATAAAGATGTTGTGTCCACCGAAAACTAAAAAATAAATATTAAAAAAAATTCTCTCTCTCTCTCTCTCTCTCTCTCTCTCTCTCTCTCTCTCTCTCTCTCTCTCTCTCTCTCCTCTCTCTCTCTCTTTCTCTCTCTTTCTCTCTCTCTCTTTAAAAAAAATAAATTTGGCTATAGTTTAAATCACCAAAATAAATAAATAAATAAATAAATCACCAAATCCAACTTACAATAAGGAGTTTTATTTGAAAAGTTTCTGGGATTAATAGGAGTAAGCCAACCCTTCATAGTCTGTTCAAGCTGATTCAATACTAGGTAATGTACTACGTTCAAGGCACTTTACAATGCAGTGGAGGTGCTGCAGGCATAAAAATAATTTAAATTTCACTTTATCAAGAGACCAATTGCTTCCTGCACTTTGGCATACAAACATAGTGTTTTTTTACAGAGATAATTTCAATATGGTCTAACTTAAGAATGACTTATTTGTTTAGTAATATTCTCTTAGCTAGTTTATCCTTTCCTGGAATAATCTTTATTGTAAATCTCATAGTATTATTGTCATTCATAGGTGTTAAAAATTAAATCCACTCAAATATTTTTTTTAAATAAAAGCTAACATTTAATTCAAGGTTTAATCTCCTACATTGAGGCCTGTTTCACTAATTTGCTCTTTTTATCCATTTCCTTCATTTTCTAGTTTCAGTGGGTAGTAAAATGAGAAACATGAAACAAAGCCCTACTTAACTTGTGCTGTTGACACTTAGTTTTAGTATCCTGTAGATAAAGTATATTCTAAAATTCTAGCAGATGGTCTTCAGATGCCTGTCATGGGCACTGCTGAGAAAGCCACTTGGAAGAGCTAATGGCAAACACAGAACTTCCTGGGATTGCCACCCAGAGCTTCTGATTTTCTACATGCTCTGGGTTAACCCTTTACCTCCATTTCTGTGGAATATGACACGTGCTCTGTCCCCACTCCTGAGGTATTTTAGCAAGCCGAGACACAGAAAATGATTACTATTCCCACAATATCCAGC
Organism: Spermophilus citellus; assembly: GCF_964194105.1. Lineage (NCBI taxonomy): Eukaryota > Metazoa > Chordata > Mammalia > Rodentia > Sciuridae > Spermophilus > Spermophilus citellus. The sequence goes on along the minus strand of NC_138185.1, from coordinate 102,764,116 downwards.
AAGAACTATTCCTATAAGAAGTACCAGAAGGACGTTTCTGTTCACCTTCTCTCCTGACTCAAGAACATCTAGATCAGAGACATTAACACTGAGGGCCAGTGCCAGCCCCACCCCCCACATGTGCATTAACATTCTCCAGCACACCAAGACTGTTGGCTCTAGGATGCAATTCCAGAAGTTCTGAAACTGGGGGCCTATCTACTCCCCCAAATTAGATAAAGTAATTTTTCCATTCAAACAAAAAGAAAGAAAGAAAGAAAAAGGAAATTCTAAATATGTATTTTTTTTTTGTTTTCTTTTGTGAGTTGTTTTGAGAGTTTTATTTTATACTTTCTCTGGGTGAAAAATATTTAACTGTGGTTTTCTTAAAGTGAGAAATCTCATCTTCTGGAACAATGTGAATTGGATATGGCCATACTTCCACTTCCACTTCCCAACTTCAGTGGCTTCCCTCTACTCTTAGACTGAAATTGGATTTCCTTGCCACTGTCTCTGAAAAATGTTATCTGCCCCTGCCACCCTCCAACTATAATAGCTGCCTCTTTACCCACTTTATTTTTGGTCTATGGACAATGCTTTTTCTAAAATATTACAGAGTATTCTCATTCAATTTACCTGAGTTTCCAAACAAAACATGAATATACTCTGTTTTTGATTTTCCATTTGGATGTGGATTCTTCTGTGTCTGTATTTTTTAGTTATCAAAGTGCCAGGCCTGGAGGAATGCTGCTACCATTAATGCAAATGCATGTCCCTAACTCAAATGTATAGAAGTAGAAATTGTGGGGACAGGACCCAACATTCTGAGACCTCACAAGGCCTCCAGGTGATTCTAGCATGAGTCAAATATGAGAACTTTTATTAGAATATTAGAGACAATTCTTATACAAAAAAATTTACAATTTATTAAAAAAAATAAAATCATTAAAGAACTAAGAAATGTCAGCAACTACTACAGCCTAAGGGAGAAAAGAATTGTGACTCACGGAGAAGAAGAACAATACTGAAATAACACAAGAAAAAACATAATTACGTGTTTTAATAATTTTGTATAAAAGCAAGTACAAGTTGCTAAAGTTTTTGAAAAGTGTAATTTAATGGTTAGGGGTATAATTCAGAAGTAGAGTGCTTGCCTAGCATGTGTAAGACCCTTGATTCAATTCCTACTTTAGCAAAATATATATAAATAAAATGTAATTTAGATTCTAAGATCAGAAAAAAAGTTGTTCTAGAAACTTATACTTCCCAGATGACCTGAAAAATGAACCCAAACTCCCCAGCAGTAGTAGTGGAGCACTAGGAAAAGAGACCTTTCAATAAGAAGAACATAAAAAAAAAACATGTTAAAAAGCTCTGACTTATTGTAATGCATTCTGCTGTCATACATAAATAAAAAAGGAAAAATAATAATTAATTATTAAAAATTCATCAGCATCAGCACTGTCCTATCACCAAGTAAGTCACTGGGAAAGTCACAACTTGCAGAGCCTCAGCTCACCTGAAAAAAAAAAACTGTTTATCTGTCAAATGACATTCCAGGGGTTTATTGCCCTAGCTAGCTACTACTGCCTCAAGGAATCATTTGTACTTGAATACAAGTTGCTAAAAACTTAATTTGGCTCTTCTTCATGGTGCTTTTGACAGACTAAATTGCAATTTACAAAGACAATTATTAAGGTCTAAATAGGAAGTGTTTAAATTAAAGATATCATATTCAAGCATTGTCCGGATTGGTCCATTAAACAGCAGCTTTGACTTGCCAGGGGCGGTGGCGCACACCTGTAATACCAGCTGTTCAGGAGGCTGAGGCAGGAGGATTGCAAGTTCAGAGCTAGTCTAAGCAATGGCAAGGTGCTAAGCAACTCAGTGAAACCATGTCTCTAAATAAAATGCAAAAAGACTGGGGATGTGGCTCAATGGCTGAGTGCCCCTGACTTCAATGCCCAGTACCAAAATTAACAAACAAACAAAAAAAAAACCCTCTGACTTGAGAGACAAGCTTCAAAATTAACAAAACAAAAAAACCTCTGACTTAAGAGAATGTCATTTAGAAAATGACTTTCAGTGGCTGACTGCCTAGCTTCTATGTGCAGGGTCTAGACAATGACAATTCCCTTTACCTCATTTGGGACAACTCAGAAGGCTACCTAATCTCTAGAGTTCAGAGGAAGCTTTTGTTTTAAGTGCACCTCATTGAATTTTTGCCTAATCCTGCGTCTTCTTTCACTTCCTCACAACTTCAAAGGAACTTCATAATAAAGCTCCTGAGTCCACGTCTCTTTCTCAGTATCTGTCCCCAAGGAAGTTGACCCCAGAGAGCAATATGGCCATTGTAATTCCAGAGTATTTAGAAAGGGGTAAAGTGATCTCAGATGGGCCTGGGCAGTTAGACAAATAAAGATCAGATTAAATATAATGTGTTTGATTATAGTAAGTGCAATAGAAGTCCTGAAAGAATTTTAGATATGATGAAGATGATCATTCTGGCCACTGAAATAGGGCCCAATTATCTTCCCCTTGCTAATATGAAATAAGAGATTTGGCTTTCTTTTCTCTCATGGTGATATTCCAATCTTAACACTACATTGTCTTTCATCTTTAGAGTTCTCAATCACTGCCTTTCATAGAACAAGAATAAAATTATGTTGTGAGATTTTTAAGTTCCTTGAGACTCAAGAGTCTAAGTTTTCTAAGTGAATTCTCAGGAACAATTAGCATGATTCTGAATACAGAGTAAATGCTCAATACTGAAGTTGAATTAAAAGTTGCTCTTGGCACATGAGCTGCAAGAAAGGCTTTCCCTAGGCTGCCTCATCTGTCCTCATTATTTTCGAGTGTTCGTCACAGCTGCCTGCAGTCAGCTCTTTAGGCTTGGCAAGCACAAGGACTGGATGTATCAACATACTAAGAATAGATCTGTCTCAGGAGAACAGGCTCACATTAACCAAATCCCCAGAGACAGATGTTTAATGCCTGAACTCAAAGGTAGATCATCACATTTTCTCTTCTTCAGCAAACTACACTGAAAGCTCAAATATGACTAAGATGGTGCACATACATATGTTAGACTAAAAGTTAAATTACAATCAGAAATGTGTTTGGTAAGCATCGAATCAGAAAAAAAGAAAGTCACTATGTGATTTGAATGTGTAAAAGCATCATTTCACTAATGTAACCTGGTTCATATATATCTCGAATAAGTATTTTTCTCCCTTCTTAAAACTAGAAAACAAGTTTCTTAGTTCTTCAATAAACATGCACAAAATTTATTTTCTTGGTGTTTCTAGCATCAAGGAACCATCTTCAAAGAAAGACACATTTTCTTAATGTTAATTACTGAGATGGTAGTTAATTCCTTCTAGAGTACTCATATGCTTTTAGAATAATTTTCTACTATGTCTGATAAGACTGTATATAAATGATTTATTTTATTTCTGTCATATGAAGGTAGTGGAATTTTTCTGTCAGATTGGAGCTTATTTTTACTATTTTTAACAATTGTATATCAGATAATACTTCATGAAAGCCTTGAGAGTGAGCATTTGAAGTAGGATATAATGTTGGGTAAAATTTGGTTTCTTAATATTATTGAGTATAATATTTTTCAATATCACTTAATTTAATATTACAGAATATTCTCTATTTGTTAATATTGTCATTAAAATAGAGTGAAAATAACCTTTCTGTAGAGTAACAAAATATTTATTGAATGTTATCTCAATTTGTTAAAAGAACTGTACAAAACTATGACAAGGCTGAGAAATATGTGTAGGTTAAAAAATACAGATTCCAGTAATTTTTGAAAATTTAAAAAATTGTACTGTAGATCTTCTTTGCTTCTAAGTTTCCTTCCATAACAAAAGTGAGGAAACTGACGAGGTTCCAGTATAGTGTATATGTTTTTTCAGGATAATAATTAAATTATTTAATGCAGTTCCCCTTTTCCCAGGTTGTATATACATAATTTCATGCATCTGAGCTTAGACAAGATGTTTCATTCTCAATTAGATCAATAATGAATTCTGACAAGTGCAATATTTCAATGATTAATTTTAATTTGGTCCAGAGATTAAAGGAAGAAAAGAAGTCCCTGGTGAAAACAAAGCATTAGGAGGAATAGCTGTATGGTATAGTTAAAAAAAAAATGAGAAATTAGTCTAGTTCTGTGATGAGTGGGTAATAGGAAATTACCCAGTGTTTCTGATATAAGAGTCCTCATTTATGAGGAGAAGGTAATAACACATGGTCCACACCAGACAAGTAGCTTAAAGAGGTTAATTGAAATAATGCATGCAAAAGTAGAGGCATGTGAAGCTACTTAAAAGTTTTACTATCATTACTTAAAAGTATTGTAAATATAATTATGATATTCATAAATTTTACTAATAAAAATGATATTCAAGCAAGACATCTAGACAAGACATCTTTGGTTATATTTGGTTCCAGGAAAGTTAGATAAAACTGAAAAATAAAAAATTAATATATATCCACTTTCTTCTCAATCATCACTGACAAGTATTTGAACGTTAAGCTTCTTGCTTTTTTATACTTGCAAAATCAGGCATATTTAAGATAAAAAGACAGAATAGTTTTTAAGTTTAAAATGTTTTGTTGTTTTGTCATAGGTTTACTTTGAAGACACCTTTATTTCTTTGGCCCTCCATTTTCTTCAGGCACAGGCACAATGATGTCAGCATTAATATAAATGTAGAACAGATTTGTTTTATGTAACTCTGCTGCCAAATGTACTGGATGCAAAGCCTTTCCTTCTTGGTTCACTGCTTATGTATAATGCAAATGCTATGATAGCTCAGCAAGATATCATAAGGCATAAATGTCAGATTGATTCAATTGATAGTATTTATAATGTTGGATTCTTTTTTTTTTTTGCATTTGAAAGCACAGATGATGAGATGTTCAAAACATGGCTGAGTCAAGCAGCAACCTCCAATAGAAACAGTCCATCAACAGCTCCATGTAATTATTCCTCTAGTTTCATCTCACATATCCACAGCCAAAAACAACTTTCTAAACACATTTCAGCCCACTACTCTGCTGCTTACAAAGCTACAATTGGTTCAAACTGCTTACCACTTCAAGTTACAAATCCATCTTTCATTTATTCATCAACTCAACAAATGTTTATTGCACTTGCGCCCTAGAAAGGAGCTGTTCTAGGGGCTGTTAATACTCAATATTTATGTCCAATAGACTTGCATTCTATATATCAACTTCTCCAGAATTTTCATCTAGTACACTTAAGTTAATTCTATTATGGAAAGGATATTTGTTTCTTTGTGTATCCTGACTTTTCTCCTCCTACTCAAACTACTGGATTCCTGAAATATGGCTCATGCTGGTGTCTACATAATTTTTAGGTCTTTACTGAGTACCTAATGAACATTTCTTTTTTCTTTATTTGAGAAATAAATGTGCATTTCTTAACTTTATTATTCAGGTTGAAAACTTAATAGTTAAGGTATGACCTGCTCTTTGTGGGAAAAACAACTGAATTGATCATATAAACTGATTATTTCTGCCAATGAATTTATTTTTTTTCAATCACCATTTTGTTTTCATGCATATTCAAAAATCACATTCATAGGCCAATATGAGAAATTAAAGAATATGTAATGTGAACATATATTTTACAATTACTAAAGTGTATGTAAAATGGACCATTATTAAACATTTTATGAACATTTCCCTATCACAAAAATTGCTCAGCATGCAACAAACCTATCTAAACCTATATTGATATTGATTTTTGTTTTCAAAATTGAGCATATAAATGCATAAAATGTACAAACAACTTCAAGAAGAATGAATAAATAAAGATTTTATTTTTCAAAATATTGAATATTTTGTTTTGCATTTGGAAGAAAATAATAAGCAATTGTTTGAAACAATGAAGTTCTCATCTAATTCTAATGTTTATGTGTTAGAAAATTATTAAAGACATATATACACAAAAGTGAATATCTGACCCTGGTGACTACATCTTTATCCTTGAATTTGTAATGACATAATAAAATTTAAAATAGTTTGAATAATTTCTGACTATAATACATCTTCAAAGGAACTAATGTGTGCAGTCTGATTCATGCCCATTTTATAATTTTTATTTGCACTTCTTTCTTGTAAGTTATATCTTTGTCAACATATAGCCTAACTGGAACTTTCCTGTTAAATTGAGTCACTAGGCAGATATTAGCTACAGAAGAAAGTAGAAATGAGGTAAGAAAGTTAAAAAAAAAAGTGTTGTGGAGTTAATTTACCATGGAATTCTTTATTGGTAGAAAATTGCCAGCCTAAAAGACATACTAACTTTTCTAAAGCCTTGGTTCAAGGATTTTTATTCTATTGTGCTTTTAAAAACATTCCTTGCAGCATTTATAGTACATTCTATCTTCCAAATAGTTTGAAACTGTCAACAAGCTAGTCCTCACAACACCCCTTTGAGGCAGGTAACCATTATTATTCTCATTTTACACTTGGAGGAAAGAAAATAGTAAAATGTTTGAAAAAAAGAACAGTTGGTGACTCAACCACATGGTGAAGCTGAATTCTACCCTATTACACAGGTCAATCTTTAACCAAAGAATTATTCTACTAGTTATAACCCTTATAATTATATAGCTTTAGTCTATTCAAATATTAGTGGATAATCATTGAGTCACTACTTCATACAACACTTATTTTCTGGATAGACTTTTCTGCTATCCACTAAGAACTTCAAAATGAATAGATGTGTATATATGAGCACACAAACACACAGGCACGGGTGCTGAGGTGAAATGGAAATCCATAATTATCATTCTCAACAATGTATTTTAAGCAGCAGAGGAAAATGTGGTGATTCAAAAGAAAGATATTCTTTCTATTTTCTTTTTCTTTTTTATTTGTTTTAATTAGTTACACGAGAAAGATATTCTTTCTACCTAAAAGTGACCAAAAAGTCTTAATGATTAAGTATTTTTATACTACCCTTCAAATACATATTGTAAATTTTTCTCCTCAACTCCAAATGCCTAAATCATTTCATCCAATTATTCTGTTAATAAAGTTAAGCCCCCTTTATTTTTCTTCTTCATATTTGCCAAAGGCAATATCTAATAACCAAATTTATGTTGTTCTAGTCATATTTGTTATTAGACAAATTTAGAAAACTGGATCTTGGATGATAAAAATCTAACTTATTTTCCTTGACAAAGTCACCCTGTTCTTTTTCTTTTTCTCCAGTTTCATTGGTCCTTGCTCATTTAAAAGCACTGGGTGCTCTCACCTTGTGCTTGTGCATGCCTTTATTATAGCACTTTTAAACTCTACTGGGATTATTTGTTAACTAGTTCTTTCCCAATCTAATCTACCAGACATAGACCTTTCCACAATTTCCTCCCATAGTAACTTAAAAAAATAGCTATGTCATATTAACTTGAAGATTGAATAATCCAATGGAATGCAGAAATTTTGTGCATTTCAACATGTGTGGAACTATTCCAAATAAAGGTCCTCAGAGATTTTAAAAATGATGGAATTAGAACACAGCTCCTTTGTAGGAGCTCTGGGTTTGAGTAGAGGAAAGAAAAGACAAGGAGAAGAGGTTACTTGGGATCAGGTCATACAGAGTTTTGCAAAGGTGATATCCATTCATAAGTTTTCATTTTTTTTCTGACCCATCCTCTCATTTACTTTAATTAAATTATATTCCTTAGAACACAAGCTATACTAGGAGATTTGCAGCCATAATTAAATTATTTTCCCAACCATGCATTCCTCCTTTGTTTGGGTAAATATTTCTTAGATATGGCATCAAAATTATCCATGAAAGAGCAAATTGATAAATTATACTTTAACATTTTAAAAGATCCCTCAACAACATTATTTAACAAATGAAAAGACAAGCTACAGTTGGGTGTGGTGGCACATGCCTGTAAACCCAGCAGCTGAGGAGCTGCTTAATGTAGCCTACATGTAAGAGGCAGGAGGATTGTAAGTTCAAAGCCAGCCTCAGCAAAAGCGAGGCACTAAGCAACTCAGTGAGATGCTGTCTCTAAATAAAATACAAAATAGGGCTGGGGATGTGGTTCAGTGATTGAGTGCCCCTGAGTTCAATACCTGTCCCCACCCCCCAAAAAAAAGCCATATTATGGATGAAAATATGTATTTATGTTTGTGAAATATTTGTATTTGGAAAAAAAACCAAATGGTACAAAGTTATATCAGCAGATCAATAAAATGAAGGCAATATTTAAATATACATTTAATCAAAGAAGATATCTGATGTCAAAAGGACTATGCAAAGACATTTGACTCCATTATTCACAAGGAAATTGTAAATTAAAAGGACAATGAGAACCACTGGACAACTATTAGACTTATAACTTTGAAAAGAGAAACAAACTCTCATACCCTGATATAGAAAGGAATATTATCATCTTTTTGCTGCCTCAAGAAATTGAAACAGTAGCCTAACACCCTACATAACTTGGCACATTTATGAGAATTAATGAATCAAATGTAGGATTAACTAATGTTTATATTTTATTAAGATTTTAGCAGTTTTCTTTAATATCTTTCGAACCACATGCTATCCAGGTTATGTCATTTAGTAGACATGTCTTGTTAGGCTCCTTAGGTTTTGACAGTTTCTTAGACTTTTCATGTTTTAATGACCTTGACATTTTGATCATTAGTGGTCAAATGTTTTGTAAAGTCACTCTTAATTAACAATTATATGATGTTTTTTCTTATGATTAGACTATAAGAATCGTTCTTGTAGGGGGAGAACACAGCAATAAAAGGCCATTCTCATCACATCAAATTAAATCTCTGTAGTATACGATTTAGCATAGTTGATGTTAATCTTGATCCCCAGGATTTAGGTAGTATTCTTAAAATTCCCCCACTCTCTGACAATTTTTTCCTCCCTCTTACCATCATCTATTGTTGGAAGAAAATCACTAATGTAGCCTACATGTAAGAGATAAGGAGGAATGCTCTACCTCCTTGAGAGGTGGAGAATCTCCAAAGATTATTTGGAATAAAATGCTTTTAAAATCAATTTGTGATACTTTACCTTATTTATTAAAATATTTTCTTCCTTTTTTTCTCTCTTATTCTTGTAGGACTCCAATGACACATACATTGTAATACTTAAGATTGTTATACACATCACAGAAGCCTTATTTTACTTCAATTATTTTTTTCTTAAATAGACTAAATAATCTCAATTGATCAATCAGTAAGTACACTAATCTCTGCTGTCTTGTATGTAGATTTAAAATAACCTAGAGATTTCTTTCTTTTTTTTTGTTTCTTTTCACTCAGTAATTTCCATATGATTTCCATTTTTAGTATTACTCTGTTGAAATTTTCTGTTAAGTAATTATCAATATATTTCATTTTAATTATTTGTATATTCTTATATACCCACTTTGAATACTTTTATTACTAAATCCAATTATCTGTGCTGCTGGAAATCAGTTTCTACTGACTGCATATATTCTTTAGTGTGCATTAGATTTCCTGTTTTGCTTTCACCTCTTATAATTGAAAATGTGTAATTTTAGATAATATGATCCACATAATACATGTAGATTCTGTTTTCATATTATTTAACTATCTCACATGGATTCAAACTATAGAATTATTTCCCCCATGTTATATAATTGCTGAAGTCTTTGCTCTGATTTTCTTCTCATTATTATTGTTTTCTTTTAGCTGGGCTTACCTTTGATTATCTGCTTAGTGCTCACCCAATGATTGGGTCAGAGAAACACATTAAGTCTTCTTGTGGTTCTCATTGTCAGGATCTTTTTGCTAATCTTCTGAGGGTTGGCTGCTTATCCCAAGTTGAACTGCTATCTTAAGACAGTTTTTTTAATCGCATTCCTGTATAACTACTATTTGTCACATTTATTTATATTTATTTATGGATTTTATCTTGCTGGGAATCAAGCCTCATTTCATACAACCTAGGCATTTGCTCTACCACCAAATTACATCCCCAGTTACATGAAAACACTTCTGAAGTCTGGGCTTCCCCACAAATCAATTGTACTTCTCTAGAAGCAAAGGTTCTGATCTCCTTCTCCTTTAGTCTTTATCCCCAGTCATCTGTAACTTCATAAAGCAACTTTTTTCCAACTGAACTGGAGATGCTAATGAGAGCAGCAGAAGGCAAGATCCATCAGAGAACTGGTCTTATCCAAAGCTCTGGTAGTTTTCTAAAAAATAGTTTCCTCTCTATTATTGGACTTTAGCAATTTGCATAGCCTGAAAGAATACTTCTTCAAAATTTTGCCCAGGGTTATTCTTTGAGTGTTTGTAGTAAAGATTCACAATGATCTTCACATTGTCTTCTTAAAATTTAGTTTTAATTGACAAAATTAAATATGTGTATTTATGGGATTCAATGATATATTTTGATCAAAGTATACATTAGAGAAAGATTCAGTGAAACTAGTTAATACATTCGACACCTCACCAATTTATCATTTTTTTGTGATAAGAATGCTAAAAATCTATTTTGGCAATTTAAAAATATAAGTTATTATTGATTATGCTCACTATACAGTACAACAGAACACAGAATATTCAGTCTAGTTGAAACTGTACCCTTTGATCAAAATCTTTCTTTTCCTTGTTACTCTCATCACTACACTCAGGCTCTGTTATCTACCTTTCTACTCTCTGCTTCCATGAGATCAATATTTTTAGATAATACATGTAAATGACATTGCACAGTATTTCCTACATGTGGCTCATTTCATTTAGCATAATGTCCTGTGGTTCTATCTATGTTGTCTCAAATGGCAGGCTTTCCTTCTTTGCTAAGACTGAATATTAATTTGTGTATAACACATATTCTTTGTCCATTCATTTATTAAAGACCAGATTTCTAAATTATGAAAATATACATTTGCATGACTTAACAACAACTGCAGCTCATGTAAGGTATGATTTATAACTGAACATTAATAACACATTACACAGTATTTTTCCAGACTACAAATTATTTTAACTTATTTAGTTGAATATCCCAATTATTGATTTATTAATAAGTTGTTTATTTATATTTGTTATGAGAACTCAGTAACTGAGGAATTGATATTAGTTTTATATTAAATAGAGCATATTATGTATTTTAAAATATTTATTTTTGATTAGTACATACATGAGTATGGATATGCTCCAGAAATGCTGATGAGTAGGTGAGAATATGAAAACACAAAATTCAATTTATATAATTCTAAATGACAAGAAAATATGATTTATTACTTCAGTCCTCTGTCATTTATAAATTTGCCTAGAGCAGTGGCACTTGAGTAGGACAATCTGCCCAATTTTTGTTTTTAAAATATATTTTCATTATCTAGGTGGAAAACTCTCATGACAAATAAAACATTTTATGTCAAAATAATAAAAGTTTTATACCAAACCATAAAGTTTGAGCAAAAACATATGTTTTAGTAATATGTATAAGATGCATATGACTATTACATTAAATGCTTTATATACTTCAAATAACTCCTTATTTATAAATTTATTTGAGTAGAATATCTCATGTTTTTCTAATAGCATCCTGTTAATAATGAAATATCACTTTATGAGCAGATTTGGGGAGTGTGTATGAATACATTTGATTTATATGGGTATATAGAAGAACATCTGCTTCTTTATGGATTTTAGGGTTAATTAACAATCCTTAATGAACAATTCATTCATTTAATAGCTAATAGCAAGGCTAAATGGACAGTTTTTTAATTTTTCTTTTTACAATTTTTTTCTTTAGTTGTAGATGGACACAATCACTTTATTTTATTCATTTGTTTTTATGTGGTGCTGCAGATTGAACCCAGGGCCTTACATATGCTAGGCAAGGGCTCTACCACTGAGCCACAATCTCAGCCCCCAGCTTTTTTGTTTTTTATTTATTTATTTTTAAAATTTTTTTAGTTCCCAATGGACCTTTATTTTATTTATTGATACATGGTGGTGAGGATCAAACCAGTGTCTCACACATGCTAGGCAAGCACTCTGCCACTGAGCCACCACCCCAGCCCAAGTTTTTTTAATTTTTAATAGGACATATTTAAAATACAATTAGTTCAGTGCCACATTGTAAGCAATCTGACAACAAAGAAATAGTCCCTTCATGAAAACTGTATGGCTTCAAGTTATCTATATCTGGGGAATAAGAGTTTGAATGCTTTGCTTTGTACACTGACTTGAACTCAGTAAATCTGTACAGGAATTAAGTTCAATGTAGGATCATTTGGGTTTCTATTCCTCAGTAAAACTGTTCCCCCCAAAATTGTTTTAATCAAAGAAATTTGAAAAAAATGTGAGATAAACCATTTACTAAAGTATATATTTTTTCTATTTAAAAATCAAGATATTCTTTATAATTTAAAGTTTCCTAGGGCTATAATTGGTGGCTTTTTTTCCTCAGAGGCAATCAGCATTCAACCAAGAACAATTTCGATTAAATATAGATTGTGTAAAATATGTGCCCAATATGAAAAATAAAAATGTGGCTAAGAATATGAGAATAAGCATAGAGGACACTGTATGATACAGCTGAACTCCTCTGTATAAAATGATGTAGGAGTTCAGGGGTAGATCATCTGAGAACTGAGGGAGAAGAAACTGTTCAAGCAGAATGGCAGTAGGGCCAAAGTACTTTTAAGAACAAGAATGTCTGTGAGTGTGAGCCCTAAGAGGTAAATGTCTTCCCTAGGTGAAGAGGGCCATAACCAAGTTCAGGTGAGCTTGGTGTTATGGCTTCTGTAGTCTAGGCAGTGAGACTACCCTGACTTCCAGGTAACCCTGGCTCTTGGGGCAAGCTTCACAGGAGTACCCAACCCTGAGGATACCTATGTCCACCTGTGGCTCCCTCCAATCCAACAGCACCCACAAGGTAGTATGTTGGGACATAATCTATGTTGTTAATGGGTGATGCTTTCCTGGCTCCTGATCTCTGAATGTAATAACAAATGGAGGGCAGTGGGTAGTGAAGAAGGTGTGTGAATTCTCTGAGGGAAGATTTTATACCTATTCTTGGGAATAGCTCATGATGAAAAGAAGAAACTGGGAGGAAAATTACCATGGGAGGAAAATTACCTCTAGATAGGGAATAGGGGTGGGAGGGAAAGGGAAGGAGAAGGGGAATAGCTAGGATGGTGAAGAAGACTCTCATCATTATACAAAATACATGTGTGAAGGTGTGAATTTGGTGTCAACATACTTTATATACAGATATATGATAAACGGTGGTATAAAGGTGCATTAAGAATTGTATGCAAAAAAAAGAAAGCTCATGTATAATGGCATAATTTGGTTTGAACATACTTTATATACAGAGTTACAAAAAATTGTGTTATGAATGGATAAGAATGAATGTAATGCACTCCACTATTGTCATGTATGTAAGAAATAAATAAAAAAGAAAAAAAATTTAAAAAGAAGAAGAAACTGAAGTGCAAATGAAGAATTCTTGTGAACTTCATTTCAAGAGACATAATTTCTCAAATGACCCACAAAAAGATATTATATATATATATATATATATATATATATATATATATATGTGTGTGTGTGTGTGTGTGAGAGAGAGAGAGAGAGAGAGAGAGAGAGAGAGAGAGAGAGAGAGAGAGAGAGAGAGAAAGAGAGAGAAAGAGATATGCTGAGAAATTCAAGGTTAAATGCAGTGGACAGTCACTTATCTTTGTTTTTCCTTAAAAATCTCCACTAAGATGACAATAAATGAATAAACAAATACATAAACACTGAAAAACAGAGAATGAGAGTAAAGTTATAGTGAAGATATTGCTATTTGGAGACTGAGGATGGAAAAGGCAAATGAAAACTGACATACTAATGAGGAATGAAGGCCAAGTCTGTAGCATACAACAAACAAGAAATGAATCTGTTCCAGGAGCCAATTGCTGTACCTCTTCTAGGACAGAATAGGTTAAAAATAGAAATGCTTTAAGGTTTTCAGAAACTCTCAGGCTCCCAGATCTCTTTTCCACCTCAGTGGAAAACTGTAGTTTTGCTTTGTTTATTTGAGATACCAGGAAAAAGAAAGAAAAAAGAGTGAGTTGCTGTATCAGAAAGGGAAGTTAAATGAAAATTAAAATAGCCAGCAATGAGATGTCCCTTACCCTCCCAGGATCCTAGCATCCAAGACTGTATACTTACGGACAACAGGTGGATAAAACACTAGTTAGATTGTGTAAGATTAACATTAAGGAGATGGTTCCTCATGTATGAAGAACTGTGATCAATAGTTCTGTGCGTAATTCTTTTTTTTTTTTTTTAGAGAGAGAGAGAGAGAGAGAGAGAGAGAGAGAGAGAGAGAGAATTTTTTAATATTTATTTTTTAGTTCTCGGTGGATACAACATCTTTGTATGTGGTGCTGAGGATCGAACCCAGGCCGCACGCGTGCCAGGCGAGCTCGCTACTGCTTGAACCACATCCCCAGCCCATCTGTGCGTAATTCTTTAGTGAACATCCCAGGGTCACTTAAAATAAGAAAAATTTTCCAACATTAAAGACAGGAAACATGAAAAAAAAGGAAAAAGTGCAAATAAGAAAATGAGGTTGATGAGAAGGATAGAAGATGATCACCAAATAAAAACAACCCCAAATCTCTCAAGACAATAAACCCCAAATAGTGAAAGACATATCATCTATATTCTATGAGATAAAAAGAGAAAATAGAAAGGAAAGGAGAGCAAACAAGTACAAAATGAGATTTTTAGAGAAAAAAAATTTAAAAAACTAAAAATGGAGAAGAGAAAATTATCAAAGAAATAATAAAAAATTACTAATCCAAAGAATATGTTTTTAAATTATGAAGGTCCAAAAAGCATAAAACAGTGACTATAGAGACTTATATGAAAACGAGTTAACTGTGAAATTCTAGGATACTGTTGACAAAGAATTTATTAATACCTTCAGATGAAAAAACAAGTCCCATACATAATATAAAAGCTCATGATTGCATGAAATTACTATCTAGAGGAATTGGAAGTTATATGTAATGGCAATGCATAAATATTCCTTCTTTGTTTATTTTATTTGTTCTTTGTATTTATATATGACAATAGAATATATCTTGACATACTGCTACAAACATAAAATATGTTTTATTCTAATAAAATCCCAGTGTCTTGTGGATGAATATGATATGGAGATTCACTGTGATATATACACACGTATACATAGGAAAGTAATGTTAGATTCATTTCAGTATCTTTTCTATTCCTATCCCCCCTCCTTTCGTATAATTTCTCTTGTCTAATCCAATGAATTTCTATTCTTACCCTCTACCCCTTATTATGTGTTAGCATCCACATATCAAAGGGAACATTGACCCTTTTTTTAAAATTTTTGAGATTTGCTTAATTCACTTAGCATGATAGTCTTTAGATACAATGATTTACCACCAAATGTCAGAGTAATCTTTTATGGCTTAGTAATATTCCATTGTGTATATATGTCACCTTTTCCTTATCCATTCATCTGTTGAATGGCACTGAGATTGGTTCCATAGTTTAGCTATTGTGAATTGAGCTGATACAAACACTGATGTGGCTGGCTCATTGTGGTATGCTGCTTTTAACTCCCTTGAATATATACCTAGGAGTGGTTTAACGGGTGAAAAAGTGTTTCCTTTCCCAGTTTTTTTTTTTTAAGGAATTCCATATTTCTTTCCAGAGTGGTTGTAAAAATTCGTGGTCCCACCAGCAATGTGTGAGTGTATCTTTTTCCCAACACCCTCACCAAAATTTGTGATTACTTGTATTAATAATTGCCATTTTGCGTGGAGTGAAATGAAATATTAGTGTAGTTTTATTTTGCATTTCTCTAATTGCTAGAGATGTTAAACATTTTTTCACATATTTTTTGAATTATTTCTTTTTCTGTGAAGCATCTGTTCAGTTCCTTTGACAATTTATTGAATGGAATATTTGCATTTTTTCGGTGTTAATTTTTTTGTGATATTTGTATATCTTGTAGATTAATATTCTATCTGCAGTGCAAGTGACAAAGATTTTCTTGCATTCTGTGGGCTTTCTCTTTATTGTTTCTTTTCCTGTGAAGAAACTTTATAGTTTGATACCATCCCACTTATTGATTCATGATTTTACTTATTGAGCATTAAAAATCTCGAGAAAGTCAGTTCCTAAATGGATATGATAGAGATTAGGACCTACTTTTACTTCTAGTAGGTGTAGGACTTCCAGTCCAATTTCTGATCCACTTAGAGTTGAATTTTGTGCAGGATGAGAGTTAGAGGTTAAATTTCATTCTGCTACATATGAATTTTCAGTTTTCCCAGCACTATATGTTGAAGAGGCTATCTTTTTTCCAATGTGTATTTAGGGCACCTTTGTCTAATATGAGATAACTGTATTTATATGGGTTTTTTTCCAATATGTGATAAACATGTCTCCGACTTCTATCATGTTTCATCAGTTTTCATGTCTGTTTTGGTGCCAAAGCCATGCTGTTTTTGTTAGTATAGCTCTGTAGTATAATTTAATTAATGTCTGGTACTATGTCTATTTCTACGAAGAATGTCATTGGAATTTTAATAGGAGTTGCATTAAATCTGTATAGATAGCCATTGGTGGTAAGGCCATTTTGAAACTATTAATTCTGCCAATCCAAAAACATGGGAAATCTTTCCATCTTCAAAGGTGTTCTTCAATTCCTTTCTTTGGTGTGCTGTAGTTTTCATTGTGTGGTCATTTACCTCTTTTGTTAGATTGATTCCCAAGTTTTTTATTATTTTTGAGGCTATTGTGAATGGGATGGCTTTCCTAATTTCTCTTTCAGTTGATTTATCACTGATGCATAAGAATGCAATTGTCTTATGGGTGTTAATTTTTATATCCTGCTACTTTGCTGAACTCATTTATGAGCTTTTGAAATTTACTGGTGGTGTTTGCTGGATCTACTGAATATAGAATCATGTCATTGACATAGAGACAGTTTGAGTTCTTATTTCTCTATTTGTATTCCTTTAATTTCTTTCTTCTAATTGCTAAGGCTATAGTTTCCAGGACTATGTTGAATAGAAGTGGTGAAAGAGGGAATCCCTGTTTTTTCCAGTTTTTAGAGGGAATGCTTTCAATTATTTTTCATTTAACCTCATTTGATTCAAATGTATGAATTGTCAAGATCATTGTATTGTCATGTGTAACTAATAAAAAAAAGAAAGATGTTGACTTTTCGTTTAACATACATAGCTTTTATGATGTTTAAGAAAAAGGACTTATATAAATAAACTTACATGGTTGGGAAGAGGATTTTAGGTTTTCTGCAAATATGAATGTGGGAGTAATTAGAATAGTAGATTCATTTCCAAAAGAATTATTATAAAACTGGAACATTGAGAAAGGAATATATAACAAAATTACTTAAAATTATAAATATCTGAGGTAAATAGCAGAGTAATGGATTTAGAATTGAAAGTAGCTAGTTTGGGAGGACAGTAATTAGGACTGAAGAGAGTTGGTATAGAGGACCAAACAATGTCTTTTAATAAGTTAGATTATTTATATAACAAAACTAGAAGCATGTACTGTTTTGGTACAAATTGAATATATACCCCACCCCCCGAAAAAAAAAAAAACAAGATTGTTTGGGATATAATTACAAGTGATGATGTTGGAATAACAATTCTTTTCCACAATATTTTTAACAAAGATTAGAGTCACAAAAAGGTTGGTTGGATGGCCTGCCTGCTTCCCTGTCTGCCTGCCTGCCTTTGATCCTTCCTTCCTTCCTTCCTTCCTTCCTTCCTTCCTTCCTTCCTTCCTTCCTTCCTTCCTTCCTTCCTTCCTTCTTTCCTTCCTTCCTTCTTTCCTTCCTTCCTTCCTTCTTTTTCCCCTCCATCCTCCCTTTTCTCCCTCCCTCCCCTCCTTCCTTTCTCCCTTCCTTCTTTCCTTCCTTCCTCTTTTCCTCTTTTTTTTTCTTTTTTCTTCACTTTGGAAGACCCTGAGATGTTACATTAAAATTTGTATTTGGGTTAGTAAAAATTGCTGTATGGAGAACAATAAATCAGTAGAATCAGGATGTGCAAACCTGAAACTACCTCAATAATTCCTGAGAATTCACAGAAAGTTTGAGAAGGGTTTTTAACTTTTCAGAGGTTTGATCATTTTTAAAGAGCAAGAAGGCGTCAGGAGACAACTGGGTTACTATGTTAATCAGCAGTCTTTACTCAAGTGTAAAAATTAAAATTGAAAAAATTTCACCTCATTCAACCTTCAAACTAAAAGAGAGATTTGTATTATACCTAATTAATGTTTTCATGGGTAATGAGGGGTGAGAATCTGGACACTCTCAGTTAATAAATGCAATCCTCATTGCATAACATTAAAATTAACACATGAATTAGAGCAGAGAAAAGTGTCTCCTAAGACAGACTTCTTTTCAATACCCAAACAATATAAGTTCATCAAAGGACTAATAGAAGGATGAAACAGTGATCATTTAGCCTTGGAAGTATAAAAACAGTAATTGACAGAGGTCAAAGGTGATAGTAACTTTGAGCAAATCTTGACTAGAACAGAAGTTTGGCTGAATATTATGGTTTCCTTGGTTGCTGAAAGTGTTTTAAAGTACTCCAATAGGGAGCCAAAGCTGACGACTGTCACCTGAATAGCTAATTCTGATTCAGTTCTCACAAAAATATCTTTCTGAATAATAACTTTTTACACAATTTACAAAAAAATAAAAGAGGGGAGGGGGTGCTCTGAACAAAATGATACAAAAGTTTCCTTGAAAAATTTCTCATTGATAAAGTGCAAGTTACAAAGTTGGTAATCTGGTTGTAATTTGATTTCTAGCTGGTAGGGAATTAAACTAATATATTGTCCTTCTGGCTCATGAAGCATATCTTTATGTGCTTAGTATTGTGGTAGTTGGGATGAAGATGGCACACGGGCATTGCCTTTGTTCCAAAACATAAGATTTCAGCATATTCAGTGCTGAGTGACAACCAACACTGGAGTTTGATGAGTCAAATATATAAATTATTTTTAGTGGTACTCTGTTTTTGAAGCCAGTGTCCTCCTAGTTCAGGGAAGTGAAAATGGAAGTTTCCCCAGATCTCCCTGTAACCTTTGATGTTTTCAAAGCTTTGGGGAATTGAGAAGCATATTCCCTTTGAGGGTAACAATTTTCCCATATTCACTCCTATCTTTCATTCTCCCTATGCTAATTCCTTGAGGGGAAAAAATCACAATGTGTGACCCTGTGTTTTCCCTCAAAAAGATCATAATGGATAGAGATCAAAACTGGATGGGATCACAAATTCCAAATGTTCTTGTCAATTCACAACTATCTTGCAATGCTGACGAACTCTGTACTTAGTTTTTTTAAAAAGCTCAAGTACATTGCCTTTTCTTTTGTGCTAATAATTTTAACCTTATTGCCTAGACTGTCACCTATCAGATATTGAACAGTGTGCATTTCAGAGAATGTGGTGGAAAGCATGTCAGTCTCTTTGATGGTAGACTTAATGCACCAAGGTATGATAACAGACAGGGTACTTGGCAACTGACAAGAAAGAAAGAGACATATAGAAAAATGAAATGCAAATTGCACCTGCTAAATTTTTCTTAATTGTAACTATGCTTTTTTAGTAATTTCTCAAATATAGAGTTATCCAAGTAGCAAAACCCTCACTCTTACCTTAAATCCCATATAGACAATCAAGGTGACATTCATGGGAAGGAGGTAAATTGGGTGCTGAGAATTGTCCTTCATGTGAGAAATTTGTGAAATATATCACTGGAAGTGACTGGTATGTGTATATCTGGTATAAAACACATTTTGAAAAGATTGCAAGGTTTTGCTTTTGATTCATGTCACAGACTCATAGAATATCTATATTGTAATTTAAGAAAAATTATGCTTCATAAATATCAATTTATTTAAAAAGAACCAAAGGGCAAGAGGATAGGAATGATGTGGAATGGGTTAGACATCATGACCCTAAGTACATGTATGAAGACATGAATGTTATGAAAATACTTTGTGTACAATCAGTGACTTGAAAAATTGTGCTATAGATGTGTGATATAAAATGAATTGCATTCTGCTATCATGTATAACAAATTAGAATAAATAAATAATTTAATAAAAAAAGAAAGTTACTCATAAAAAAACCTGAGAAAACAAAATAAAAAGAGCCATATAAAATTTTTAAAAGGAATCTAATAAAAAATGTTTTATCCAGGTATAGATTTAGAATATATTATCAGTAATTCTAAAGTATAAAGAACTTGTTCTGAGATAAGTTTTTCCTATCCTGTCACGTGAGAATTCTTTACCTGGACTAATATGAGTCAATTAATAGTGTTCATTGTAGTACCACTTATGACTTTTCATGTTTTGCTGCAGTAATACATATACAGACACACAATATATATATTACATTCTTATTTGAGACATACTAATTATACATTTATATGGGATACCATGTGATGTTTTGATACATGTCTACACTTTGAAAATATTTTTTGGCAGTTGTAGTTGAACAGTATGTCTTCATTTTATTTGTTTATTTTTATGTGTTGCTAAGGATCCAACTAGGAATGTGCTCTGCCACTGAGCTACAGACCCAACTCAGCATGTGTACATTTTATTATAATGTTCAAGTCAGAGAAAAAAAAATCTCTCTCCTCAAAAATAGATCACTCATTTCTAGTAAAAACATTCAAAATCCTTCTATCATTTTTGAAATATGCAATATTATAATTTATACTCATCATACTGTTTAATAGAATACCATAGCATATTTATCTTATCTACAACATATTAAGTTTGGACACCTTTTCCTCATCCCTTCCATCTCCCTACATTTCCTAGCCTCTTCTTACAATAAACTATTCTAATATTCTGCAATTATACCCTCATATTCTACTAGATAAACCTTTTCATGTTTCACATATGTGTGAAATCATGAGTATCCATTTATGTGTCTTGGCTTATTTCACTAAACATAATTTGTATAGTTCCATCTGTGTTATCAGTGACCAACCTTCATCCTTTTAATAGCTGAATAGGGATGTGTGTGTTTTGTGTGTGTGTGTGTGTGTAACATATCATTGCTAGATCATATCATAGTTATGTTTTTAATTTTTTGAGGTTGAGTTGTGTAATAGCTCCTGCCTTGTTCCCTTTGCTCAAAATCATAAGATTGTATTAGCTTTCAGGGTTTGTTAGGATTCCATATGGATTTTAGAATTTTTTCTAGTTTTCTAAAGAACATCATTAATATTTTGATAAGAACTGCATTGAGTCTATAAACTTCTTTGGATAGCATAAATACTTTAACAAAACTGGGGCTTTCAATCTATGATTATTCATATAATTGTCATTAATTTGTTGTTGAACACTTAGTTGGATTCCACTTATTGGTTATTTTAACTAGGGCTATAATAAACCCAGGAATGCCTGTTTCTTTGACATATTTATTTCATTTCCTTTGATGTAACCAGAAGTGGATTGCTAGATCATTTGGCAGTTATATTTTTTTAATTTTTTAGGATCTTCAATCATGACCTCTATATGGTTCTATTAATTTACATTTCCATCAACAATGTATAAAGTTTCTATTTTCTCCATATCCTCACCAGCCATTACCTTTTTTTTATAATAGTAATTCTAACAAGAATGAAGTAATATCTCATTTTCATTATGATTTGCATTTCCCTGATAATCAGGAGTGTTGAAAATATTTTTCACACACCTGATTGGCCATTTGTACAGATTCTACTGATTCCACATATGAGCGAGATCATGTAGTATCTGTTTATCTGTCATAGCCTATGAAAGGGATACAGTCCCTTTAGGTGTGTTACCCATTTTAAAATCTTGTTATATGTTTTTTGCTAATGAGTTTTTGGAGATCCTGATATATTCTGGATATCAAGTCTGTCTTTTATCAATTAAATTATTTTATCTCTTTTGTTTCAGAGATCCTATTCAAAAAATATCTTTCCCCTTCCTATATCCTGATGCATTTTCTCTCTTTTATTCTAGAGTTTGTATTTTGTGGATTTATATTTAATTTCTTAAACCCTTTTGAGTTGATTTTTATATACAGTGAAAGATACGGGTGTAGGTTCCTTCTTTTTCATGGAAATATCAAATTTTCTCAGCATTATTTGTTGAGGAGACTCACAGAGACTGTTGGCTTCTTTCTCAAAAGTCCCTTAACTGTTAACCCATGGTTTATTCCTAGACATTATATTCCTTCTGTTGCTCTATATGTCTGTTTTTTTCCAATACCTTGTTGTTGTGATTATTACTACTTTTTAGTATACTTTGAGTTTGACTTATGTAATAACTCCTGCCTTATTCCCTTTGCGCAAAATTGTATTAGTTTTCAGGGTTTGTAAGGAGTCTATGTAAATTTTGGAATTATTTTTCTAGTTTTCTGAAGAACATCATTGATATTTTGATAGGGATTATACTGAATTTGTGGACTCCCTTGGGATAATAGACATTTTAACAAAATGGATCCTTTCAATTCACTATCAAAGATCATCTTTCCATTTTTTTTTGTGAATTCTTCAATTTCTTTCAATGTTTTATACTTTACATTACAGAGATCTTTAGTCTCTTTGGTTTTTTTTTTTCCCTAGGATTTCACTTATATGTAGTATTGCAAATGGTAGGTTTTTTTTTGTTGTTGAATTCATTTGCAAACAGTTCATATTGGCATGTAGCAATGGTAGTGATGTTTGTATATTGATTTTTGTACCCTAAAACTTAGATGAATCAACTTATTAGTTCTACTGGCTTTTAGGTAGAGTGTTTGGAGCTTTATAACATCATGTCATCTGAAAATAGTGACAAGTTGACTTCGTATTTTCAAATTTGTATGCCCTGTATTTTCTTTTTCTCTTGGTTGATTGTTCTGCCAAGGACTATTATATAAAAAAAATGTTGATTGTGAGCATTATTGTCTTGCTTCAGATCTTAGAGGAAAAGCTTACAGCTTAAGGCAATTTAGTACAATCTTAGTATTTGGCTTGTATGTGCTCTGTAATATGTTTAAGTATGTTTCTTTGTTCAGCATTTTTACCACAGATGTTGATAAAATTTTAATGAAGGACTTTTCTGCATCTATTGATATGATCAAATTGTTTTTTTCTTTTATTCAGTTGATGTGGTATTATTAGTATTAGAAGTGTTTTAATCAACACACTTTGAGAAACTCTTGCATCTCTGGAATGAATCCAATTTGATAATGGAGAAAAATCATTTTGATAGACTCTCAGTTTCATTTATCTAATATTTCACTGTATTTTTGTCCACATTCATCACAGAAATACACCTGCAATTTTTCTTGTATTCTTATCTGGTTTTGTTATTGGTGAATGCCAACCTCATAGAATATGTGTGGAAGAATTCTTTTCTAATTTTGGAATAGCATAATGAGAATTGGAATGAACTCTTTTTTTATTTTTTATTTTTATTTTTTTTTTTGAGAGGGAGGGAGGGAGGGAGGGAGAGAGAGAGAGAGAGAGAGAGAGAGAGAGAGAGAGAGAGAAGAGAGAGAAATTTTAATATGTATTTATTTGAGCCACATCCGCAGCCCGAATGAATTCTTTTTTAATGTTTATAGAATTCCTGGATTTTTCTTTAATTGGATTCTTTAATTCTGATTCAATATTATTACTCCTTATTCATCTGTTCAGATATTCTATATCTTCATAATTCGAACTTGTTAGATGTGCCAAGAAATTTGTTTCTTTCGCCAAGTTTATATAATTTGTTGATGCACAGATGTTCAAGATAGTTTCTAATGATCTTTATATTTCTTTGGTGTCATTTGCAATATTCTCATTTGTGTCTCTAGTTCTGTTTGTTTGAAATTGGACTCTCTCCTTTTTTACTTAAGAAATGTATTTGATTATAAGTAACTACTTTATCCCTGTTGGAATTGTTAAGTAATATATGGTATGTTCATTGTTATATAACATATTAAAACACACTAGTTTCAAAACCCAGTACACCTTAAAGTTTTGAACCCAGGACTCTAAATCTATTGAGCAGAAGAGGGACTAGAAACCAATCTTTCTGATCCTTAGATATATACCTTTCCTGTTACAGAGAACTACCTCCCATCCAAATCCGATCATAAAATTAAAAACTTATACCAATAACTGGAAAAAATAGTTATTTGCTTTTATTATCCTTAGTAGTTGATTCTTTAGAACTCATTGCATTCCAATTGTTACAGTTAAGTCATTCTTGAAAATCATTTGTGCTTTGTCAACCTCAATTTAGAAATAGTAATGTGGACCATTTCTGGCTAATTAATATTAAGATGAAGTATACTGGTTATTCTGGGAAAATCTTGGCAGATTTTGCCAAAAAAAACCCACAGAAAGTGGGTAACTTTTTCTTTTCCATTTGAAAATTATTATGATATGTATGCTAACTGTAACTGATCAGAAAGATATAAGCACAGTAATAATAAAGAACAAAACTCAAAAATGAACATGAGGGAGTACTGAAGTGCAGTCTGTACCTTTAATGATATCAGTAATATTTCGATGGAGTCAGTTTTGGATCACAACCACACTCCTGGATTTCTTGTCAAGTGATATACAAGATTATTATATTTTTAAACCAACTTATTTATACTTTTAGGTAATTTTGAAGTTAAGTCATTTAAACACACAATTATATTAATATCAGTGTATACTTTTACCATTTCCCATGTAATATGGGTTATGTATATTTGATTATAAGCCAAAAATAAACACTAAGTAATTAATATCAGAAAATATTTACAAAATATAACCCTTGGAAAGTATTTTGAATATGCAATATTTTAAGAAATAAATCATTAGAAATTCTGAATGCCAGAAAAAATAAAAAGGGTTGTTTTAGAGTATGTACAAGTAATTTGCTGGCAAAGACTCAAAGCAATTGATCTATTTAAGGCTGTAATTATCTTATATTAGTATTAGAAGTGTTTTGATAAAGACAAGCTTAAGTCTATAAAGTATTTGAACATATATTATATACATATATTAAAAAGATAACTTTAACACTGTCATATTTCAAATCTTAACAGAGTTGTTCTAATATAATTTCAAAAATCAAATAGCAGGAGACTTAGTGTTATGGTATAGATGTGAGGTGTCCCCTAAAAGCTCACATGTGAGAAAATGCAAAAAATTGAAATAATTGCTTAACTGAGTCAGTGCATTTATCCCTCGATGCGGATTAACTGGGTGGTAACTATAGGCAGGTCAGATGTCACTGAAGGAGGTGGGTTTCTGGAGGATGTGCCTTTTGGATATATATTTTGTCCAAAATGAGGGAAGTGTTTCTCTTTGCCTCCTGGTGTGATGTTATGGGCTGCTTTCCACTGCACACTTCTACCAGGATGTTCTTCCTCACTTTAGGCCCCAAAGAATGAAGTTAGCTATCTAGGGATTGAGACCTGTGAAACCATGAGTCCCCAATAAACTTTTCCTCCTGTAATTGTTCTGATCAGGGCTTTTCATAACAGCAGTGAAAAGCTAACTAAAACACCTACAATCATTAAATACAGGGACACACAACACAAATGTGAACAGGACCAACTAAACATATATACCAATTAAGCAGGCTGGATGAAGAAAATGGCATTATGGTGAATGCAAAGCCCAGATAAAGGAAGCAGCTAATTTGTGGTTTATACAGAGATTCCCATTTGCTCTAATATTTCAATAAGACTATTATTCCAGTGGCTTCTAATTAATCTAATTTTCTATTATTTATGCCAATGTGAAAATCTACTCCCACAGCAATTCATGAATTTTACATTATGACTAGTTTTGGGCAACGGGATAGTTTTGTGATGCAAATAAAACAATAATTGTCAAGTGTTTGTACTTTGAGGTTTTTCTCTTAGAGGACTTCTTTTTGTACCCTCAGTGTCATGATATGTAACAGCCCAAAGAGTTCAGTGGAGATGACCACACAATAGAAAACCAAAAGATCCAGTTCATGACCCCAGAGGAGTTCCCAACCTCACCTCCAAACTACAGTAGCTGTCCTAGTTTCTTTCTATACTATCTACAGAGAGCAATTTCCATTCAAATACAGAATTATTAAGAAGTAACAAATTGGTATTTTCATGCACTACACTTTGGGATGCTGTAAAACATAGAAAAATAGGTAATTAAGATATCCCTTGGATTCAGAATTTATGTGATCTCTTAAAAAAAAAAAACTTATTCTGAAAATACAGAGGCTAAACAGGACAGATAGAAGACATGTACATCTCTTTCATTCATTCACTCATTCCACATTTTACCTAAGAAACTGATGTCTAAGAGGTCAGGCACTAAGTCTTTAAGTAGTTGAAATGCTAGACTGTTTGCAAATTTCAGTTTGAAAATCTCAAATTACTACCTCATATATATTAAATAATGTATATGAAGTGGATGGATTTATTGGCCAGTAAGAGTTTGGCCATTTTTGAAACACCAGTGAATTTAAAAAATACATAATCAAACAATTAATGTACACTATGATATATACTGTACAAAAAAAAACTATTTCAGCAAACTTCCCATTAACTAATTCTCACCAAGTTGATTTTCTCAGCTTGTTTTGCAATAAATAAGAAGACTAAAGATGCTTGGTAGAATGCTGAAGTCAAACCTACAGCAGAAGTATGATGTATTTACATTAAGTTATTTGAAAGATATTCTTTAAAATATTCAGAATTAGTTTAATTTAGGACACATCTGTTCCATCTCATGCTGTGTGCAATATTTGTGTTCCTTAAATAAAGAAGAAAAATAAAACTTATATGTGTGTACAATTCTTTTAGGAAAGAAACTTTTTTCAGAGTAACAATTCTAAATAATACACTTCCATATGTATATTTCATTTTCAACATTCTTCTGACAACTAGATGTAAATAATTCTAAACTTCTATCTCCTTCACTGTACTGTGTAGCTGCTTAAAATAGTCTGACAGTCAGCAAAAACTGTTATGAGACACAGGAGGAGATTAAAGCGCAGCCCTGTCAGTCTGTAAAAAAAGAACATGTTGCTCATAGCTGGTTATTCTCTTTTCAGAGCACTGAACTTGGCAGTGAAATCAGTAGAAGTAAATGGCAGAGGCATGGGACTGGCAGGGATATGGCAGCCCCTGTGGAGAAGCTGTCTTCAAATGACATAACAATAACCACAGGATCCACAGGGCAAATGCCTTGCATGTGAGTTTTACTGGTGAAACTAATCAAGTGGTAAGAATAAAGTTTAAGTTTTCAAAATAGAGGTGCTTGGTTACTCAGATTTAGAAAGGGAGAAATTAGAGGAAGAATATTCAATAAAATGTTCAGAGATGCATATCTCAGAGGACATAAAATGAGAGACAAAGAATATGAACATTTTACAGACAAAGAATTCCAAATATTTTATTAAGGAATTGATTAATGAACGTGATAATTTATTTTTCCTGTTTTTCCTTTAATTAGTCTTGGACAGATTAGTTTCTTAAAATCTATTTATTCCCTTCATATTTTATTCTTATTTCAACTAGAGTTATTTGAAATAGACTAAAATATAAAGTATGTTGAAGATGTCAATTTGAAATAACTTTAAGAATTATTTGATCAGGTTCTATGTTCATTCAATACCACTTTCTAGCAACAATGGCATAGTAACATGAAGTCTACTGAGCAGGGAGCAACCCTGAAAGGTAATGCTTAGGTACATTCATTTGTACCCTAGAGCACTAGACATACAACTAACTTTTCATCTGAGGCTCTTATATCACTCTACTTTATTTGCAGAAAGTCTAGCAGGTTTTATCTTTGTTGGTAGTGATAAGGGAATACTAAATTTTATAAGGAAATTCAAAGGAACCGAAAAATCCAAAATGACTTTTAAAAAGTAAATATTAAAGACTTCCATGAATCAATGAAAAACTAAAAAAAAAGGGGGGGTGGGACAAAGCAATATTATCAGGAAAGGATAATCTTCTCAAAACATAATGCTAGAAGTATTGTATAGTAATGTCATTTGAGGAAGAAAGAACCTTCTTCTAATTTTATTTAATTTTTGATTTTTTTATTTGTAGATGAACACAGTACTTTATTTATTTATTTATTTTATGTGGTGCTAAGAATTGAACCCTGTGTTTTGCATTGCCAGGCATATAAACATTTACTCAAAATTAATTATAGATTCAAATGTATTAGGTAAAACTTTAAAATTTGAAAAAAAAATATTGTCCAAAAATTAGTACCTCAGGTTTAAAAGATATATGAAATAGAAAAAATATATATATATATATAAATGGTATAATGAAAAAAGTCAGTATATTGAAATTCATCAAAACTTTTAAAAATCTGGCTTTTCATAATTTATTTTCTTGATAATGAAAGGAAAGCCACAGATTAAGAGGAAATGTTTACAAAAAATTGTCTAAGAACTTGTGTTTAGAATGTATAAAAACTATTTATAATTTAATAGTAAAAATCTAATATACCTATTTTAAAAGGGGACAATTAAGGATTTTTGATAGATCAAGTGTATGGAATTAGCAACCAAGCACATAATCAATATTACTAATAACATTAAGAAAATTCAAAGGGAAATTATACTGAAATATCACAACTCATCTACTAAAATTGATCACAACATTAAGACTGATCATATCAAGCTTTTACATGAATATGGACCAACTGGAACATTTTTTCCCACTTCTATTGGGAATATAAAATGTACAAGCAACACGAAAAAAATATATTTTTTGTTGCTTAGATATTTAAACATACTACACCATATAGCCCACCAGTAATGTGATGGTATCTGAGATCTTTGAACAACTTCCAAACAATACATATAAGCAAGGCAATAGTGTGTCAAAATCTTTTAGGAGCAAACCCCCCCCCCCCCCCACACACACACCAAATAAAGGGCCTTGGACCTACTGATTTTGTAGCAATGCTGAACTCTTAGTAGGCAATATTTGCTTTGAGTCCTCCTGATGGGCTGGTTGAAGTTTTGATAAGTGTGCAGTATAATCTAAT
Source organism: Spermophilus citellus (assembly GCF_964194105.1). Classification (NCBI taxonomy): domain Eukaryota; kingdom Metazoa; phylum Chordata; class Mammalia; order Rodentia; family Sciuridae; genus Spermophilus; species Spermophilus citellus. The sequence goes on along the minus strand of NC_138185.1, from coordinate 102,735,025 downwards.
GACCCTTTCTTCACTTTTCTTTCTTAAGTTATTCCTCCTTTTTACATTGACTGCACTGTATTAATTCTCTTTTGCTTCTACTCCCTAGAGAACTCAACAAGCACAGATCCATTTACTGATTAGTAAATAATAAATATTCATATAAAGGAATACTCCCCCACACTAAAAATGAAGTACTGATAAATAATCAAAATAGACAAACATCATGAATACTTTTTGATCAAAATGTGTCAGACACAGAATAATACGTAGCATGTCATTTAATATAAAGTTGAAGAAGTGGTAAACCTAACCAACAGTGGTAGAAATCAGAATAGTTGTTACTTATGGTTTGGGGATTGAAGATTATGTCCCTCCAAAAATGCATATGTTAAAATTCTAATCCCTAATGTGATGCTATGAAAGGTGAGGCCCTTGGCTTTTATGAGTAGGATTGTAAAAGAGGCTCAGAGCCAGCCATAGTGGCACATGCCTGTAATTCTAGTATCTTGGAAGGGTGAGGTAGAAGACTGAAAATTCAAAGCCATCTTAGAGAGGCCCTAAGCAATTTATTGAGAACTGGTCTCTAAAACAAACAAACAAAAAATCCACAGAATGGTCTCTTCTGCATTTTGTTATGTAAAGTCAGTGAGAAGAAACCATCCACAGGCAGGAAGCAAGTCTTTAACAGACCTGCAAACATGGAAACTGTTGGTTTCTTGATCTTGGACTGTGAGAAAAATAGTTCTATTGTATATAAATCACTCAATTTATGGTATATTGTTATTACAACCCAAGCTAAAACATGTATTCCCCATATTAATGTATTAAAAAAGAAAACTCTGAAAGGATTATTGAAACAGATGTAGGCCTCATGTTTCATGTAATATAATGAAGTCTACTTCAAATTCTCAAAAATTGTTGAATAGAAGCAATATCCTCAACTCAAATATTTTAGACTCAGAGACAGGTATCTTACAGACATCCATAGAGAACAACAAATATTTCAGTAAAAAGTTGAAAGGATCATCTTTAAAATCAGCAAATAAAAAACAGTTATCATCACATCTGTTTTGATTTACATATAAGGTGTTTCCCAAAAGCTCCTGTTAAACATGAATATTCAGAAGTACAATTAGATTATGGGAGTTGTAATCTAATCAATTTACCTTAGTTTGAATGGACTGAATTGTTACTGAACATATGGTTGAAGGAGGTGGTTACTGGAGGCATGCCCTGGAGTGTTGCATCCTTCCTGTGATCCCTTCCTTCTTCATCTCTCTGTTTACTGGCCTGCTATGAGCTGCGAATTTTCCTTTGCTGGACCCAACCCCCATGCTATGCTGTGTCATCTTTAGCCCAAATCCATGGAGTCTCTTCTGTATAGACTGGCCCATGAGCCTCAAATAAATTTTCTCTCCTCTAAGTTGTTCTTGTCAGATGTTTTGGTCACAGTGATGCAAAAGCTGACTAAAACAGCTTCCATTCATCATTTTGCTGGAATTCCCCACCAGCACCCTTCAAAAAAATAATAATAAATACATAAATAAATGTAAGAATTAGAGTGGAAGAAATAAAATTGCAATTATTCCCAGATGCTGTTACAAATTAAAAGTCCCTGGAAATTATTAGTATCTGTAGTGAACTTTAGCAAGTTTTCTGGACAGGCATAATATTGGTACAAGAATATAATTTGTGTTTTTGATGACAGCAACAATATGTAAAAACTAATTAGAAGAGGGACACCACAGAAAATGGCAGAGTGAAATATTCAAGTAATCATTTTTTCCACAGAGATAACCATAAGCAAGAAAATGTCAATAATCATGTTTTTTTGGTGTCCAAAATATAATCCAAAACTCACGGAAACCAGATGAATGATTAATGAAGGAAAGAGCTTCTGAATTTCACTCAGGGAGTGTTGTTGTATTGCCACTCACCAAGTTACCACCACTCCCCTCAGTTGCCAGTGGCATGTGGCTGTAAGGATGGCAATTTCCTATTATATTTTGCTGGTGCCAGAGGGCTAATATGAACCTTGTCTGCAGTCATAAGTTTTACTTGTTTGATAGTTTCCTGAGGAACAAAGGAAATAACCTTTGGTTCACTGTCTCCCCACCTCCCTTGCGAACAATGGATATCAGAGTACTGGAGGTGATGTCTGTTGAAAATTTTAAAAATATATAAATTTTAATATATTTTTATATATATAAATCATGCCTGCCTGAGGGAGGGAACAACAGATGGTGCAAGTAGCAGCCAGATTTAAGAGCCTAGGTAAAAGGAGTCTGAGGAGGAAATTTCTTTCAATAATGACTCAGAAATTACAATGTACATAACAGGGAGAATTGAGTATATGGTGTGTCTGCCCAAGGTTCACTGCAATGTCAGAAAAGACCTGAGAGTTGTGTCAGGCTTAGCTGAGCTGCAAAACTATATAAATAATATTTTTTTTCTTTTCTTTTGTTATAAACATTAAGCAAGTCTCTGTCAAATGCTTAGGTAACCATTAAAATAGCAAAATAGATTAAAATGACCGACCACACACAAGAAATGCAGCCTTTAAAAGCAGGTTTGGAAAAGTCACTAATACATGAGAGACTCCAGTATGAAAAGTCAACAACAGAATACTCTGAGAAACATAGAGAATTTGATTTCTTGAATTATCAAGCTATAATATCCAAAATATACAATGTTCAGCCCCAGGACTGCAAGTGCGCCCAAGCACGCTGGTTACCAATCATGAAGGGAGAAATTGGAGGACTGAATGAAGAGGTTTTGGACACTTGATGACTTGCTTTTTCTTTAGTAGTGGTAGGCCAGGATACAATGGAGGGCTGTGCTATGCCTACAAGATGGGAGAATATGTACACTAGGTTGCATGCTCCCTGCACAGATGGCTTTCTTACTTTATGAGGGCATTTCTTTACAAACAAGGTCATTCTCTTCAGAACCTCTCCCAAGGACTGGAGATAAGCTGAGTGACCAGTTCTCTCTTCTCATTTCAATCTTAGTGACCTTCTCTCACTTCAAACTTTCCTAGGCACCGATTAGTGTTTGACCTAACTCCCAGTATTCAAACAAACAAACAAAAAAACAACAAAAATCAAAAACAGGAAACCGGGCCCATGCCTAGGAAAGAAAGAAATCCATATAAATTCTATGATGAAGCAGTTTGGACTTAATAGGCAAATTCTTTAAACACAGTGTCTTAAATCTTAAATATACACCAAGAGGTAAAGACCACAATGGATGAAGAACCAGTAAGACAACGTACAAAGAAAATTAGTTTATGAATAAAGAGATAGGAATTATAAAAAAATTAGAAATTCTAGCTCTAAAAACTACAATAACTGAAATGAAAAAAAATAACTAGGGGGATGAATAGCAGATTATGAAAGATTCAGCAAATTTGGAGATAGATTGATATGATTTATGAAACCTAAAATATGTTAAAAAAACATGGTACATACTGAAGTAATGTGAACAGAATCATTGGGAAATGTGGAACATCATAATTAGGAAATGAGAGAAAGAAACAGAAAATACTTTCAAGATATTATGGGAAAAACCAACTCAAATTTCTTGAAAATTACATTCTCTACCTTCAAGAGTTATAATAAATTTCATATTATCATGTGCAAAGAGCCATATATTACAGTTATATCATAACAAAAATGCTAAAAGAAAAAATAAAGAAAGCATTTAAAAGCATCAAAATATTTGCCACAAATAAATACAAGAGAACTCAATGAATGCACTACATGATTGTCATCAGAACCTCAAAAAGCTGTTGAATGAAATATTCAAGGTGTTAAAAGACTAAACTCAAAACTCTTTTTTTCTTTATTTTATATTTATTTTAAATTTGAGCATGTGATTTTTGAGACAGTCTAAGCAATACTTTCGTTATGCATTCTTCTGTGTTCTTAGGTTCTTTTACCTCAAATAAAGATAGTATACTTGAGGGAGAGGGAAAGGAGTTAGAAATAATGGTGGAATGTGAACTCAAAACTCTCAAGTATCCTATATCCAACAAAACTAACAACAACAAAAAAAGATTAAACAAAATCATTTCCAGAGGAAAACACAAAGAGAAATACTATCAGACCTGTGTTGTAAGAAATATTAAAGAAACTTTTTCAAGCTTAGATAAAATGACACCAGAGAGCAATTCAAATCCATATGAAAAAAAATAGAATACAAAAATTACTGGTAAAGGTAATTCTATAGGTAATACGAATGATAGCAAAATTTCATCTTTCTTTTTCTTACTTCTCTTACTATACTAAAATTAATTATATTAAACAGTACTATAAATTGTATTGTTAGATCATATAAAAATGTAATATATTTGACAATTTTGATGAAGCTTTACAGAAATGAGGAAATAACACTAAGAATAAATTGAGTCTGTCAAAAAAATGAAGAAAATTTGAAATGGTAAATATGAAAGTTAATATAAAACTTCTGTGAATAAGTACTTGCTGTTCTTTACTCTCTTGCCTTTTTAAAAAATTAATGTTTTACAACACTGCAATATAGTGCAGGGTTTTTAAGGGCAATTGTTTCACAACTGTGTAAATATACTGAAAATCTACTAAAATATTCTCTTTTGATTTTTGTAGTACACAAGTTAAATCTCAATTTTTTTTCCTAAATAAAAAGGAAGCTTTAAAGGCTGATATTCCCTGGAATGGGCGAGAACTAGCAGATGTTTTATAGTAGTGAAAATCAAGGGAAAATGATTAATAGACAAGGAATAAAATAGAAACATGTCATTTTTATCTTTGTCCTACTGGCTAATTCCTTTCTCTCAATTTAGGATTTCTCAAAGTTATGTTAATACAAGAACACGGAAAAATTAGAGAGTGAGAGGAACTTCTTTTTTGCTCCTGAAACTACATTATTTTTTAATCTGGATTAAAATCCTTTTTGCATTTAGCTAAAAGTGATTCTGATTTATATATTCATAAGAAGGTTAAAATACAATGGGCCAAGCCCTAAGGCAAAACACCTAGCAGATTGCTGAATTATAAATAATAAAATTATTATCATTCTCTCTGGTGTTACCCATGATTAACTCTTTACACTGATACTAAACCTGCCATGTATGGGCAGACTTTAAAAAAATCCTATCATCATGCTTATTTTGAGAGTAAAAAATGAACAGCATAAGCTAACGGAGGTTCTGATTAATAGTTGTTAGATTATCTTAGTTCTAATTTCTTCAGATAAATACCAGATACTTATGTTGAAGGAATCTCTTCTAACAGACAGAAAAACAAGATCCAAATAATAACTGTATCTGAATTGGTTAATGAACACAAATTTGTGTCTTCTATTCTAACTTGCTATTCTGATTTTGCAGTGAGCTTTAAAAGAAAACAGCTAGAGAGTTGGGGATGTAGCTCAGTGGTAAAGTGCTTGGCTAGCATGTGCAAGGCCCTAAATTTGATCCCTAGCCCACAAAAAAATGAAAAAGAAGAAAAAAAAGTAAATAGTCGTATACATTATATGCTTATTCATTTTTTGCTGCTGCTGTAGATATTATTCATGAGAATAAAACTAAATAATAAGAAAAAATAAAAAAGAGTATGTGGGTATGTGTCTCATGGTACATTAAGTTATAGATAAATTTTCACCATATTTGCCATTTTTGTGAAGTAATGTTCAGGTTTAAATAAACATCAAGTTTTATTAAAAGAAAAAAGACTATCCATTTGGATAATTACTGTGAATATAATAAAAATACATGATGATTTGTTTGTTTGTGAATCTCACCTACATTCTAATAAAAGACTTCCTTATATGGGGGTCTTCATGGATATGCCCTGAAATGTATTTACCTAGAGAGAGCTCTGATTCATGGATACATTTAGATAATATTTAATTTGTAGTTGTTGCCAACCAGGAAGACTTTTTAATTCATACAGAGAGCATTGGTAATTTTACTTTTTAACTTAAATTGATTTTAAATAATATGTAGAAACACAAAAATATGTACATGAATGAGCTAATGTGATGCTTTAATACATTATACATTATGAAATATTTATATCAAGTCATACATATCTATAACTAAAACATCTATTATTTATTTGTGGTAAAAAATTGAATATAATGTTTTAGCCTTTTGAGATGTACACTACATTACTGTTACCTGTGGTCACCCTAATGTGCAATAACAAACCAGAACTTCTTGCTTCTAAATGTATCTTAGCACCCATTGATATTCTTTCCCCATCCCTTTTCCCTATCCCCACTTTCTAACCACTATTCTACTGTAAACTTTCATGAGGTCAGCTTTTTTATATCCATGAGTGAGAGTACATAATTCTTTTTGTGTGTATCTGCCTGAATTATCTAACTTAACATAATTGTCTCCGGTTCTATCCATGTTATCAGAAATGGCAGGATTATATTCCTTTCTGTGGGCCGGCAGTAATCCTTGTGTGTGTGTGTGTGTGTGTGTGTGTGTATGTGTATATATATATATATATATATATATATATATATATATATATACATAAAACATGTGGTGTGAGGTGCAATTTAACTCCACTATTTCTTTGTTCATTTTCTGTCTGGATGATCTGTATATTACTGAAAGTGGGGCATTAATGTTAGTACCTACTATTGTATTGGAGTTTATATCTCTCTTTAAGTATATTAATATTTTCTTTATATATGTTTGGATACTCTGAGAGTAAATGCATCTATATTTAGAATTGTTATGTCTTTATGTTGATATCTCTTTATTATTATACAATGACATGCCTTGTCTTATTTTGCAGATTTTGATTAAAAGTCGATTTAATCTAAGTATGGTTACTCTTGCCTTCTTCTGAATTTCATTTGCATCGAATATTTCATTCCATACCTTTACTTTCAGTGTATGTGTTTCTTGTAACCAACATATAGTTAGATCTATTTTTTGAATCCCTATATTTTTTCTATGCCTTTTAATTGGTAAATTTAATCCGTTTATATTCAAGGTAACTGTAGACAAATGCAGGCTTACTACAGCCATTTCATAAAGTGTTTTATAATTTTATTATAGTTTTTTTCTTACTCTCTTGCAACCTTCCTTTGTGGTTAAATGATATATTCTGGTAGAACGTTTAATTACTTATTTATTATTTTTGCTTTATCTATTTTAGAATTTTACTTAGTGGTTACCATGAGGCTTAACAAATCATCTTTGATTAAGGCAAGCTACTTTAAAATAATGCAAGTGGACATGATCAGATACCCAGTGTGGTGGGGAGAGTACTAGTAAGAAAACTATACTTAGCATTCCATACCTCCCCACATTTTGAATTTTGATATTCCATTTTTAATATTTCTATGCTGTCTAATCTCTTAATACAGTAACATACTTACCATTATTACTTGTCCCCTTTTTATAATCTTCCTAAGAAAGATATGAATGATTTATGTACCAGATTTACATTACTAGAGTATTCTAAATTCATCTATGTAATTACATTTACCAGTGAGTTTTATACCTTCTTATGTTTTCTTCTTACTCATAAAGAGTTCTTTCTTTCAGTTTGAGGTACTTCCTTTAGCATTTAAATATACTCCTGTAGAATACACACACACACACACACGCATATACATTTACATATACATATATATGTATATACATACATATGTAGGTATAAGGCAGATATATATTGTATCAGTTTTGTGTGTGTCTTTATTTCATTTCTAAATGATATCTTTGCTATGAACAGTGTGCTTTGTTGGCAGTTTTGGTTTTTTGTTTTTCTATTAAGGCTATAAGAATCTCTTTTAATTCTCCACTGGCCTATTTGATTTCTGCTGTCAGGTAAATTGTGGCACAATAGTCTATGTGTTATTTGTTTACATTTTCTTAATATCTTGATAATTTTCTCTGTATCTTTCAAGTTTGAGAAATTATAGGATGTTTTGGAAAGACTTGGTAAAGTCTATGTAATGACCTTTGACCTTCCTACACCTGGGGATTTTTACCCTTTTTTAGGTTTGAAAAGATTTCTATTGTTTCTCTAAATAAATTTTTCTACCCTTTTGGAATTCTCAAGTTCCTCTTTTAATGCAATAACCTGAATATTTGCTCTCTTTTTACTGTCCCAAAGTTTATTTTAGATTTTTAAATTCTTTTTTTCTTTTTCTCTGGGTATTTTCAAGAAATCTGTCTTTGAACTTATTCTCTCTTCTTTTCAGTTTATCTTGCTACTAATGCATTCAAGTTAGTGATAGTTTTACTTATTGTATTTTTCAACTTAAAAACTTGTTTGATATTTTAAATTGATTCAATCTCTTTTTTTAGTTCATTAGAGTATTGAATCATATCTCTGTGTGATGTGTGTATGTGTGTGTGTTTCTTCTGGATCTTGTTGAGTTTTCTTAAAGTAACTGCTTTAAATTGTCCAGTATGGAGATTCCTGGGAAAGCTGGGAATGGATCCACCATTTGACCCAGCTATCGCCCTTCTCGGACTATTCCCTGAGGACCTTAAAAGAGCGCACTATAGGGATACGGCCACATCAATGATTATAGCGGCACAATTCACAATAGCTAGACTGTGGAACCAACCTAGATGCCCTTCAATAGATGAATGGATAAAAAAAAATGTGGCATCTATACACAATGGAATATTATGCAGCACTAAGAAATGACAAAATCATATAATTTGCAGGGAAATGGATGGCACTAGAGCAGATTATGCTAAGTGAAGCTAGCCAAGCCCTAAAAAACAAATGCCAAATGTCTTCTTTGATATAAAGAGAGCAACTAAGAACAGAACAGGAAGGAAGAGCATGAGGAAAAGACTAACAGGAAACAAAGACGAATGGGGGGAGAGAAAGGGAGAGACAAGGGAAAGCATATGGAAATTGTAGGAGACCTTCAATGATACACAAAATTATAAGAGGTTATGAGGGGCAAGGGGGAGGGGGAAAAAGGGGAGAGAATTGAACAACAGCAGAGGAGGTAGAGAGGGAAGATGGGAGGGGAGGGGAGGGGAGGGGGGATAGTAGGGGATAGGAAAGGTAGCAGAATACTACAGTCACTAATATGCCATTATGTAATAATGTGAGTATGTAACAGTTGTGATTCTGCAATCTGTATTTGGGGTAAAAATGGGAGCTCAAAACCCAATTGAGTCTAATGTATGAAAGATGATATATCATGAGCTCTGTAATGTTTCGAATAATCAATAAAAAATAAATAAATTGTCCAAGAGAGAGTTTTTCATGGTGATTATTATCTGGTCAACCTCTGCTACCTTATTTTAACTATTAGCTGAGTCATTGTTTCCTGAAAGTACATATATTTGCAGGCATGTGAAATTGTCTGGGCATTGAAGAATTAAGTATTCATTCCAATTGTCATCTATGGATCTATTTGTGTCTATTTATTCAAAGATTTTAGGCAGGCTGCTTGTTTTCTCTGAGCTTTTTATCACTTGTACTATCTCAGCACTGAATTGTGTCCAAGTTTGTCAGTACTCTGCTCTTGGCCTATTGTCACTGTTTCTTTATTAGAATGGAATCCCAGTCCAGAATTGTCCCAAATCTAATTGGTGTGCTATTCAGAATGAACCAATTTAGTACTGAGAAAGGGGAATCTATCTCTACATGTCTCTCCCTTGTGATAGGGTAGGCCCAGATTCTATGTGCCATTAGCAGACTGTGGTTAGGCATTACAGAATTCTTGTCTTCTCTGGACAGAATCACTAAAGTAGATAAGCCCCAGTTTCTTTTACCTTGCCTATGATCATCAATGCCACCAAGATGAAACCACAGTCTTCCATGACTAGTCCAACACTGAGATAAAACTAAGGCTCATAATGCCATGGGCTGTCTACTCTTTAATTATAACTCCTGGTTCAAGACCACTGCAAAAAATCGCAAGTGATACTAGCTAGAAGTTCTAGACTCTGGGCGCAAGTTCCTTCTCTGATACCATGGTTCGTCCATAGACTGAATTCACAGTCAGGTGTGGGGATGGGACCTTCTAGAATCTACTCTAAATTATGTTTTATCTCCCTGACATTAAGTTAATGCTCAAAGTCCTATTCTTACTTCCCTGTCCTACCAATAGCAATTGAGGTATTGTTCCTTGCTATGCTGCTTGAGGTCAGGTTGCTGTTGGTGAAGGCAATCCCTTGGATTTTGTGTGAACCTCACAACTACAAAGATTTGCACAATATTAAGGGTGCACTGGAGACACACATAATAATGTTGATGGAGAATGAAACATGAGTCCCTACCACCAGAGAACAACCCTCTGCCTGGTGCAGTTTCTACAACTCCATCTGCAAGCATTGGTCTAGCAGTAGCTGTGCTTCCTGTGATTGAGAAATAAATATTAAAAACATTCATGTGGTCACCAAGCCTGCTGATAAACTGGATTGTGCAAGGGTATCATACCTTCAAGAGCCTGCACACTCTAAGAATGGGCTAGTGTGTCGCAGGCCTACTTCAAGGTTGAAAATGGGTGCAGTGGCATAGGCCTCCCTATAATCTCAGCAGCTCTGGAGGCTAAGGCAGGAGGATTGCAAGTTCAAAGCCAGCCTCAGCAACCCTGTCTCTAAATAAAATACAAAGTAGAGCTGGGGATGTGGCTCAGTGACCGAGTGACCATAAGTTCAATCCTTGGCACCAAAAAGAAAAAAAAAAAGAAAGAAAAAAGAAAATAGAAAATAAAAGAATGTAGCCTGAAACTTAAGTACATCTCACTGTTTCTCAGGTCTCTGTCTACTGCCAATGTAGGTCTAGATGTCCAATCTATGAACTCTGGTCCATAGTGTTAGATTCAAACAGGTGGATCTGGTGCTGCACTCCAAGAGAATGTCCTGTGATAATTTTTGTGCCCTGCTCCCAAGCAATTGGAGTGTGGCTAAATGTTCTGTCACTTGAGGTCAGCAGACAGTTGGTCAGGCAATGTCTTTGCTACCTGGCTAATGTTTCACTGGCTTAATTTGTGAATATTGGCCTATTGGTAGGGGTCATGGGGTTCTACCCAGTGCCAGTTTCACAGTGGCAGGCCTATACTGGGTTTCAAGTATAAAGGTTCCATCTCCCCACCCCAAGTGGGATTTGTGTATCTCCTTGTTGCTCTGTTTGGAGTTGGGCGAGATTTGACACAGGCAACATTTTTCTTCCTGCCTTCTTCAATGAGTATTTTCCTTTTGTTATATTAAAAACATGCACTATGGTCACTCAGTTGGCTTTCTCAGCTCTTGTGAAAGTACTTTGGTTCACCAATATCTGTTCAATTTAGTGTGTCTATGGGGAGAATATGGATTATGGAGAATCTTACTCAGCAGCCAATTTGCTTCACCCTACTGGTACTTTTTAAATAGCTGATATTTTATACTTCCTGGTTTTTTTTTTAATAATTCTTTCTCTCAAGACTATAATACTAACAGATATTTTGATTAAGTGATCTGAAACCTTTTTGATACTGAGCTTAATAGAATTGCCAGGATGCTTTGCAAGGGTAACTAAGGAAATAATATAAGAAAATAATAATAAGAATTATAAAGCTTCATTTTAATTTTCTGTGCATTCTATTATTTAAATTTTATTATTCCTTTTTCAAATGAGATACACAAAGTAAGTATTAATTTTCTAATTTATATATGTGAAAAAGGATATTGAAGAGAGTTCACACAATGAATAAATGGAGATGCTATATTTCAAACCCACCATTTTTCTGAATCCAGCCTGTTGTGTGACTTCTTCTAAAGGAGTACTTAGATTATCAAATCTCTACTCTAATACATGATCACACACAAACACACATACACACACAAACAATATCATTCATATTTATTAAATTTGTTTCTCGTAATAGAAAAACATGAAAAGATATACTTGAAGATACTTATCATAAGTGGAAAAAACTGGGTTTTGTCTCTTGTTTATTTACATATAAAGAGATAAAGAAATATCATTGAAGAATTCTTTTCCAAAGGAGATAAATGAATCCTTTATTTTATATAAGATAAAATAAACTGATATAAAGAAAACTGATGCTTTGAGGTAGAGTTTAGTTCTGATTCTGATCTTTTTTACCTTTCTCTATTTTTGAAATAGATGCTCAGAAAATGACCTAGATTTTGGCTGTGATCTCTTAGGGAATTTTTAAGTGACTGGCTATTTCTGAACTGGTTCACTGAAGAATCAATGTATGTGAAAGAAATCCATAATTTCAAAAAGAGTTTTTAAAAGATCACCCAATCCAGTGGTCAGAGTAGCAGGTGCTCCTGAGACTGAGGAACATTCTCCTTCACATTATGTATCACCAGTTTTAGAAAAACATTAGAGTTAAATAAGGACAAAATACCTGGTAACAGCAATTTAGGAAAATGAAATAAAAATTTTTGTACTGGATTATTTGAATGCAACAAATGACATATTGCAAGGAGTAATATTTCTAAGTGATTTATTAATAGCCACTTTGAATATGAAGCATAAATAACCAATCTTTCCAAGTTTTCACATTCTGCAGATTTGATCATCTACTATAAAATGTAAGGCAAGAGAATATTTTGAATGAGTATCTTTCATTTTCAGGTCTGATTCATTCAAATTATAGTGTATTGGAAGACTCAAGTTGAATCTGGGACAATGAGTAAGGTGTTGCAACCAGATACTTAATGGTCAAATATAGTAGGGATATTCCAACTCAGAAGAAGAGGGCAGGTCTATGAACATGCCCTTTTCTTCACCTTTTAGCTATATTTTCAAACTCTGATTGATTGTATAAAGTGTTAAAGTTGGCCATTATTAAGAAGTAATACAGGATGCATATTTCTGTAACATTTACCCTCTTTTTAAGTGGGTTCTATCTCCTTTCCCATTGGGCTCAGATCCTACTACTACATTCCTGACTTCCAAGACCCAGGGATTATACTCAGACTACCTGCCTAACCAATTTTTTCTTCTGTCTTACCCCAAAGTTGGAAGATGTTTTCCTTTAATATTTGTATTATCTATTAGAAGGTGTAAAAAATTACATTTATTTCATCCTAAATGATACCAAAGAGCTAGAATGAGATCCCCTTCCCTACTTCATAATTTTAGTCTTCATTACATAATTTATCAATAAATTTAATGATGTATCTGCTTTGTGCTAAATAAATTTAATGGTGTATCTGCTTTGTGCCAAATATAAGATAGGCTGTTAGGATTCAATTTCCTTAAAGAGATCTAGCAAGAAGTGATAGTTTACAAAAACAAATAATTGGAATATAAGATAATTATTATTTTGATAATGTAGGCCAAAGTACTTTTGAATTTTTTTTTTCATAGTGGGATAGGGAAAGGGAGCATGGGAGGAACAGACAAACTCTAGATAGGGCAGAGAGATGGGAGGGGAAGGGAGGGGGAATGGGGTAATTAATGACGGTAATGATGTGATGATCATTATTATCCAAAGAACAGGTATGAAGATACGAATTAGTGTGAGCATACTATGTATACAACCAGAGATACGAAAAATTGAGCTCTCTCTATATATAATAAGAATTTTAATGCATTCCACTTTATATATAAAGAAAGAAAGAAAGAAAGAAAGAAAGAAAAATAAATTAATAAATGTTAAATAAAAGAAAACTTGTATTTGCCATTAAAACAAAGAAAGGAGGTTTTTTTTGTTTTTGTTTTTTTAAGAAATAGGATTTTTTTTCCTGAAAGTTACATATTAATATAAGAAAATAAAGAAAAAAAAGTGTATGGAAAGAAAAGCAACACCTGGCAAAAAGAAGAACAAGAACAAAGGGATAAAGACATGAATATCTCTCGAGAAAGAATTCTGTAATTGTGTTCTCAGAATCAGGTTCAATAGCACATAGAAGCTGTTTAGCAATACAAATCCTTAGGCCCAGCCTCACATACTGATTCAAAAACTTTGGGAATGGAGATCAGTAATCAACAAATAACATGCTTCCCTGATGATTTTGAAACATCTTTTGAGAACAAAACAGAAATAGTAATGCTTTGCTGTGGCACTTATGTAGGCTCTGTGACTGTATTGTAGTTGGATGTGAGGTATTCCCTCAAAACTCATGTGTGTGATAATGCAAGATGGCTTAGAGATAAAATGATTGGGTTATGAGAGCCTTAACACAGTCAGTGAATTGAACCCCCAACTAGGGATGAACTGAGTGGTAACTGTACACAGATAGGGTGTGACTGGAGGAGGTGGATATCTGGGGATATGTCCTTGGGGTATATATTTTGTTCTTGTTGAACAAAGCTTTCTCTATGTTTTCTGGTGCTATGTTCACAGTTTCTTTTCTCTTCCACACCCTCTCCCATGATGTGTTGCCTCTCCTTGAGCCCAGAGCAATGGAACCAGCTGTCAATAACTGAGACCTCTGAAACTGTTAGCCCCACACTAAACTTTTCCTCCTCTAAAATTGTTCTTGTCAGGTCTTTTGGTCACAACAGTGAAAAAACTGACTAAAACAAGCTGTGAATTTAAATCAGTTTGAGTTTTACCTGGTGGACAACTGGAGAACATTTTATGACTCAAGCAAAAGTTTTTTTTATGTTCATAAAAATCTGTTATGGTTTAGATGTGATGTCCCCCAAAAGCTCACATATTAGACAACACATGAAGGTTTAAGATGAGAAATTATTGGGCTATACCTTTAACTAATCAGTGAATTAATCCCTGCTGAGATTAACTGAGTGGTAACTGGAGGCAGGTGGGGTGTGGCTGGAGGAGGTGGTCATTGGCCACATGGCTTTGAGGTATATATTTTCTATCTGAAACATGGAGTCTCTCTCTGCTTTCTGATCATCATGTGAGCTGCTTCCCTTTGCCACGCTCTTCTGTCATGTTTTTCTACCTTACCTCAAGCCCCAAGGAATAGAGCTGGCTGCCTGTGGACTGAGACCTCTGTAACCGTGAGCCCCACTTAAACTTTTCTTCTACAATTGTTCTGGTTGGATCTTTTAGTTACAATGGTGAAACACCAGACTAAAACAGAATCTTTGATACATAACTCTTATGGCATCATCAGCATTTAATTATATACATAAGGAAACCAAAGAACATCATTAGGGTTATCTATTATAAAAAAGAAAGCTTTATTACCTATTGGAAGAAGAATGGAAAAGTGGAACTAGATATAAAATAACTGGAGATGTAGAAATTTTTAGATAAACACATATATTTATGTGTTTCAGTTTTTTCTGTAGAGAAAGCTTTACCAATGCAAATCAAATAAGAACACTGTAAATACCAGAGCATGTTCTAAGGAGGGCAAATTTCTGCGAAGGGGATTCGTATATCTACAATGCAAAACTGTCTCCTATTTCAGGTGCACTATTTGATATTGAAAAAAAGAAAGGGGAACAAGAACAACAACAACAACAACACAGTCTGTTACTTGTGCTTTTGTGTCCTTTAGGTAAATTAAGAAGATCTGTTCGGGACTAAATTCCAATTTGGGTTAGTGTGAAATCAGCTTTCAAATGGTTCCTAGACTCTAGGCAAGCCCCTATGTCTCTCTCATCCTCGTCCAGGTTCCTGTCTACCCTAGACAAATTACTGTAGTGAATTATTTTGTGGCGACATTTGAGAAATGAGCTGCTAAATTAGCCAGCAGAATTTACATCAATATTCAAAAAAAGAGCTGTTTGTTGAATTTAAAATATTATATAGATGTATGATGACAGAAAGAGAATATTGTATTCTGTTTTTTACTTCATGCTAGGGATTGAATCTTGGGTACCCTACAACTGAGCTACATCCTCAGTTATTTTTACTTTTAATGTCTTATTTGAGACAGGGTCTTGCAAAGTTGCTGAGGCTGGTCACCAACTCACAATCCCTCTGCCTCAGCCTCCTGTGTCACTGCAATCACAGGTATGTACCATCACAACCAGCAAGAATATGACATCACTGGAGATAGAAATTATATGAACAAGGTCATCAAATGAGTAGGTCCATGACTGCCTAGAGAAAGAATGGTACCAGGTTGAAGGGTTCTCCTGCCTGTGTTTTGTTTGTACATCTCATTCTGACCTCATTTACAGGAGGGTCAAGATTAGAAGATGGAGAACTGATAAACAAATTTTTGCTATTCCCTTGGTAGGGAATAATGACCGTTTATGGAGTGGATGACTACTGAAGATTGTGGAGTTATTAGATTCAAAACATGTGGAGTAAAAACTGGGAAAACTAATATCCTGCAGTTAGTAAGCACCCAACAGCCGAAACAGCCCAGACAAATATATTTTAATACTTCTGGTAGGTTTACTAAGGTTTCTTTAGTAGGTTCACTGTTCCACCAAGAAAAAAAATATATATATATGTATTTCTATATCAGTATTTGTTTTTGTTGTTGTTGATCTTTGGTTTCTTATTTTGATTTGGAGAGGCAATCATTATTTTAACCCATGAGGATTTTACCTAATCTAAGCCAATTATACACATACACATAAAAAAAAGAAACTATTATTACACCTTCTTCCATGAAACTTGAATTTGCCCACTTTATTTTTACTCTGAGCTCTCATTGGATTTACCTTTAGGTTGTAATAGTAGGGCAATATTACTTAGTTGTCTTATCCTAGAAGAATGTTGGTAGGGAGAGCAAAATAAGAGTTTGCAAAGAGGTTGCTTTATCCTCAGTCTTCCTCAGTTTGTTTCTCAATCTCTACCTTCCTCCCAAATGTGGGATAATTTGAATACCGGACTTTAGTAACAGAACTTAAAATCAATCACAAAGTTTGAACTCTAAACAAAATGTTCTTTCTGTGATATACTTAGGGTAACAGAAAAGTAAAGGTGTAAGTATAGTGTTGGGTTATGCACCTGAGAATGTCACATCATTTGTGGTTCAGCTTAGTGCAAAGCTAATCAAGTTAAAATAAGGCCATAAGGATAAGCTTTAATTCAATAGGACTGGTGACCTTATCAACAGGGAAAATTTGGTCACAGAGACTGACACTCACATAGGGAAAATGCCATGTGATAATTAGAATTATGCTGGCACATACCAGAAGCTAGGAAGAGGCCAAAATGGATTTTTCCTTGGTGGCTTCAGAAAAAGCATTTGCTGTTCAGATCTTGATCTCAGATTTCTAACCTCCCAAATTTCAAAATAATAAGTTTCTATTGTTTACACCATTCAGTTTGTGATATGAGACAGGGTCAAAGAACAGATAGTGTAGATAGTAAATGATTGAATTGAGAAGATGGAAGCTAATACAAAGACAAGGATAGAAAATGCTAACACCCCTGGTGTACTTCCCCCCTCAAGTTTACACCTCCTTGGAATTGCATCTTCCCTGAAATGAGTTATCAATAAGTGCCCCCTGGGTGGCTCTTTTTCTGCCTTTTGGTAAGTAGACAGGATAGGAAGAAACCTGAGGTCCATAAAGGAACAAAATACACCCCTCTAACCAGTACCAGCTCTGGGTGCAGTCTACTATCTCTTGTTTTCTCTTTTAAATAAAACTTGTTTTCTAGGCTTGCCTCTGCAGTTCTTTGTTGTTTAATCTTCAACACCAGAGAGATGAGGAACCTAATCCTCATTTCCAAGATCACTCTTAATATTTTGTAATATCAAATAAAAAAGCAAAAATAGCACCAAACTGTTTCTTCATCTTATTGAGAGCATTTTTTAAAAAATTTTACCTGTTGGGTAAATTTTAGTCTTTGAATATATTGCTTTAATCTTTAACATTCTGTCAATAGAGACATAATTTTAGATCAATCTCAATAGAAAACTAATAATGCTACAAAACACTTTTAACAATATGGCAAGATAATTGTTGATATCTTAACTCATATTTTTTTCTACTTGTTTCCTATCATAACAATCTAGTCAGAATTCTTATGTTTTTCCTTATGGGAATTAATGACATGGAATTTTAGAACTTGGAAAATGTAAGCCAATGAAACACAAATTTCTAATATTCATTTTTGGAACCTCACTTCAATGAGATGAATATTTTTTTGGGAAGGAAAAGAAGAGAGGGGACTACTTTGCTGCAAACCAAGAACAGTAAAGATTTCTATGGTTTGCAGATTAGAAGAAACTCTTATTGCCTTGAGAAATTCTGAAACAAGATAAAAACTAAGAATGGGATAGTAATGCAGATTCATGGGTGAAGTAAGAGTTCCTGGTCTCACTCAAAATATTCATATTTGAGAAGTAAAAAATCTAAAGATGTCCCAGATTCCTTTCCTCGGTCACCTAATCAAACACTAACCTAGGTAGTGCTGTGAACTGACTTTGTAAATGTAATTAAGGTCCCCACTTTAAAATAAGAGATTGCCCAGAGATAACAGGGTAGCAAACATCTGATCCCATCAGATCTCAAAAACAAGATAAAATTCCAGAATCTAAGGGATATGACAAAAGGAAAAGTGGACGAGAGAATCTGTCCATGAGAAGTGTTCCATATACCCTTGCTGACTCTGATATAAAGGGTCCGTGTACAAACAGATGGAAGCAACTCCTAGCCCCTAAGGGCAGTCAATTAGAAAACTGGACATCAATCTTAAAAGCATCAGTTAGTGGATTCTGCCAATAACCTGAATGTGCTTAGAAGTGTATCATTACTGAGCCTCCCAATAAGAGGCCTGCCAGCTGTCACCTTCATTTTTGTTCTGTGAAACCTGGAGCAGAGACATTTATCCAAGCCAACCTGAATTGCTGACCTATAGAAGTGTGAGATAATTTTGTTTTTCTGTTTTGAGCTTAGTTTTTGGTACTTTGTTATGGGAGAAATCGAAAACTAATAGTGCTATAAGGGTGGCATGGATACAGAGTTGCTAATTCTCCAGATACCAAGGGACTTTGGACAAAAGAGAACATCATTATTGATCTCAATATACTGCAATTGGAGGTCAGTCTCCTATATGGGGAGTTCCATATAAGCCTCAAAAACTCTTGGGTAAAATCACAAATTATAAATTTCCAGTAAACTCTGAGATTTTATTTTCTGGATGTCTCGTCAGAGCTGTACTTGAATCTAAAAGAAGTAAGGAAATAACATCTTTTGTGCATCAGTTTATGAATAAAGATTTATTCCCACTTTCCCAAGACAAATTGTGAAATTTGTTTTTTAACTTCTTCATCACATCCTTGTGTTAATGTTTCATATGAAGATGACTTTTGTGTTATGTTACATAAAATCTAAAACCCCACCTCATTTTATCTCTTTCTCTTTGAGAAAAAGGAAAAAAGGAGTTTTATTGCTATCCTAGCAAAGAAGAAACATAGGGGACTTCTGCCCTAGAGGTGGGATTCTGCCCATTAAGGGGAAAGAGGGGCTTTTAAAGGGGTGATTCAAAGGCCACTTCCAGGTGTATGTCTGGAGTTGTAATTCACTTGCTATTTGGGAAATAGTCATTTCTGATATCTTCTGATGCTATCTGCAAAGTCTGAATCATTTCATTCCTGTAGTGGGTGTGTGCTCAAGAACATATAATTCTCCCTAGGATGGCGAATAAAGGTAATCCTATTTCCCCTGAGATAAGGGAGGGGAGAAAATAGGAGGAGTTGGAAGAAAGAAAAAGAAAAGTCAGAGTAGCAGTGCAGGAGGGGCTATATTCAAGCATAAAGTGGATAATTGTTACATTTCCTCACTGTAAATTTCTACATTCCATTTCTATTGAAAAATTGAGTGATGGCATCTCCAAGCTGCTTACTGCTGAAAGAGGGCAAAGTTGGAGGAAGTGACTGGCAGTCCTTTTCTATCAGGTGGGCCAAGAACAGTTAAGGGTATTCAGTCAGCATCAGAGTAGTCCAAAGGTCCACAGCAGCAGAGGGCAGATGAGTGGACAAGGCATACATATGGCAGGGACAAGAATAAATAAGACAGCAAAGCATTACTTTTTTGTAAACATTTAGCACAAACTCAATTAGTATTTTAGCCAATCTCTGAAAACCATAAAGAGAGTAACTCTTAATTGTATTAGTGAAAAACAGATCAAGTTTACAAATGTAGCAGGTTAGGAAGATTTGTAGGTCTATGAGATCAGGCTCAAATTTACTCAGGACAAATTGTGACTCTAGAGTCCCTGTGATCATTATTATTAGGCACTCCCACACAGCAAACCTTCCCTTATGGTTTCCAACTTTACTTATTTTGGCATGGCTGACACAAGTGTACATCTTAAGTTACAGTTTAAAAAAAACATTGTCTTCCTTTTAAGTGTCTGTGTAGGACTGTGCTTTGGCTTTACTCTTCAGCCAGGTATTTTGGACCAAGTTGATCAAAACTGACATTGTTTTTTATCTACTTTCACCAGTCAGTTAAAATTCTTTAGAGATCACTCTTGGAGGTTTGTGCAAAACTTCTTGGCTTATTTAGCTTTCCTCTAACAGTGGTGCCATCTGCCAAGATGGGTCAGAATCTTGCTAACCATATGTGGCTTCTCTTGGAAGCATCAGGGACATTTCCCTCTCCAATGACCCTCCTCTTTGCAGAATGTCCACTGATTGGCTTCCTTTTCTCTAGGGTCCTCTCAATCCCCCTGATCAGTCAATTGGGAGATTGACCAGAGTTGAAGGACCCTCAGAGGGATCCCTCATTTCTTTGATTCCTGGATGACTTTACAGATCTAGGACAAACATATTTCCTGCCTTTTCCTTTGCCCTATTAGTTCTTTGACTTTAGTTTCCAAGTTTTTGGTTTTAAACACCTAGCAGGCCAGTTTCACCAGTTTTAGAGTGGGAGTAATGGGTTATAACTTCAATATCTATAATTTTACACTTACCCCTTTTTGAAAATTAGAGTCAGAATTAATACTGCTAGTCAGCATTATCTGACTGGCTTATTGCCTAAAATTAATTCAATTTGTTCTGTTAGAAATAATATTTCTGCAAAACACTAATAGGCAAGAGTTATAAAGTTTTACAAAGAAAATACAAAATGAACACTAATATATCTTTGATTCCTGCTTAACCTCTCCAAAAAGCTATGTTTATAACCAAATTACATACAACTTTTATTTTTAAAATTATTTTATAAACCTAAATATCTTCTACAATTTACCCAAACTTTTACTTTACTTTGGTATTATAGTCCCTGTTTACTTTGATATCACAATAATCTTACAACAATAACAAAAATCTGTCTTTTGCATACAATAAGCTGTACTCTAGCCTACTTCAGAGCCACCCTAACATGGAGTAGTATGAGAGGCAGAGCCTTAACTCAGGTGAGGCTAGCATCTTAACAAATCTTAGAAAGTGTTTTATTTCTGAATCTGATCTTTGGACCTTTTAAAAAAAATCATTCTTTGAAGTTCTCAGGAATTATTTCCTGAGTCTCTGTATATCAGTTTATACAATACATTACATCTGAAACATAATCAAACAGAAGGACTAAGAGAGTTCTTAACATCTCTTTTGTGTAAAAGGTGGTAAAATGTTTTCATGTTCTACATTGTCCACCTTTGAACCAGTTCTCCTTAATACCTTCCTAAAATACATTTAAATTTAAATTCCCATTCTTATGTGTGTGTGTGTGTGTATATATATATATATATATATATATATATATATTTACATAAGTTTATATATATAAACTTATTCACAAGTTACCTTTATCCTGTTATAAAACATTAAATGACATAAATAAATACAAACTATATTTTATATTTCTACATAAATTTGAAGGATACTATTGCTACAATTTTAGTTTAGAGAACACCAACTTTGTAAAGTACTCTCCTAATATTTGCATTTAATTATGTTTAACTTTTAAGGTACAATTTAGAATCTCTCTTGTACAGTAACAATAATCACAGGTCTGCTTGGGTTAACAGTACTTGCAAAAATCAAATGATAGCCTTAAATCTTGTATACATTTAGGAAACAGTGTTAATGTTCAGAAATAGACTTAGTCAAAGCAAACAGATATAAGACAGATCTTCAAATGGCAGTGTGGCCCTAACATGTCAGGTACAATGTATAAGAAAGAACACTTGTCAGTTGCCTTTGCAATAAACCTAGATAAACTTTTATTTTGTAAACTTTTATATAACATTTAGACAAGGCTCATACAAACAGAATTCTCAGATGTAGACATATATCTAGTCACATGCATTTATGGTATCAAATATATTGTTAAAACCTGAAATAACAGTAATTAATTTAACCATTTTGAAATGATCATTAAAAAGACTTTAAAATGGGTAGAAACCTTTTAAGAGTTAGTTTCCCTAAGTAATAAAACATAACAGATGGGCTGGGGATGTGGCTCAAGTGGTAGTGCGCTCGCCTGGAATGCGTGAGGCCCGGTTCAATCCTCAGCACCACATACAAACAAAGATGTTGTGTCCGCCGAAAACTAAAAAATAAATATTAAAATTCTCTCTCTCTCTCTCTCTCTCTCTCTCTCTCTCTCTCTCTCTCTCTCTCTCTTTAAAAAAAAACATAACAGACACAAGGAAATTATCTTGATAGATAAAAGCAGATCGATGTTTTAAACTTTGCTTCCCTATCAGTACATTAAAATAACCTTTTTTTATTAATTATAGCCAATTTAATTGCATAGACAAACCTTTTGAGATTTATCTTCCACAAAACTTCTGCAACTTAGACATTCTACAACTTGTTTACATCATTTATTTTGTCCTCTTTTTCATCTTGGACTTTAGTACAAGAATATTACTTTACCATACAAAATATTTTCTTACACGGAAACATTTCTTTTACCTTCTAATTTTCCATACTAAAATATATTTACATACCTATAACTTTCTTTTATCTCTTTTCTAGTTTCAGACCTGCTTTTATATTCATATTCTGAAGCAATCCTTATGAATGCTCTCTGTGCAGTTAATTCATACAACCTTCATCCTAGCAGAGGAATCAGACAATCTGGCGAGTGTGTCTTAATCTTTTTATTCCCAGGTTGCATTCAAGGGAGTACATGATATTTTTTGAGCCTGACCTGTCTGCTTATTATTATCACAGTGCCAGTGCCATCAACTTACAGTGAGTGCCCCGATGTTAATTGTACCCAGAATCCCCTTTGGGGCCTTCTTCTTACACTAGCATATTGATATTCAATGGAAGAAGCCTTTCCCATCCTTTCTTTTAGGCTTCCTTGAAAATCCCTTTGCAGAGAATGCCAACAAAACAGAAGTTGGTCTTAGTTTTTTTTTTTTTTTTTCTGAGTGTGTTTGTTTATCTTGCAGGTTTCTGCATGCATTTAGTTTGATGGGATACTGTCGTAACAAAAATCGCTCTACCACAGCGATGGATATTTCCTGGCCAAATGTGGTGTCCTGCCAGATCTTAAAAGGGGAGACTATTCCTATACTCAGGTCATAAACTAATAGTGCTGGAACTTACTGTTCTGTCTTTGTAGCCAGTAGCCTCTACCTTTCATAAGAAAAAGGGGCTGAAAGGCAGGACAGAGGTCAAGTTCTCTTTACCCAGTTTTCTATAACCCAGGCAACTTTCTTGGGATTTTTTTTCCCCCAGGTGTAGTGTTCCTTACCCAGAGTGATATGATCTGCAGTTGCCTGGGGCCAGGCTGAGAAACAGTATTGGGACTGCAGCACTGGCTTGAAAGAATTTAAACCTTTTTTGTGTGTGTGTGTGTGTTTTTTTTTTTAATTTTTAACCCTTCTTCTGATGTTCTATCTTGTACACCAGAGGCAGTGCCTTTTTGAATTCTGATCTAAGTTTCTGACTATTCAGATTCCTTATCATGTAACTGCATAAATGTCTGTACATGCAGAATCTTTCCATATACTTTATCTCTGACAGACCAACTTTAACAGAAAGATTGTGTGATAATCCAGAAAACCATTCAAAGGCCAGATTTTGTTACAGTAAAACATCTTTCTCTTGGACAGGCTTATATCTAGAGGTGGCCCATTTAGCCAAGATCTCTCTTCCCAAGAGACTACTGGTAAGATCAATGTAGCATGGCTGATGTCTTAAAGGGCTGGTAACAGATATGAAAAACACAGAGACAGACAAGAGAGGATCACCAGAACCAGGGCTGATAGGAGGGAAGCTTTAAAACAGACAGACCTGCATATGCAAATTTCTTCCACTTAATTTACCTCTGACAGACCAACTGCAACTGCAAGATTGTATAATTCAGAAAGCTATTCAAAAGCCAGATTGTTACAGTAAAACACAAACTTTTTCTTAGGCATATACTGATAGGCGGTTCTTTCGACTTCTTTACCTCTGACAAATTAACGCCAGTTGCAAATTTGTAAAAAAGAAAAGGAACAAACAAACAAACAGACAGACAACTAGAAAGGATCCCTAAAACCATGGCCTACTTCAGGAACCTTTAAAGTCCAGTCAAGATCTTTTCCATCAGTAGATGAGGTAGAGAGAGAAGAAGGGAGGGGAGGGGAGGGGGGATAGTAGGGGATAGGAAAGGTAGCAGAATACAACAATTACAAATAGGGCATTATGTAAAATTGTGGATGTGTAACCGACGTGATTCTGCAATCTGCATTTGGGGTAAAATTGGGGGTTCATAACCCACTTCAATCTAATGTATGAAGTATGATATGTCAAGAGCTTTGTAATGTTATGAAAAACCAATTAAAAAAAAAGATCTTTTCCATCAGACTACCTATAGGATTGATACAGTATGGACCACATCTTATACGGGGCATTAAGAGTTACAAACAAAAATTCACACAGAGAACCAGAAGAAATTCTCAAACCCAAGACCAACAAGAAGATGAGAACCTAGAACAGACCAGAAGTGAGTAAATATCTCTAGGTTCTCAAGTCCTGCTTCACTGTAACTCTTATACAAATGTGCGACAGATATTCCCACAAGAGCAACCAGACATGTGGAATGAAGGGTCAACCTGCATACCTGGGGAGACTTACCAAATGGCCATGTGTGTTGCAACTGTACTGAACTCAGTTTTGTTTTGTTTTTTCCTCAAAGTAGACCATGATGGAGCAACCTATACCATTAAGGAAGAGAAGGTGGGAGTTCTTCAAAGCACAAGGAGTTTGGGCAGCTGCTGGGATTATTCCTCAGTCCCTCCCTTTACTCAGAGGAATAGCTCCTCTGGTTTGACCCAAAACAAAAACTCACCCATCTCTTAACTTTCCAGCAGTTGTCTCTCAATAACTTCTCCATCTACCTTCCATCCTCTGCCTGAGAGTGGGCTTCCTTGGAGAACCAGAACTGCGCAAGACAGCTGGAGCAGGGGCTCCTCTTGGGTCCCACTTGGGATACCAAACTTGTTGCCAATATCTCAGACCTTGTCCATGATGCCAATCCAATAACAAGGAAACAGTTTTGAGAAAAAGGAAAAAGAACATTTATTGCTTTGCTAACAAAGGAGAAACACAGGCAACTCCTATCCCAAAGGCTATGATTCTCTATCATTCTTATTTAATAAGCCCTTACAAAATTTTCCCAGAATAATGCTTTATGCTCTTAACATCACCAACATGTAACGCTGGTTCTCTCATTTTTTTCAAATAGATTCAATGGGCATATTTTGATCAATGATTATACTACTGGACTGTTCAAAGGCTTTTATATGATCAGCATTTGATTGGCTCATTCATTTTATAAGTGAAATATTCTATCACTAGAGTATATCATAAAACTTACTCTTCAGTGCTGGGGTTGTTGCTCATTGATAGAGTTCTTGCTTAGCACGTATGAGAAACTGGGTTTGATCCAGCATCACATAAAAGGACTAAATAAACAAAATAAAGCTTACTCTCCAGAAAAGAAAAAAAAAAGATTTTTTTCTAGGATGCTATACTTACCAAGAAGAAAAGCAGAGATACACACCTTGTGGACTCCTCTCCTGTTTCGTTATGTATCTATTTAGAGGAGCATCAGGATAACAACCTCTATGAAAGAAATAATTGTACACATACATACATACATACATACATACATACATAATGCATTACCCTTCCCTGTGGTCTTTTCATTTTAACAAGGCATGAGGCCTTGAATCAAAGGAATGGAAGCACAAGAATGTAAATCTACCTGGGTAGCTGAAAGGAAGTTTGGCAGCAGGTGTACCATCAAATCATTATTCCAACTCTGACAGCTTGCTATATAAAGATCACACCTAATAAAAAAAAACACTAGAATTTATTTTTTTCAATCTTCTCACCCCCAGAAGATAATGCTATTTGTAGCTTTGAGTCATATCATTATTACTATGACTCCTGCTATGATATTTTCATCTCTTCTTTGCCATGCATGTCTATTTAATTAGCCTGTAGGTATTAGTAGATGCAGGAAATACCAGGTGTGTATCTTACCATCTCAGTGAGAAGATATACATTGTGCCTCTCGAGCACTGGACTTTTGGTTAAGATTGGTCTTAATGTGCTAGCTTTAATGGGCTAGCCCTGGATGCTTGGTGTGTGTCCTAATTATCATAGTTATTTCCCTAAAATAAGTATAAATAATGAAACAATTATTGTTTCAAGTTAATAATGATAGCTTGACTTTAAACATACAAATATTGTAGACTAACTTCAAATTGTAAGTTTAATAAACTTTATTTACAACAGATAAATTTCTACTTTTAGTTTGAACTAGTTAAATAAAAGCTGTCAATTTAGTATGAAAGGTTTACATTGTTACTAGGCTTGCTTTTTAAAAATTTGAGGGATTATAAAGTGTTTGTCTTGTCAAAGGGTGAACTTATTCAGATCCTGAGTTTTTGACTTTAAAGCCAAAAAAAAAAAAAAAACACTTTTTTTTAAAGAAAAAAGCAGACTGGGAAAATTTGCATTATAAAAAATGTAAGTGAAATGGAGGTTTACAAGGAAAAAGATGAAAAAAGTCCAAGAATTTCAGTTTGTTCAAATAATTAAACTTTTTCTTGATAAAGTTTAGAAAAGTTGACAAAATAATATTCATCTTAATTTAAGTATTCTGATTGTTAAACCTGAGTAGGTTCTGTATTGCACTTTTTTACTATTTCCAAAGATGTTTTATAAAGCCTTAGTTCAGAATAGCTACAAAAATTGAGTGCCCTCTGATGATCAGAATATATCCTTTGAAGGACATTAGTTCCCAACTGGTAATTTTCCTATAAAACTTTTAGCAGTATAAAATCCAGAGAGAATTGTGTAATATATCATTAGATATTGGGAACCATTACTTCTTTATGGAATATTTGAAGCTGAGCTATATTCCTGAATAACCTTTAGCAGAGAAAGTAAAGAAATACCAGACTAGAATGTTCAAAAATTTTTTCATTATTTTTGATCTTCACTATGTTAATTTTTAAATGGAGAATTTTGAAAAAAATGTGTGTATAAGCTCTGTCTAATATTTCAACAATTTTGTGCTTGTAAATGTTGGAAAGTGATTATGATTCTGTAATTTTAAGCTTTGATGTGCATTGAACTGCATTATTTTACCTTCCAATTTAAAATCTTTTTGAAAAGAGTTACTCAAAATTTTAGTAATCTTAGTATTCACATTCAATAAAGTATCTGTTTATATATTGCTTATCTTAGTAAATGTACAAAAATGGTTGAGCTAAATCCTCCATGTTTTCCTTGACTCCTGTCTTCAACTAGTTATTTTGAATATTTTTTGTCCTATCTTAGACATTATCCAACAGCAAGAAAGATATTTTTTAACCAAGATGCTTTTTAAATTCCAAGAAAATTTTATTACTTCCAAAGAAATTTTTTTTCATGTGATTCCTATTTGAATTTAAATACTTTTACCTTAACTTTCTTTTTTTTAAGTCATTCTTGTTTTATATATATATGCTTGTTTATTATTTTATGTGGTGCTGAGGATCAAACCCAGTGTCTCATACATCCCAGGCAAGCCCTGTACTAACGGAGCCACAACCACGGACCTTACCTTAACATTCAATGCCCTAAAAAATTTTGCCTTGTCTCCTTTTCTAACCTTATTTTATTTTTTTAATTTAATTTTAATTTATACATAAAACCAAAGAAAATTTTCACATAAATGGAGTATCAGGTGATGTTCTAATACATGTATAAACTGTAATCACGCTAAACTTCTCTCAAAATTTTCAGTTATGGTAAAAACCATAAAATTATTTCTTTTAACTTTTTGAGATATACAATACAAAAGCTATCTAGTCAACCTCCTGTGTAATGGAAACTTTGAACTCCTTATTTCTATTTAACTTTAACAAAGTACCTATTGATCATCCTGTCCTTACGCCTCCTTGTCCCCCTACTGTCTTGAGACTTTGCTAACAACATTCTACTCTGTACTCTCAGTTTCTAAAAGATCAATTTTTATTTATCAATTAAACTTAACTTATAACTAACACATAAAAGCATAAAATTATATATGGTGATAAGAAATGAAGTTGTAATACATGTATATGTTGTATAATGTTCAAATCAGGTTAACCTTATGTATCTCCTCAACATTTATCATTTCTTCATGGTGAAAACTTTCAAAATTCTTTCTTCTAGTTTTTGAAATGTACAGTACATGATGTCTGTAGTCAACCTTAACTTTATGCACATTGATTAAAATTTCCCCAGCCACACCTTTTCCCTTCTCTTCAGGCCTCTCGACTTCTGGGAGATCAACTTTTCTGGATTTCACTTATGAGTGAAATTATGCAGTACTTACTTTTCTATGCCTGCCTTAATTCACTTAACATAATGATCTCTGGTTACCTTCACATTGCTATAAATGATGACATTCCATTCCTTTTATGGCTTTATAGTATTCCACTGTGTATATTTATACAATATATTCATCCATTCATCATTTGATGGACATTTAGGTAGCTTCAAATTTTGGGCTAAATTTTGGAGTTGTTATTCAAAAAGTCCTTGCTTACTCCATTGTCCTAATGCATTTATCCTATGCTTTCTTCTAGTAGTTTCATTGTTTTGAGATTGCATTTAATGTCTTTAGTCTAATTTCACTTGAGTCTTTTAGTTGTGAAGAGATGGAAATCTAATTTCATTATCCTGAATGTGGATATTCAATTTTTCAAGCACTATTTATTGGAAAGATTGTCCTTTCTCTAGTACAATAACCAGTGGTATTTCTGTGCATTAATACCAATCTATTTCAAATAGAACTCAATAAAAAATCCCCTTTGCTATAGCTACACAAATAAAATACTTTGTAATAAATTTAATCAAAGATATGAAAGATATCTACTATAAAACTTTAAAAATGAGATGAAAAAAATTAAAAAGACACAAAAATTTGAAAGACATTCCATGCTCAATCCATTGATTGCAAAGATTAATTCTCTTAACTTTGACAACTATGGACATTTTATCTATTGATTCATAGTAGTCAAAATCAAAATACTGATATACTTCACAAATAAGGAGAAAACAATTCTGTTTTAACATATGTAGAGCACAATTTTTCATATATCTGGTTGTATACATAGTATATTTATACCAATTCATGTCTTCATACATGATTTGGGATAGTAAAGATCATCACATTCCACCATCATTAATTATCCCATGCACCCTAACTCCATCCACTTACCTGCAAATGCCATGATTTTATTCTCTTTTATTGCCAAGTAATATTCCATTGTGTATATATACCACATTTTTTACCCATTCATCTATTGAAAGGCATCTAGGTTGGTTCCACAGTTTAGCTATTGTGAATTGTGCTGATATAAACATTGATGTGGCTGGGTCCCTGTCGTATGCTATTTTTAAGTCCTTTGGGTATAGACTGAGGAGAGGCACAGCTGGGTCAAATGGCGGTTCCATTCCCAATTTTCCAAGAACTCTCCATACTGCTTTCTATATTGGTTGTACCCATTTGCAGTCCTACCAGCAGTGCATGAGTGTACCTTTTCCCCCACATACTCGCCAACTTTTATTGTTGTTTGTATGCATAATAGCTGCCATTCTGACTGGAGTGAGATAAAATCTTAGAGTGGTTTTGATTTGCATTTCTCTAATTGCTAGTGATGATGAACATTTTTTCATATATTTGTTGACTGATTGTACATCATCTTCTGAGAAGTGTCTCTTCATGTCCTTGACCCATTTATTGATTGGGTTATTTGTTTTTGTTGGTGCTTAGCTTTTTGAGTTCTTTGTATACCCTAGTGATTAGTGCTCTACCTGATGTGTGAGGGGTAAAGATTTGCTCCCAAGATGTAGGCTCTCTATTCACCTCACAGATTTGTTTGTTTTGCTGACAAGAAGCTTTTTAGTTTCAGTCCATCCCTTTTATTGATTCTTGATTTTAATTCTTGTGCTATAGGAGTCTTATTAAGGAAGTTGGGGCTGAATCCCACATGATGGATATTAGGGCCTACTTTTTCTTCTATTAGATGCAGAATCTCTGGTTTAATTCCTAGGTCCTTGATCCACTTTGAATTGAGTTTTGTGCATGGTGAGTGATAGGGGTTTAATTTCATTTTTTGCTTATGGATTTCCAGTTTTCCCAGCACCATTTGTTGAAGAGGCTACCTTTTCTCTAATAAATGTTTTTGGCACCTTTGTCTAATATAAGATAATTGTAATTCAATCTTAAACCTCTAAAGAACCACAACAAACTTGAATAGTCATAGTCATAGTCATCTGAAATAAAAAAGAAGAAAGCAGGGAGTATTACTCTACCTGAATTCAAAATATACTGCAAAGCTCTACTCATCAAAACAGGATATTATTAGCACAAAAATGGAAATATATGCTAGTGGTACAGAATAGGGAATGTAGAAGTCAACACCACACATCAACTGATTTTTCAACCAAAGGTACTAAAAACCAATCATGTTAAAACACTGGCCTTCTCCCTTTCCTGTTTTCAAGGTAAATTTTATTTTGCTTTGTTCTTTGAAAGCCCCAAACTTGTTTTGGACTAAGAACCATTAGTCCTGCAGAGTCTCATGCCTACTGAATGCCTGATTCATTTTAGCATGGTTATGTTCTACTTGGCATTACAGACTCAGTGTTAATGTCACTTTCTCACAAAGACCTTCCTTTTCTACCCAGTGTTAACTTCCCATGATTCCTCATCATATCATCCTATTTATTTTCTTTGTACTTTGTTCATTCATTCATTTTTTTCTTAATATATTCATTCAGTTTACTTCTCAGATTCCCCATGAAGATGTAGGTACAAAGAATACAAGAACCTGACTTTCAAGTTCACAACTACATCCCCAGTACCCCAAATGCTTTCTAGTATATAGCCAGCACTTAATAAGTGCTTTTTCAGTGAGTAAATGGATGAAATGACTGTAGTTGTATGTATTATTTAGAGATTTTTTTAAAATTTGCATTCTCAAATACAATATTTTGAACAAAATTTTATTAAAAAACGTGATTTTTTTTCTTTTAATTTTTTTATTGATTATTTAAAGTATTACATAGCTCATGATATATCATCTTTCATACATTAGACTCAAATTGTGTTTTGAACTCCCATTTTCACCCCAAATACAGATTGCAGAAGATTGAATCTTTGTTTATAAAAAAAAGTGAATAGCTAAACTGATGCTATATTTTGTAAGCTTGAACATAAATGTGTCTAATATCTAAACAAAAATTTTATGTGTGTGTATGTATTTTTCCATGTATTTTGTATGGAATGTATAAATTCTATTACATTTTCATAAATAAATATAGGTTAAAATGTAAAATAATCTTTAATATAAATAATTTATCTATTTGACATGCAAACAATTTCTAAATCTCAGTAAAGGCCTATGTTTATATAGTATAAATTACTTGTTTAGCTTACCTTCTTTTTAAGTATATAGTCCTATAATAATTAATATTATAATAAAATAAGCATTAAGAGTGGACTTATAGCAATGAAGATGCAATTATAAATAACAATAATTTTAATACAATTCCCTATGATCATTGGTGTAAATAATGAATTTTCAGAGTCAATATCTATCTATACCACTAATAACAATCCTGAGAATTCTGATTAAATCATGGCAGTTCTGTTGTTGGAGTGACTACAATGCACAGTTAGCTAGTTTGAAACTAAGCTTTGTAGTTCCTTTTTACCTGTGGGCAGAAGACAAATTGACCTTTTAACAGTCACCCTCATTATCCAAGTATAAACATTTCAATGGGCATAGTTCCTCACTGGTAGTGACTTCGGTGCTTAGAAAGCCTATTAACTCTAAACCAATAGGGTACCACTTAATGAACTGAAGCAACAACACTCCAAGTGGGTCCCTTGTGGACTGAAGAGATTTGCTGCCCTAGATACCTAAATACAGGGAAGGAGTAATTTAGACACTTGAAAAAATGCAGGCCATGGAAACTGTATCTATAAAAGCAAGGCAAAGTCAAGTGTTAAGGTACTTTTCCAAATTATTCAGAGTGAAAAAAAAGTGCTTTTAAAACATAATTAGGTAACAGTGGAAACTGAGGTTTTCATTAAGAATTGCTTGGGGAGACTGATGTATGATCTTTATTGTCACATGAATTGTAATGTGTAACACAAGGTAAGTTCTCACTAAACATTTTGAACAAGTTGATCAAGAGAACAATTGGATAAATTATTCAAATTTTAACAAATCTTGTATAATTTTTTCCTTTCCTTTTCCTAAACAGTGAACTAATGAGGATGTAATAATTTGGGGAACATTATTTAGTTTTCTAAATCTGTAAATGACAGCAATTTATGTGTTACAATATATACAACGTTGCTTGACTTAATCTTAATTTACTTTCCTATGAATGCTTTGTGGAAGGACTTTAAATATATTAAGTTCTAGTTGGAAAAATATCCAATTTCACCACAATTTATATCTTAATTTTTTATAGCAGAGTCTTTGAAATTACTATCCCATTACTAAAATAATTCTTCAAAAAATGTTGCTATTTCATATACAAAAGATCCTTTTTTACATCGCTTCTTCTTTGTATATCTTTTTTAATTGAAGAAAGTCTTTTAGTTTTTAACATCAAATTTTTGATTAATTAGTTTGTACTATTGTTTTACTTGCAATTATTTTCTGTAATTTTTTAAACTCTTCTAGTCTGTATTACCTCAGACTGAGCAGTTATTTAGCCTTTCTCACACAATTTTTCTTTCTCATGATACTTTTTTTTTCTTTTGGAAATACATTTA
This sequence comes from Spermophilus citellus, assembly GCF_964194105.1. NCBI lineage: Eukaryota > Metazoa > Chordata > Mammalia > Rodentia > Sciuridae > Spermophilus > Spermophilus citellus. The sequence goes on along the minus strand of NC_138185.1, from coordinate 102,701,990 downwards.
TTGTTATATAAATCCAATTCCTACTATTCAATTTCTTGGAAACAAAAATGAAACAAAATTTAGCTATCACAAGCAAATTCAAGCACAAAGCAATAACAAATCAGGTGGGGTAAAAAGTAAGCATAAAACCCCACAGAAACATAAGTTGGGATACTATGCTCAATAGGAATTTGTGCAGTAGATCTGCAATTTATAATGCAAAAATGATACTCTGAAAAGGAGTATAACACAAAAGGTTATCTCTCTATCAATCTTGTTAACTATATATTTGTCAGAAAATGGCTTTTCATGTCACAACTTTAATGGTTTTTATACTCCATCAGTGGTTTAAGGATACTTGTTAGATTGTCCCACAATTGCCTTGGGCATGTCAGAAACTGGATGGGAATTCAAAGTAAAGCCACTTGCCCAGGATTTTCTAGGTTTTAGCATAGATGGTGCTGCATCCTGGAAACCTCTTCAGTTCCAAACATATTTGCATGTTGGCCACCCATTGCCTATACCTGCACCCACTACCAGTCAGATGTGGCTATGCACACTTAAATAAAATCCAAAATTCAGTTCTTCAGTAGTCATAGCCACATTTCAACAGCTCAGCAGCCACACAAAATCAGTGGCTACTCTGCTAAGGTAGATGTAGATTATTTCCATCACCCCAGAATAGACAGTACTATTGTAGACAGTTGAAAGGTTACAAAACAAATAATAGCCAAAAGATTTTTTTTACTTTTTCCAAATAGGATGAGAAAAACCCGCATGTTAACCAACACAAAGTAAAAAAAAAAAAAAGAAAAAAAAAACCAAAAACTGTTGAATTCCATGGGAATTCAAGGGACAGTAACTTTTACTGTCCAAGCTGTCTGTCTAGCAACGTGAAGAAATTCTACACACTTCTAGAACACAGGGAACCCCCAAAGCAATGAGTGCTCAAGAGTCAAGACCTGCAAGGTGGAACTTTTCAAAGAGGTGAAAACCTGTGTTCACAGTGTGGATAGTGCACCCTCAGCCAAGCGCCTGGTGCGAACGCTTGAGCCTTTCTCATGATAATTTTAACAAAGATTTTAAAATGTGTGCTAGAAAAATTTCTTGATTAAATAATTAGAACCTGTGAGAACTCCATTATAATAGATTTTGTTTTAATAATTTGCCAAGATATAAGACAATCATCAAATTGCTTTACCTACAGAATTAAAGGGAGCTGATTTCTTCAAATAGTCAATCAATGCGTGTACTTTTATCTAGTTGTAAAATGTAAACAGTTATATTATCCTACAAATGTAATTTAGATTCTTGTTTTTCTAAAAGCCCTACTTGGAATAAATAATCATGTCCAATTAGGAGAGTCAAATATTTCCCCTCCTTTTATCTTGACAAAGTTGCCATTATATGTCCAAAAACACAACAGCATAATATCATCTCAAAACCTAAAACTTTTCAGAAAGTTTTTATAAATATATGTATGCATAGTATACCACAATGAAACCTATTATTTTGTATAATTATTATGTACTAACAGAAATATTAACTCACTTTAAAGATAGAAGTTGCCATACGATTTTTAAATCTTGTTCTTATTTTTAAGCAAAAATATGATAACTTAAGATTTATGTATATTAATTTTATAAATATTCCTCAATTATATATTGCATGTTATTGTTGGGATTAAAATAGTTATTTTACTAATAAATAAATACACATTCGATAATATTTATAAATCAAGATTTAATATGTTTAAATATTGATGGAAATACATGTAATTCTTTGAAGACTAAAACATCCAGAATTATTATTCTCTGACATTTACTCTTCAGACTTCTTAAGCTCTAAAGTAGTTTTTCTTTTTTTATTATAATCATGTTTCTATGGTGATATTTCATATTGTTTTAGAAACAAAGGGTTTAGGACAAATTATTTTCAGTGTTATTATAGAATTACTTAAAATCTGATGGGCATCTGAAAAGTATTTGATGGAATCAGCCAACATATTTTATCTTTTGTAACAATGTATAATGTTAAAATTAACTTTAAAATGAAGATACTAATAATGAGCAACAATTCAGATGCTATTGGTTTCTAACTAAAATTCCCAGGTGCAAGGGTGACATCGTAATACAATAATGCAACTTATGAGGTGAGTCATTGCTTCATAGGAGAACATTTTAAACTTTGTTTAGACTTAGACTAGTCTATAATTTAAAGACAATTGCAGATTTTAATTTTTTTGTGATATTATATATGAAATTTTGTATGAGTATCTCAAAGCACAAAAACTTCAACCTAAATTAAAGTGAAGACATTTTATAACTTAAAAATGTTAAAATCAGGGTCAATAGTCTGCCATATCTCTTCTAAAAAATGTACATAATACTGTGAATAAAGAAGTCAAATTCTGCTATAGGAGGGGTGCAGAAACATGTGTTCTCAGGATTCCTTTCTTTTGATAACAGTGACAGACTCAGAAAAAAAATGTAAAAAAAATGTAGTTTCATCATATTTTAAAAAGGTTAGTTCATGACAAGTACTTCATAGTTTTTTGTTGTTGTTTTTAAATAAGGTGAACTTGAATTGTAAGTATTTTGTGAAAAATAATTCATTAGAATATATCAAATAAATGACACTTTTCCAATAATATTTGATTTTGCAATTTAAATAATGAATTTAGTAAAATAAATTATTTTCTATTTTAGTGTTTATTATATGGAAAATATAATCTGTTAATTATATAAATTCTTAGATTATATCAGTAATATACAATTAATTTTGAAGTAATTAGCCATTGTCAGAATCATCAAATCAAGCCTCCATGTCCAAATCTAGATTCATTTTTCTCTGTCTACTCTGGCAAAACTTGATTTCTCAACCACAAATTTTTAGTCTACCCTTACTTAGTTCTAGAATTAAGGTCATTAGGAAAACTTAAAATAATGTACGATATGATGCTCATTTTCTAAAATGGTTTTTCTTTTGACTTGTATATGCTTACTTTGAGAACTTTTCCATTTTTTCATTGTAAAAACCTCTCTGAAGCAAATAGGAGAGAGCTTACTGGCAAGTCTAAATTAATCATGAAGAAGGAAGATAAATATGGTAAAAGCATAAAGAAACCTGTAAAATTTAATTTCCCTCAAATTCCAAGCATTACAAAGCAATTGTGTTGAAGAATATTTTCTGTATACTTCCATTAAAATGTCAGAAAAAAGAAAAGTGTAACTGCAATGATAAGAAATGGGGAAATCATGTTTTCAGCAGAGATAGAGATCTCGTTTTTTCCTCCAAAACCTCAAAATAATTTTTATTTTAGGAGCTTTTGAAAACCTTGAATTTTGAGTAAATAAGAAAATGCCAGTTAGCTCCACATTTGTATTTGTGCATTCTTCATTGCTTAAATTATGGTAAGCAGTTCCTCATTCTTTCCTATTACCTCTCTCTTAAATTGAAATCCCCAAAAAATCTATTCATAAAGTTTCTTTGAACTTCATAAGTGAATAATTTCTTATATAACTGCAATAAAACCTCTGGGAAAGAAACTATTATGAGTACTATGTCAGCAATTTTAGCTTATTGCACATGACTTGTTCTCTTTTGCACATGGCTATTTATAATTTAAACTTTGTATAATTTCATAACTTGAGAGCTGCTATAAGCCTTGTACCCTCCACCCTGGTTTTTTTTTTTTTTTGGTTTGGTTGTTTTTTTTTAATTTAAAAATTAATTTTACTAACCTCTTTGGGAAGAAATTTTAATGAAGAAAATAACTACTAACTGTTAATAAGTAGTGTTTACCTCATATCCTTGGGATGAACACCAAATCATATCTATCCAAAATGTGCTCATGGATTCCAAAGTAAACTTCAAATTTCATAATTTCATGGAGCTAAAATCATGCTAGCACATTGTTGACTATGTAGAATATATATATATGTATGTACATATATATATATATATATATATTATAATATTTAGTATATATTAGTCAATATATACTAAAAAATATACATTGAAGCACTGGGAGGGTTCAACTTAGTATTCTGTGTCTGCTGTCAGCATTTTTATTGTCATTTTTGTTAAATGTTTAGCAGAGTGGGATCCTAAGTAACCAAGGAATGACTGGAACTTTCAGTTGGGCATGAAAAATATACAGAAAAAAATGTTAATTGCCCTGCTGTGGGCAGAGATTTTATTTTATTTTATTTGAAAAGGAAGAGCTTAATTTTCCAAGAGAAATAAAATTAAAAAAATAAAGAAACTAAGGAGGATTCAGAAAAACTGAATTCTGCTATTCATCATTTATATGCCAGTTAGTTTTTCTTCTGAACAATCTTGATTTGATGAAAATGAAGAAGTAACTATCTGCTTTCCTTACAGGACAGTTGTGATAGTTAAAAGAATCATTTCATTATCTCTCACCCCCCCCCCCACACACACAGAGTTATGAATGTTTCTGGTGTACAAATTGCTACCAATACAGGCTATTTCAATTTGGCACTTTAGGATATAGGTTTTATTTTCCACAGTTAATTCTGGCGTATTTGTTATGTCACTAGAAAATCTTCTCTAAAACTCTTTATAGGATGTTCTTATCTACAATCACCATGCAGTTGAAGTCTCCTCTTAGCTACTAAGTGGTCATTCTCATCCACTCCAATCCTTCTCCAATCATTTCCCCACATTGCAGTCACCATGTTTATGCAAATCTTGTGATGTCAGTTACTCTGCTTAACATCTATTATTACTTTGTATGAACCACTGAGCTTTGTGCAGTTTGGTTCCTGCTACCCTCAGGAGATTTGTTATGCATCACTCCCCTGATTTAGCAAACCCTAGCATTATGATGTTTTGGCTTTCCATATAATCTTCTACCACCAAGCAAGTACTCTCATTAGCCAGGAACACCCACTCCATACTCCAGCACCCGTTTGAATGTTCAGATAGTATTCATCCATTTCTTTTGTTTATATTTTACTTTCTCAAAAAACTTCCTTCAATTCTCTAGCTTAAGTTCTTACAATGCATTCATGGGGCTGATTGATTTTTCTTATGGAACATTTATCTGAGAACTTCTACATTCATTACAATGAATGTTCAATTAACATTTACTTCTTTTTACCAGATTACAAATTCCTTGGGAACAACATTATATCTTCTGTTTACTAGTAAACTGTACCATATCTAAGATATTACAGAGGATGAATTATTATATGAAACTCTTCTAAATATTGTGATACTATTTTACAGGCTAGTAATGTAGACTTTAAAAATACTTTTTTTTCTTTTGAAAAATTATTTTTTGCTGAAAAATAAAAACATAAATTGTACTTATTAATGGAGACTGAAATATTTGATACATGTATATACAGTGTGTAATGTTTAAATATAATTAAACATCTTTATCTTTTCAAATGCTTATAATTTCTTTAGGTCAAAACTTTTAAGGTCCTTTCTTCTAATTTTTGAAATGTACATTATTGGTGTCTGTAGTCAGCATATTGTGTAACAATATGCCAGAGCTTCTTGCTTTTGCTTTTATCTAACTATAACTTTGTACCCATTGATCAACCTTTCCTAATTCCTTTTCTGCAAGTGCCCCCAGCCTCTGATAACCAACATTCTACATTCAAATTCAATGAAGTCATTTTTTTTTATCCACATAGGAGTGAGATTATGCCATACTTGTCTTTCTGTAGCTGCCTTGTTTCACTTAACATAATGATCTCCAGTTCCAATTATCTTACAAATGACAGTATTTCATTATTTTATGGCGGAATAGTATTCCATTGTTTATATGTGCCACATGTTCTTCATTCACTCATCAGGTGTTTACTCATTCATATTTTGGCTATCGTGAATACTGCTGCATTGAATATGGGAGTAGAGACATCTCTTTGAAATGGTGATTTAATTTCTCTTGCATATATACACAGTAGTGGGATTACTGGATCTTATGATAGTTCTATTTAATTTTTTTTTTTTTTGGTACCAGGGATTGTACTTAGGGACACTAGACCACTTTTTGATTTAGAGACAGAGTCTCACTGAGTTGCTAAACACATTGCCGTTGCTGAGGCTGACTTTGAACTTATGATCCTCCTGACTCAGCCTCTCAAGTTGCTGGCATTACAGGCGTGCACCACCACACCTGGGCTCTATTTTAATGTTTTGAGGAACCTCCACACTGTTTTCAACAGTGACTGTACTAATTTACATTCCCCTAATAGTGTGGAATGGTTCCCTTTTTTTCCACAGGCTTGCTTGCACTTGCTAAATTTTTAATCTATTTAATAATAGCCATTCTTACTGGGTAAAATCACTTCTCATTGTAGTTTTTGATTGGCATTTCCCTAATGATTACTGATCTTGAGCATTTTTTTCATTTATCTCTTGACCTTTTTTTATGTTCTCTTTTGAGAGACATTTAGTTAGATCTCTTGCCCATTTTATAAATTAAGTTATTGTGAGGATATTTTTTGCTATTCTATTTCTGTGGTTCCTAATATAATGTGAATATCAATCTCTGCTTAAATGTATAGTTTGCAAATATTTTCTTCCATTCTATAGATTTTCTCTTCACCACAATCATTGCTTCTTTTGCTGAAAGGCACTTTTTTAATTCGATTTCATCACATTTGTCTTTTGCATTTTCCAAATGCTTTTGATGATTTTGTCCACAAAAACTTTGCTTATTCCAATATCCTGAAGTATTTCTCCTGTTTTCTTTTAGTAGTCTTACAGGTTTAGGTATTATATTTAAATATTTAATCTGTTTTATGTTGATTTTTGTAATGGATTCAAGATAAGATCTAGTTTCATTTTTACTAAAAGTATTGTCCTTTTCCAATTTGTGTTCTCAGCACCTTTGTCAAAATTCTGTTGACTAGAGATGTGTGGATTTATCTTTTGGCTCTGTTCTGTTCCTTTGGTCTGTGTATCTCTTTGCAAACCAACACTTTGCTGTTTTGATGACTACAGCTTGGGTAGTATGTTTAAAGTCAGTGCAATGCCTCCTGCTTTATTTTATTTTATTATGCTCAAGACTGTTTTGACTCCTCAAGAATTTTTCCTGTGGTTTCTTATTAATTCTAGAATAGCTTATTCTAAAAGATTTCCAATGAAGATTGCCATTGGTGATTTGTGAAGATTGCATCAAATCTGCTAATCACTTTGGGTATTATAGACATTTAAAAAACATTGTCTCCTCCCATCCATAAATGAAAGTTGTGTTTCTAGTTTTTTATGTCCTCTTCAATTTTTCTCATGAAAGTTTTATAATTTTTCATTGTAGAGTTTTTTCATGATGGTAAAATTTTAAACTGGACCTGTACTAAGGCTGAGGTAGAAAGCAGGTCCTGGGAGAAATGCAAGAATACAGGTGGCCCCAGTGTATACTCTGAGTACAGTAACATGCAGAAAGTGGCCCTGTGAGCTACCCTGAAATCAAACAGGAAGTAACTTAAAGAAAAAAAATATGTTTAGATAACAAAGTTAGTTGGTTGATGTTTGAGATATTTAGGGAAAAAGTTGCAAAGATTAATGTGTGCGTTTGGGAAGGATCCAGACACTAAGTAGAACTGGGACTCAGTGAGGATATCACACTGGGGAAGAAAAAGTAATCACTGGTTCCATAACTTGACCCCCATCAAAATGGAATTCATTTCACCTGAGCTATTGCACTGTGGCTTACTGAGGATAACATACCTAAGAAGAGACCATGAAGCCTAAAAATGTTAATCCTAGAGAGAAAGGTAAAGGTAAGTTTATAGAGTAGGAGAGAATTATTTAAAGTTATGAAGATTTATAAATCAATGAGAATTTATTATTAATAAGAAACTATTTGAGTCAATACAAAGTGAGCATGAATGCTATCTGGAGTAGCCGAATGTATGACACAGGCAAGAGAAGAGGCAGAAAACTATAAGGGAAGAATATAAGAAATGGCTAAAGATAAGTCAGCGTTTAGTACATAAATTAAAAACATAATGAGCAAAAAGAGAAAGAAGAAAAAAGGAAATTAAGTTCTTTCTCTCAGGGAATTTGAGAATATTCTGTATGCCATCAGAATTTTGTTTTTTAGAATCAGAAAGTATTAAATCCAATATACAACCGGTGAACTTTGTTTTGGCCCAGAATGTAGTCTAGGTAGTTGAGTGACCCAACAGAGCAGTTATTAAGACAGTTGCAAAAATAGGAGACAATGACTTAAAGAATAGGGATATAGGAAAATAAAGGAGCTAGAAAAAAATTAAAGCACAACTATTTTTCCCACTTCTTGAAGAAGTTACTGTGGTAATTTGCATTTTTGAGGTTTTCTTTTTCCACTAAATTATTGAAATAATTCTATGCAAGTGTGAGATACTGATGGAGTCTCCATTCAATAAATGTAATGGGCATCTTTTGGATAAAACAGTAAACAAAGTATGATATGTAAAAAATTTCTTATTCTGAGTACCACTGGACACAAATAAGTTAAGATTATATTAAAAATAATTATAACAAAGTGACCTATAATAAGAAAAAGAAAATGAAATAAATTAGATACTCTGAGCACACAGTGTTGAGGTTTTCGAAAATAATAAATTCTTGTGGAATTCTTTGCTATGCTACTTGAATTATCAATGCAAATTTTGTATGCCCTTAACAATCACAAGTTCCTAGCACCAAAAACCAAAAACGAAAGAACAATGACAACAAGAAAAATACAATTTTTTTTTTACATTTGTCTTAACTATTTTGTCATTTCTTATCGTACTTGTTTATCTTATACGCTGTGGTCAGTGAATAATGGCCCTTATAAATGTCCATATCGTAATCTTTAGAAGCCAGTCAATTTGTTAGGTTACATGGAAGACTATTGCCAATGTGATTAAGTAAACACCTTGAGACAGGGAGAGTAGCTTGAATTAAACCAGGTGGTTCCAATCTAATCACAGGAATTCTTAAAAGTGGAAAAGCTTTTCAGGTTTGAGGGAACTAGGGAGATGGCATACTCAGGAAGAACCTAAGCTACAGTTGTTGGCTTTGAAGCTAGAGGAAGATGCTATAATACAGGACATGTGAACAGCTTCTAGAAACTGTGAAGGTAAGGAAAAGTTCCCTCCCAAGAGCCAGAAGGAATGCTGCCCTACCAACCCTTTGATTTTAACCCAGGAGGTCCAGTCAGACTTTTAACCTACTAAACTGTAAGATAACAAATTCATGTTTTAAGCCACCAAGTTTTTTTTTTCTAATTAGTTACAGCAACCAAAGCACAAGAGTACCTAGAGATATAATGTCATATTTTGTGTAAAGAAACTTAAAAATCAAGGGGAATAAATGATAAAAGGACCTAATGAAAGTAGAGTTCACTGGAAAATGAGTTCAGGATTCTAGTAATAAATTAGCACTATTTTTAGTTTGTCATGAAGGCAAGTTTATTTTTTCACTACATTTAAATCTTATCCTCAAACTATCACTTCAACAATGAGTAATTCTTTATTTTCAATGGAGTTGACTCTCCAGAGAGTCAGTGAATAAACTTTACTGAAGTTGTAAATGTGCCTTTATCATTCATTAGTCTAAAGATTTCCATCAGAACTGACTTATATCCTTTATACTAACCCAATCAAAAAGCTAATTAAACTTTATTATTCTGCAAGCTTTTAGTAAATGAAGATAAGCAAATTTTCAGAAAATATAATTCATTTCCAGACCTACATAAATAAAATGATTGAATATGTTTCAATAGGTTGTCAGACTGTGGCCAATTATCAGGAGGTATGAATTCAGACTACATTTTATTTATCACTGAAGTTACATATATTATTTAAAGAAGTGTGAGAAATGTGGTTATTATCAGTCATCAAGTGTTATTTGTTTTTGTTTCCACTATATCAAGCCATACCACATGATGATAATGGATGATTTCACTGTAGATCACTGTTCACTAAAACATAAATGAATCACTGAGATCTTTATCACAGGAGCTCTCAGAGATAATTGGTTCTTGATGCAGTGTTAAGTACATTATTTAAATTAAGTATTAATAATCACATCAGCTAATGTAAGCTGTAGGTATCTTGTTCCCTGCTCTGTGATTTGAACAGTGCCCAGAAATCTATACATGCTCCATACATCTTTGTTTAATAAAAACAAAACTGAATAGTTATTTTTCTATTTTTTAAAAATAATTGTACCCTATTATAGAAAAAGAAACTGAAACTTAGAGTTTCAGTCTATTCTGCCATTTGCAATGGAAGTGGGTTTTAATTTCAGTTAACTTATTCTAATGTTCAGCCTTCTCAACAATGTTCTGCAGTGGATAGCACTGATGCTAGTCCAAGGAAGATAAACCCTCAGCCAGATCCACACTTTTTAACTCACATTCCCAGATTATTTCTAGGAAATGTCTGGGTGTATTCAACTTTGTACTCTAAGATTATTTAGTTTTTTAGTTAGTTTATAGAATAGAGTAAGTTTCAAGAGAAGTGGTCCCATATTCAATTTTTAATCATCTAGATTATTTAGCTTCTTGATCAAAATTTATCCTGAAGTACCAAACTTATACTGTACTTTGAGACTAAAATGGGGTCTCTAAATCTTACTGATGCAAATTTTGTTGTTATCATTTGTTAAAAAAATCAAATGATTGTGAAAAAAAAATATTTTTCCTTGGTTCATTTATATCTCACTGCTGTTTCAATTTCCTTTCTTGTGCTTAGCTATACTATTCAGAAGATACTTTTAAAATATTTTAATGTACCCTACTCTGAACTATTATGATAGTACCATCAACTATTGCTATAGATCTTAAGAGTTAGAGTGATTTTATGTCAGTTTCTTATTTCATTGTTTCACTCGTAGTGAGGTAAGTATGCTTTTCATTGGCTTTTTATTTCAGTTCATTGGCAAAGATGAACCACAAAACTATGAATAATAACTTTGAATTCTGTAAGTGTATTTTATTCCATTCATATGTCAATACTTAGAGACTTGATAACTTTCAGATTTATTTTTGTTGTTTGAGGACTTGACAAACTCCAAGAGAGATTTATAAATAGCTTCTTAAAAATGTAAGAAATGCATATGTCAGTCTTTCTTTTATTATAGCCAATTATTACCACAGGAAGTTTAGTGTGGCCAGAACATAAGCGCTATCCAGAGTAACTGCATTGGAGAAACGTGTAAAAATGTAAGATGATGGTCATATCTTTTGTCTCTTTAGATTATAATCTGATGTTTATTAGGTTTAAATTTATTGGTTCATTTTTCATAAGAACACACTCTAATTATTGAAAAGAAACTCAGAGTTTTGTGTTTGCTTGTTCAGATATGGAATAATAGCCATAACGTAGGTGACAGTAAACAAAAGATATAGCACAACTTAGCAGTGTTATTAGAAAGTATTCCTAAGTGTATGTGGGTAGGCAGTCATCAATTTCTAGAGAAAATTAGACTAATGAAAGATTTATATATTTATTTTCAATTAATAATTCCTATTTCTTTTATCTATTCATATTTGTGCTCTGTAAAGGCAAGAATGAGGTACAAAAGTAGTTTTTCCACATTAGAATATCAAAATACATTTTATAGCATATTTGATTAAGTTATAAGAACTAATCTTGCATTACTGCTAAAAGCATAGGGGAAATATTGTATGGAAAAATCATTAAGGTAAAATCAATTTTACCTTACAAATGCAATAAACTATATGAATTAAAATATAAAGTCAATCAGGAGACCCTCTTTTAAGAAATCTACACTTGGCTTGGAAAGGGGGAAAATGATACACAGTTTTGTTGCTAAAGGAAGTTTACCCAGGAATAGAACACTTGCCTGGTATATGTGGAAAACTAGGCTTGATTCCAAACGTGAAAAAAGAAAAAAAAATGACACTTTGTTTGAGGGTAATATTAGATTACAAATAATTAAAAACAATATTTTCAAGTTTTCTTATTTTGGAAAAAAAACAGCTTTAATCACATTCTAATTGAGTAAAAAAAAAAAGGCTGATTTTTCTTGTCTGTGACTTCATGTTTTTTTTTTTTTGTCTCGGATATTAACTCACTATAGTTTTGCCCATTATTCTGCCAATCATTTATTTAAAAAAAAACCTTATCTCTTGCTTTTAATCAAATAATGCATTAGCCACAGGATTTAGGATTATACATTAAACAGAAAAATATCCCTGTGCCTTCATGATACTTTTTGAAGAGAGATATTATTAAACAAATAAAACAAATAATTAAAATTGAGTTAAGTTCAATGAATGGAGAAAGAAGAATGTTAAAAGGAAGAAGTGTACAGTTATCTCAGAGATGTTATGAATTTGTGTCCCTGGCAAGTCTTGATTTCTTCGTACAGATATATCTCATCAGAAACCTATTCCCTGATTTTCTGAAATCTAAGTACAATACAATTTAGGATCCAAAATATAAAAACTGTTAAGCAACAGTGCAAAACCTAAATGATAGTATTGTATTTCGCCTCATAATTACCCTACCCTATATTTTCAGTTCAAAGTTGATTTGTAATCTATGATTTTATAATCATTGCATGGTATAATTCTGTTTGCCATGCCACTTAAGAGGTAAACAGAGCAGAAATGCATTCACAGGTGGCACATGGATGTGCATTTGTCTTCTCATGCACTAGGAGTTGCAAACCTATAATTCTTAGTGCACCTGCATTGTCAGTGTATTTACAAAAGCCAACTTGCCTGGTTTGTTTACAGAGCTAAAATACTAACTACTAACACATGTTACATAAATAACAACACATCAGACAATGATTATCAATGTTAGTGGCATAGAACCATTGAACGCATAGAAGATTTAATTTAAAGTCTAGACTTTGCATTGCTGTAGTAAATTTTCTGAAGTGTAATATTTCAACTATAATGCACAAATCAAATCAACTAATGTGGGTTTTTTTGACTGGAAAATGTTTGCTAAATTGTCATAAAGAAATGATGTGTGTTATTCAGTTTTAATCACAAGTATTTTGTACATCTTAATGTTGCACAAGACATAGTTTACTAACAAATTATTTTTAACTAATATTGTCACAATTAAAAAAATCTTCACAGAATGGTTGCACCACTTATAAAAAAAGAATTGGCATAAAATCTGCAATAATAATGTAGTGAAATTTGGTACAAGACATCTGTGCAGAAAATGAGAAAATGATATAAAGCACTGGTGTGTGATGGCTAATCAGTGGTATTATTTGTTAGTGTATTGATACTCTACAAAGATATCTTTAAAAATAATTAGAACCTTTAGAATTACATTCATGAAAGGAGTTTGAATATACCCAGATCTGTATATGATAGAGAAATTAGAAAATTAGAAATTTTCTAATTAGAAATTAGAACAAGGCAGAAAAATAAAAGCTCCTAATATACACAAATTTATCACTTTTAATTATACCAAATATAATAACCAAAAACAAAAGATACCAACATTTTTTAAGTTTTGGGAATTTTTTCTGTTTTGTGAAGTTAAAATTCAAGCAATTATATTCATTCTGCTTACATGTTATTTTTCTCTTTTGAAGCATCACATTAAGTGTATGAGACAGCAACTGCAGTGATAAAAAAATCTGAAACTGAGGACATGTAAAAAGATTTGTTCATTACATTTAAACTATCAAAACAAACAACAGATTTAACATGTCCTCTGCACAGCAAGGTTATTTTAGCTACAAAGCATAATGTGGTGTGCAATGGCACATAAGAAAGCCAGACTCTGTGTCAACATTTTCATCTGAATATGCCTTTTTGATTCTGCTGTGTTTAGTGGGATCCTGAAAGAGCAAAATAAGCCATCATATTATCATGTGCAAGGTTGAGCCTTTATAACACTAAACACAATTATCAGTTACTCCTGCCTTGTTACCGTTAAATTTGTTGAGTCTGGTTTTAGAGAACCTCCCCCAAACATGGCATTTTTGTGGTAATGAATTACTTGACATCAAACTCTAGTTAAATTGTTTTCAACTAATTGATTATTGCTTTTACAAGTATATACCTCTGACTAGGGTTTAAAAAACTATTACTTTCAGTATTGTTGTTTACCATAGTAAAAAGAAAAAAACAATTATTTTATATTGGATAATTTGTTTAGTAAATAACAGTAAGTGTATGAAACTGAAAACAATGGTGTGGAGTAATATGCATTGCTGTAGAAAGATATCCACTATGTGTAGTTTAATGATAAAATATACTATATTATATTCACATAAAAGAATATCCTTCAGAGTATGATTTAACTTAGAAAAAAATAGAAACAAATAAATGGTATAAAAATCTAATGCTTTATGTGAATAGATAAAAAGATTTTACATTGCGAGTGACAGAAAACTCCAAAATGCTGTTTTGGAATTTTTATAGATATTGATTTGTTATATATATATATATATATATGTTATATTGGGTGCTAATTGATTAAAAACTTGCATATGTTTAATTGATACATTTTGACAAATTTGTATATGGGCATACACCCAAGATACCATTATAACAAAGTTGCAAAAATCCATTAACTTTAAGAATTTCCTTGCATTATTTGTGCGTGTGTGGTGAGTGTGTGTGTGTGTGTGTCTGTGGTTAGTGTGTGTGTGTGTGTGTGTGTGTGTGTGTGTAGGTGTTTTCAGAACACTTAAAGCAAGATCTATCCTCAACATATATTTTAAATTGCACAATGGAACATTGTTGACTATAGTAAACAGTTTAAATGGCTATTCCAGTAATATGATCATAAATATTGACAAGCAAGTAGAGAAATTGGAACCCTTGTGCATTGTTGGTGGAAATGCAGAATGGTATAGCCACTGTGGAAGAGAGTAAGAAGATTTTTCAGAAAATCAAAAATGGAATTATTATGTGATCCAGCAATCTGACTTCTGGATGTGTATTCAAAATATTTGAAATTACAATAAGGAAATGTTAGCAGCATTCTCATGTTTATTCATAGTGACCAGGATATGAAAAAAAAAATGTCCATGTGGCACACTCATTATGGAAGAATATAATTCAGCCTCAACAAAAGGAAATCCTGCCATTCATACCAAAATGAGTGAAGGGAGAAGACATTGTGCTAAGTTAAATAACCATGGTTAAAAGGTTTTTCTTTTGTAAGAGATTCACATGGACAATGCAGTGATGGTGAGGAAGCATCACATAATTGGAGCCCAGGCAACTTCTAACTTTATTTTTCACCTTTGTGATTTTTAATATTCAGTGTAGTTTCATTTATCTGGATGGTCAAACTGCAGTCATCTTGTCCACATTTCAGGTGGAAAGAGAACATGAAGGGCAAAAGAACATAACTTACAGACGAGGCAGCCACATTCAAAGTATTTTGAAAGTTTTATATGTGAACAAATGGGTATAAAATGGACAAGAAAAAAATGAATAAAATCTCAATCTGTGTGTGGCAAGAATGGTATACTGATGTGATGCAAATGTGTCCTTTATATTATACTGTCTAAACACTGAAAATTAAATTATTTGAATGGTACCAAAATGTTCTATGAATAATACTGAAAGAAAAAAATGAAAAGAGGTTAAGGAACAGACTAATGGTTTTATTTGAGATATAATAGTCACAAAATTATAGTTTTATGAAAATACATTTTAAAAACAAAATAGTTTTTAAATATCAGATGACAAATATTTTTCAATTTTTAAATTTTTTCTTAAATATTTTACGATTTGGTGCATCTATTCTGCATTGGGAATATTCTGGAATATTATATATTTCTATATACTAGCTTCTATATAATTATTTTTTTAAATAAAATTTAAATACTATGCATTTTATTTTTTCCAATTGTTTGGGCAACAATACATTTCTTCTTAATTTATTTAGATTGTTTTCATTATACATGCAGATTTTTCATAATCCACTTTTATATAATTATATAAGCATTGAATATATCTTATTTTAATTAGGACTCATGATGGTGGGATTCACTTAGTTATTTTCACATATGTACATAGGAAAAATATGTTAGATTCATCCTACTGTCTTTCTTATTCCTGTTCTCCTAACTTCCCTTCATTCCCCTTTCTCTAATCTATTTTCCCCCTCCTATTCCATTATTGTGTGTTAGCTTCCACATATTAGCAAAACCATTTAACTTTGTTTTTTTGGAATTGGCTTATTTCACTTTGAATGATAGTGTCCAGATCCATCCATTTTGCAGGAAATGTCATAAAGTCATTTTTATGGCCGAGTAATATCCCTCTGTTTATATACACCATGATTTTTTATCCATTCATCTATAGGCTCCACAACTTAACTATTGTGAATTATGCTGCTATAAATGTTGATGTTGCTGTATCACTATAATATATTGATTTTAAATTATTTGGATGTATTCTGAGGAGTTGGATAACTGGGTCAAAGGATGGATTCTTACCCAGTTTTTGAGGACTCTCCATACTGTTTCCCAGAGTGCTTTTCAGAGTGGTTGCATCAATTTTCAGTCCCTTAAACAATATATGAGTGTTCCATTTTCTCCAAATCCTCACCAAAATTTATTGTTACTTGTATTCTTTATAATTAACATTCTGACTGGAATGAGATGAAATCTCAGTGTAATTTTCTAATATGCATTTCTCTAATTACTAGAGATGTCGAATTTTATTTTTATATATTTGTCCATCATTTGTATTTATTCTGAGAAGTATCTGAGAAGTTTTTTTGTTTGTTGGGTTGTTGTTGGTTTTGGGAGTCTTCTAAATATAGGATCATGTCATTGGCACACAGAGGTAATTTGAGCTTTCTTTTCCTATTTGTATCTCTTTAATTTCTTTCTTCTAATTGCTCTGACTAAACTTTCAAGGACTGTATTAAACAGAAATGGTTAAAGAGGGCACTCCTTACTTGTTCAAGTTTTTAGAGGGAATGCTTTTAGTTTTTTTCTCCATTTAGAATTATGTTTGTCTTGGGTTTGTCATATATAGCTATCAGAATGTTGGTATGTTCCTTCTATCCCTGGTTTTTCCAGTGTTCTAAAGAATGGATACTGTATATTATGATTCTTTTTTGCTTTATTGATATAATCATGTGGTTCTTATCATTGAGTATATGTTTATGTGATTTTTACATTTATTGATTTCCATACGTTGAGCCAATCTTGAATATCTGAGATGAAACCTTCTTGATGATGATGCACTACCTTTTAAATGTGTTTTTGTATCCAGTTTATGAGTATTTTATTAAAATATTTTGCAACAGCCCAATCAATAAATGGGCTAAGAAGCTGAACAGAAACTTCTTAGAAGATACAATCAATCAAAAAATACATTAAAAAATGTTCAACATCTCTAGTAATTAGAGAAATGCAAATTAAAACTACTCTAATAATTCATTGCACTCCAGTCAGAATGGCAGTTATCAAGAATACAAACAACAATATTTTGGTGAAGATGTGGAGGAAAGGCACACTCATACATTGCTGGTAGGACTGAAAATAGGTGCAACCTATCTGGAAAGCAGTATTGAGAATCCTCATAAAAGTTTGGATGGAATCACCATTTGACCCAGATATCCCATTCCTCGGTCTATATACAAAGGACTTAAAAAGAGCACACTACAGGAACACAGCCGAATCAATATTTATGTCAGCTCAATTAACAACAGCTAAACTGTGGAATCATCATAGATGCCCTTCAATAGATGAATGGATAAAGAAACATACATAGTGGAATATTACTCAGCATTAAAAGAGAATAAAATTATGGCATTTGCAATAATTTGGATGGAGTTGGAGAATATCATGCTAAACAAAGTAAGCTGATCCCCCCAAACCAATGCCTGAATGTTCTCCCTGATAAGTGGATGTTGATTCATAAGGGGGGAGGGGTGTGGGAAAAATGGAGGAACTTTGGGCAAACAGGAGGGAGGGAGGAGAGGGAGCATGAGGGCAGGAAATATGGTGGAATTAGATGGACATAATTACTCTAGGTACATATATGACTGCACATATGTTGTGACACTACATCATGTATAACAGAGAAGTAAAAAGTTGTCCTTCAGTTTTGAATAATGAATCAAAATGCATTCTGCTATCATACATACCTAATTAGGATAAATGAATAAATTAAAAATTTAAAAAATTATCATCTATGTTCATCAGGATATTGGTCTGAAGTTTTCTTTCCTTGATGTATCTTTGTCTGGTTTTGGTATTAGGATGATAATAGCTTCATAGAATGTATTTGGAAGAGTTCCCTCCTTTCCTATTTCATGGAATAATTTGAGGAGTATTGGCATTAATTTTTCTTTAAATTTATGGTATAACTTGGCTGATAATCACTCCATTCCTAAACTTTTTTTGTTGGTAGGATTTTGATCCCTTCTTTAATTTTATTGCTTGAAATTCAGCTGTCTAAATTTTCTACATCCTCCTGGTTCAATTTCAGTAGATCATATGTCTTCGAAAATTTGTTCAAGATGATTTAGCTGATTGGAATATAAGTTTTCAAACTAGTTTCTGATTATCTTCTATATTACAGTAGTGTTTATAGTGATATTTCCATTTTTTCATTTTTCATTTGTTCTTTATAGTTATGCATGACAGTAGAATGCAATTTGACACATTATACATACATGGAGTATAATTTCCCATTCTTGTGGTTGTACATGTTGTGGACTGAGGCTCGCTGTGTATTCATATGTGAACATAGAAAAATTATGTTTAATTCATTCCACTGTCTTTCCTATTCCCAACCTTCCTCCTTTTCTTTATTCTCCTTTGTCTAATCCAATAAACTTTTCTTTCCCCCAACCCCTGCCTTATTGTGTATTAGCATCCACATATTAGAGAAAACATTTGGCCTTAAGTTTTATGGGATTGGCTTATCTACTTTTGCTTTTTTTAAAAAAATATATATTTTAGTTGTAGATGGACACAATTCCTTTATTTTATTTATTTATATTATTAATTTATTTACTTACTTATTTTTATGTGGTGTTGAGTATCAAACCCAGTGACTCACACATATAACTCCAGCCCCAAACTTCTGATCTTCATGCCTTAACCACTGAATAGCTAGAATTACAGTCCTAGCCACCATGCCTGCTTCAATAGGCCAATATTAAATGAAAGAAGATGCTTCAGTGGAGACTCTTAGGTGACTTCATTATTGAATATTTTCTGTTATTGGGTATGTTTAATGTGGTACTTGGGATCCAACCCAGGTCTTACCTTATGTGCTAGGCAAGCACATAATGACTGACCAACAAAGCCAGTCTTTGTATGGTGTTTTTTTGTTGTTGTTGTTGTTTGTTTGTTTAAATAACTCTATGTATTTAGATGATAACAACTAAGAATGCAAAAACTCCTTTTATTTGAAAACAATAAAAATCAAAATATATGGTGCTAAAATCAATAGATTAATGAAACATAACCTCTACATACAGACTCTAGAGAAAAACATGCAGGATGTTTACTGGGAATGATTTGGGGAATCAACATTCATGGAAGAAAGGGAAAGAAAGGGAAATATGCAAGAGTGAGCAGAGGGAAGCCACCTGAGGTAGGGGCCCAACAAAAGCTGACTCCTTTCTTTTTTTTTTTTTAACTATTTCTTTAAAACAGCCTTTACAGAAAATTAAAAAAGATTGTCAACAATAATGGTGGATCACCTTTCAATATCAAATGTGCTGTTGCCATTAATAATTTTTGTTAAAAGACCTTAAGCTTTTGCAGCATAGTTGCCAATTATGATAATTAAATGGTCCTTGTTTTTCAGGCTGTAATATTTTGCCTTTTGCTGTTATGTATGCTCAGTCAATTAATAACTGATGGTCATACTAGAATTTTATCCTTAACAGGCATGGGCATTCATGTTTTATACCTTACTTATGAAAAAACTTTATATCTTCAATACTTAGTTTTCTTTACTATCAAGTTGTATTAACAGATTTTTTAGCAACAATTGTTTTTTACATGCCTCTTGATGGCAAATTCTCTTTGTTATATCAGCTTCCTTAATTATAACCCTTTTATATTAACCCTTCCTTAATTTTTTATATTAACCCTTCCTTAATTTCTACAATCCCTCTTGTAGATGGATTAATGGTATATACAGACAGAGGTGAACAATGAGGTGTAATATCTGTTTTTATTAATGATAAAAGGACAGAATATTATACCCTATCTCAAATCTCTCTACAGTGAGCCAAATTAGCTGCCATGATCTTGGTGCTAATATTATTTTCTACTACTTTAAACATTATTACAGATTTTCAATATATAGTTAAAACTTGCTCTTTGTATTTTTATAGCTGTGTTATACCCTCTTTTGGATAACAATTTACTATCTCTCTTTCTTTTTAACCCTTTAAACTCTTTTGCAACATTATATGTCTCTTATTTTCCTCACTCATATCCACAGCCACACCAAAATTCCTAGACATTTGACAAAGGGTAACGATCATGCAGATGAAACTGTGAACTCCCTTTGTCCTTTGTTTTCAGATGCTGTGGAATCCCATGGATTTTTTTAAATCAAAATGCTTGATCACTAATGAAAATGTTTCCATCTCTTCTCAACAGGCTCATATTATAGTTAATAACTATTCTCATTCTGTACCCTTTCAGGCCCCTATGTGGGAATTTGAGAATCCATGGGGCCTACATTCTAATATACTTTGGCAAGTGATTGTTACCCATTTCCCTTCTTTTCATCCTTACTCCTTTCTTCATGTTTCCATTAATACCCATTCTGGGTTCATTTGGGCTGGTGCCAATAGGTCCAAAAAGGTATCTGCTTGCATTTCTCATTTATTGCTTTGCTTTGCCACCTGGGCGAGACAACTCATGTAAAAACAGATAATGTCCTTGCATATACATCCTGTACTTTTGCACAATTTTGTAATCAATAAAATATAATTTTAAGTCATGAAATTTCTCATAATCCTACTGGACGAGCTTTGGTTGAACAAGTGTATCATACACTAAAAACATGCCTTTTAAAACAAAAACAAAAAAAGGGGACCTAGACTCTCTCATATGAATAATATTTTAAATATTGTTTTATTTACAGTTAATGCACCCCATATGCAAAACAAAGTTAATAATCACAATTGGTCATCAGCTTTGGATAGACATTTTATTCCCAAACAGCTGTTACCAAAAATTTATGTAAAATATAGGGTTCCACCAGATGCAGGATGACAGGACCCTGCAACTTTGATCAAATGGGAAAAAGGATAGACTGCTATGCTTACACCAACAGGTTGTGTTTGGACTCCAGTTCAATGCATGAGACCTGCCAATTATGAGTTGGCATCAGAGACTTCACAACTTGTTTCTCAAGTCCAATTTGACCCTGGATAAGGAGGAGTCCACCAAACAAACAGAATGTCATTCTCCTTGAAAGAGAAGGGACACCACATGAAGGCCCTGAGATAGTCAACCTCCAGTGACTTGGGGAGGTATAAAATTATTAAAAGTCTCAGCTCAACAGCTGTTGGCTCAAAATGCACTCCAGAAAATCTGGTTACTTCTTTGTTTGCTGAACTTACACAAAACTCTGTATATGTTTTAGTCCTTATGATAATGTTATTCTGCTATTGTACTCCAGCTGTGGGAAATTCAGTACAGTCAGATTTCTCAATTTCACTTGGCTGAAATTGTTAACTTGTCTGAGATTTGTATCTGCCAGGATATTGATATAGGAAGTATATTGGGCTTCTGTCTTCTTCCTGTGTGCCATGCTGCACACGAAATTACAAATATAACTATGTTATCTAAAGGAGGTATCCAAAAATCTATATCTTATAAATATTCTTATAATTGGGGAAATCCTCAGAATGTGAAGCCTTCTAATGCTATGATGTTACTCACTTCCACTGTTGCTATAAATGCAGCTGACATTTGTGCTGAAGTTAAAGGCTGTGTACATAGATGTGTTTATTTAGGATGACCCTCCTTTAATTGAATTAAGGTGGAGCCCATTATGTATGAAAATGATTATATCCCCTTACCACCAGGTTGGTTCTTTTCTTGTGGAACATATACTTTTAATTATATACCTGCTAATATGTCTCATGGTACCCATTGTTGTCTCAGCAGACTAACTGTATTTCTACCATCCCCACAGGATTTGATAGGACATCATCCTGCACAACATGTCCATAAAAGGTCTATTTCCCTTTATGAAAATTGTGATAATTCAGTAAACCTTCTCTCCAAGGAGAAGCTTTTACTGTTTTCTTAGTGGGTATCCCTGTACTAGCTGTCAGGGCTTACAAAACAACTAAAACTGGCCTGTACTATGGTAAAAAATCTTAATCATCTCTATGGCAATCACTATGCTGCCCACACTGACCTAGAACTTGTTATTTTCCTGCCTTAACCACTGAGTAGTTCAGATTACAGGCCCAGCCATCATGCCTGTCTCAAGATGCCAGTTTTATTTTTTTAAATTTATTTTTAATAATTTTTATTTATTTATATATGACAGCAGAATGCAATGCACAAAATGGATCAAGGACTTAGGAATAAAACCAGAGACCCTGCATTTAATAGAAGAAAAAATAGGTCCTAATCCCCACCATGTGGGATTAGACCCCAAATTCCTTAATAAGACACCTATAGCATAAGAATTAAAACCAAGAATCAATAATTGGGATGGACTCAAACTAAAAACTTTCTTCTCAGCAAAAGAAACAATCTCTGAGGTGAATAGAGCCTACATCCTGGTAGCAAATCTTTACCCCTCACACATCAGAGACAGCACTAATCTCTAAGGTATATAAAGAACTCAAAAAGTTAAACACCAAAAAAAAAATAACCCAATCAATAAATGGGCCAAGAACCTGAACAGACAGTTCTCAGAAGATGATATACAATCATTCAACAAATATATGAAAAAATGATCATCATAGCTAGCGATTAGAGAAATGCAAATGGAAACTATTCTAAGATTTCATCTCACTCCAGTCAGGATGGCAAGTATCAATAATACAAACAACAATAAGTGTTGGCAAGGATGTGGGGGGGAAAGGTATACTCATATACTGCTGGTGGGACTGCAAATTGGGGCAGCCAATATGGAAAGCACTATGGGTATTTCTTGGAAAATTGGGAATGGAACCACCATTTGACCCAGCTATCCCTCTCCTCAGTCTATACCCAAAATACTTAAAAACAGCATACTACATCAGTGTTTATAGCAGCACAATGCACAATAGCTAAACTGTGGAACCAACCACAGTTTAGCTACAGATGCTCTTCAATAGATGTCAGTTTTAAATGAAAGAAGATGTTTGTGTGGAGACTCTTAGGTAAGTTTGTTGGTGAATATTTTGTGTTATAGGGTGTGTGTGTGTGTGTGTGTGTGTGTGTGTGTGTGTGTTTAATATGGTAATTAGAATCCAACCCAGGGCCTTGCCTCTTGTGCTAGAATGTTACCAGTAACAACAAAACCAGTCCTTATATGGTGTTTTGTTTATGCCACAACATCATAACTCTATGGTTCAGATGATAACAAGAAAGAACATAAAAAGTTCCTTTTATTGAATACTACAAAAAAAATCAAATACATAGTGCTAAAATCAATAGATTAATGAAAAAAAAAACTCACACATAGACTCTAGAGATCAATGCGCAGGATATTTACTGGGAATGTTTGTTTTCTCTATATTAAATATTTTACATTGCTTTTATGTATATAAAACTTGGTTTTGCTTTCTAGTGTAGCACAAATTCTGTTCAAGAATATATATTGCCATTTGTGTACCAGATGAACATGATCTGGTGCCTAAAATTTCTAATGTTTGATTTTCTTTGGTTTTAAATTCTGTGTCCAGAAAACTCTGTTGCAAGATTAAATAATATCTGGGAAATGCTATGTATCTCCAGGTACTCTTTATCATTTTCCCTATCCTCCTTTCTCCCTAGAAGAATTCATGTTCTAGCTTTATTTATCTTCCAATACATTGGTCGCATGTCTTCATCAAGCTGATTAAATATTTATAATGCTATAAGTGTTGTATTTAAAAAAACTCCATGAATAAGTCAGCCCTATACATCATAATTGCCTACTGTGAAAATATTTTCAATACACACCCTCCTTCATTGAGCTACATAGTTACTTTTTTTAAAAAAAAAACTTGCTTTTTACTCCTCACATATTTGTCTACATTAAAATCATCTTGGGACCATGTGAGTGCACAGACTACTAGTTGCTGATTCCAGAATTTCTGATTCAATAGTCTGCAATTGATCTAAGAACTGGCATTTCTTTTTTTTTTTTTTTTTTTTTTTTTTTTTAATTATTTTATTGTTGGTTGTTCATAACATTACATAGTTCTTAACATACCATATTTCACAGATTGATTCAAGTGGGTTATGAACTCCCATTTTTACCCCGTATACAGATTGTTGTGTCACATCGGTTACATTTCCATTGATTTACAAATTGCCTTTCTAGTGACTGATGTATTCTGCTGTCTATCCCATTCTCCACTGTCCCCTCACCCCTCCCCTCCCCTCCCCTCCCCTACTCTCTCTCCACCCCCTCTACTATAAATCGTTTCTTCCACTTATATGATTTTCCTCCTACTCCTCCTTTCCTCTTATATGTAATTGTGTATAACCCTGAGGCTCACCTTCCAGTTCCATGCAATTTCCCTTAACTCTCACTTTCCCTCCCGCCTATCATCCCTGTTTAATGTTAATCTTCCTCCAGCTCTTCGTCTCTACCCTGTCCTTGGTTACTCCCCTTATATCAAAGAAGACATTTGACATTTGTTTTTTAAGGATTGGCTAGCTTCACTTAGCATAATCTGCTCTAATGCCATCCATTTCCCTCCAAATTCTATGATTTTGTCATTTCTTATTGCAGAGTAATACTCCATTGTGTATAAATGCCACATTTTTTTAATCCATTCATCTATTGAAGGGCTTCTAGGTTGGTTCCACAGTCTTGCTATCGTGAATTGTGCTGCTATGAACATCGATATAGCAGTGTCCCTGTAGCATGCTCTTGTTAGGTCTTTAGGGAATAGACCGAGGAGGGGAATAGCTGGGTCAAATGGTGGTTCCATTCCCAACTTTCCAAGAAATCTCCATACTGCTTTCCAAATTGGCTGCACCATTTTGCAGTCCCACCAACAATGAACAAGTGTACCCATTTCCCCACATCCTCGCCAGCACTTGTTGTTGTTGGATTTTTTAATGGCTGCCAATCTTACTGGAGTGAGATGGTATCTTAGGGTGGTTTTGATTTGCATTTCTCTGACTGCTAGCGATGTTGAGCATTTTTTCATGTACTTGTTAATTGATTGTATGTCCTCCTCTGAGAAGTGTCTGTTCAGGTCCTTGGCCCATTTGTTGATTGGGTTATTTGTTATCTTATTATCTAATTTTTTGAGTTCTTTGTATACTCTGGATATTAGGGCTCTGTCTGAAGTGTGTGGGGTAAAGATTTGTTCCCAGGATGTAGGCTCCCTGTTTATCTCTCTTATTGTTTCTTTTGTTGAGAGAAAACTTCTTAGTTTGAGTAAGTCCCATTTGTTGATTCTGGTTGTTAACTCTTGCGCTATGGGTGTCCTATTGAGGAATTTGGGGCCTGACCCCACAGTATGTAGATCATAGCCGACTTTTTCTTCTATCAGACGCCGTGTCTCTGATTTAATATCGAGCTCCTTGATCCATTTTGAGTTAACTTTTGTGCATGGCGAGAGAAAGGGATTCAGTTTCATTTTGATGCAAATGGATTTCCAGTTTTCCCAGCACCATTTGTTGAAGATGCTATCTTTCCTCCATTGCATGCTTTTAGCCCCTTTATCAAATATAAGATAGTTGTAGTTTTGCAGATTGGTTACTGTGTCTTCTATTCTGTACCATTGGTCTGCTCGCCTGTTTTGGTACCAGTACCATGCTGTTTTTGTTACTATTGCTCTGTAGTATAGTTTGAAGTCTGGTATCGCTATACCGCCTGATTCACACTTCCTGCTTAGCATTGTTTTTGCTATTCTGGGTCTTTTATTATTCCATATGAATTTCCTGATTGTTTTATCTATTTCTACAAGAAATGCTGTTGGGATTTTGATTGGGATAGCATTGAACTTATAGAGAACTTTTGGTAATATCGCCATTTTGATGATGTTAGTTCTGCCTATCCATGAGCAGGGTATATTTTTCCATCTTCTGAGGTCTTCTTCTATGTCTCTTTTTAGGGTTCTGTAGTTTTCATTGTATAGGTCTTTCACCTCTTTTGTTAGATTGATTCCCAGGTATTTTATTTTTTTGGGGGATATTGTGAATGGAGTAGTTGTCCTCATTTCTGTTTCAGAGGATTTGTCGCTGATATACAGGAATGCATTTGATTTATGCGTGTTGATTTTATATCCCGCCACTTTGCTGAATTCATTTATTAACTCTAATAGTTTCTTTGTAGACCCTTTTGGGTCTGTTAGGTATAGAATCATATCGTCTGCAAATAGTGATAATTTAAGTTCTTCTTTTCCTATTTTTATGCCTTTAATTTCTTTCGTCTGTCTAATTGCTCTGGCCAGTGTTTCGAGGACTATGTTGAACAGAAGTGGTGAGAGAGGGCATCCCTGTCTTGTACCAGATCTTAGAGGGAATGCCTTCAATTTTTCTCCATTTAGGATGATGCTGGCCTGTGGCTTATCATAGATTGCTTTAACAATGTTGAGGAATGATCCTGTTATCCCTAATTTTTCTAGAGTTTTGAACATAAAGGGATGCTGTACTTTGTCGAATGCCTTTTCTGCATCTATCGAGATGATCATATGGTTCTTATTTTTAAGTCTATTGATGTGGTGAATAACATTTATTGATTTCCGTATATTGAACCAGCCTTGCATCCCAGGGATGAATCCTACTTGATCATGGTGTATAATTTTTTTGATATGTTTTTGAATCCGATTCGCCAGAATTTTATTGAGGATTTTTGCATCTAGGTTCATTAGAGATATTGGTCTGTAGTTTTCTTTCTTTGAAGTGTCTTTGTCTGGTTTAGGAATCAGGGTGATGTTGGCCTCGTAGAATGTATTTGGAAGTTCTCCCTCTTTTTCTATTTCCTGAAATAACTTGAAAAGTATTGGTGTTAGTTCCTCTTTAAAGGTTTTGTAAAATTCTGCTGTATACCCATCCGGTCCTGGGCTTTTCTTAGTTGGTAGTCTTTTGATGGTTTCTTCTATTTCCTCTATTGTTATTGGTCTGTTTAGATTGTCTATATCTTCCTGACTCAATCTGGGCAGATCATATGACTTAAGAAATTTATCGATGCCTTCACTATCTTCTATTTTATTGGAGTATAAGGATTCAAAGTAATTTCTGATTATCTTCTGTATTTCTGAAGTGTCTGTTGTGATATTGCCTTTTTCATCCCGTATGCTAGTAATTTGGGTTCTCTCTCTTCTTCTCTTCGTTAGCATGGCTAAGGGTCTGTCAATTTTATTTATTTTTTCAAAGAACCAACTTTTGGTTTTGTCAATTTTTTCAATTGTTTCTTTTGTTTCAATTTCATTAATTTCAGCTCTGATTTTAATTATTTCTTGCCTTCTACTTCTTTTGCTGTTATTTTGCTCTTCTTTTTCTAGGATTTTGAGATGAAGTATGAGATCATTTATTTGTTGGTTTTTTCTTTTTTTAAGGAATGAACTCCAAGCAATGAATTTTCCTCTTAAAACTGCTTTCAATGTGTCCCATAGATTCCGATATGTTGTGTCAGTGTTTTCATTTATCTCTAAGAATTTTTTAATTTCCTCCTTGATGTCTTCTATGACCCATTGGTCATTCAGTAACCTATTGTTCATTCTCCACGTGGTGCCTGATTTTTCCTTCCTTCTTTTATCATTGATTTTCAGTTTCATTCCATTATGATCAGATAGGATGCATGGTATTATTTCTACTCCTTTATATTGTCTAAGAGTTGCCCTGTGACATAATATATGATCTATTTTTGTGAAGGATCCATGTGCTGCTGAGAAAAATGTGTAACTACTTGATGTTGGGTGGTATATTCTATATATGTCAATTAAGTCTAGGTTGTTAATTGTGTTGTTGAGTTCTATAGTTTCCTTATTTAACTTTTGTTTGGAAGATCTGTCCAGTGGTGAGAGAGGTGTGTTGAAGTCTCCCATGATTATTGTATGGTGGTCTATTAGACTCTTGTACTTGAGAAGAGTTTGCTTGATGAACGTAGGTGCACCATTGTTTGGGGCATATATATTTATGATTGTTATGTCTTGTTGGTGTATGGTTCCCTTGAGCAGTATGCAGTGTCCCTCTTTATCCTTTTTGATTAATTTTGGCTTGAAATCTATTTTGTTTGATATGAGTACGGACACTCCTGCTTGTTTCCGCAGTCCATATGAGTGGAATGATTTTTCCCAGCCTTTCACCTTCAGTCTATGTATATCTTTTCCTATCAAATGCGTCTCCTGTAGGCAACATATTGTTGGATCTTGTTTTGTGATCCATTCGACTAGCCTGTGTCTCTTAATTGGTGAGTTTAAGCCATTAACATTTAGGGTTATTATTGAGATTAGGTTTGTTCCTCCAGTCATATTTGTTTATTTATGTTACTAAACCTGATTAGTTTTCCTCTTTGGTTACTTTCCCCCCTTTACTGTCCTATCTCCCACTGATGGTTTTCAATGTTATTTTCAGTTTCCTCTTCCTGTAATGTTTTGCCAAGGATTTTTTGAAGAGATGGTTTTCTAGCTGCGAATTCTTTTAACTTTTGTTTATCATGAAAGGTTTTAATTTCATCTTCCATCCTGAAGCTTAATTTCGCCGGATACACGATTCTTGGTTGGAGCCCATTTTCTTTCAGTGTTTGAAATATGTTATTCCAGGATCTTCTAGCTTTCAGAGTCTGTGTTGAGAGATCAGCTGTTATTCTGATTGGTTTGCCCCTAAATGTAATCTGCTTTCTTTCTCTTGTAGCTTTTAAAATTCTCTCCTTATTCTGTATGTTGGGCATCTTCATTATAATGTGTCTAGGTGTGGATCTCTTATGATTTTGCACTTTTGGCGTCCTGTAGGCTTCTAGGATATGGGATTCTGTTTCATTCTTCAAGTCTGGGAAGTTTTCTCGTATTATTTCATTGAATAGATTGTTCATTCCTCTGGTTTGGAGCTCTGTGCCCTCCTGTATCCCAATGACTCTTAAGTTTGGTCTCTTTATGTTATCCCATATCTCTTGGATGTTCTGCTCATGGTTTCTTAGCAGTCTTGCTGAACTGTCTATGTTCTTCTCAAGTTGAAATACTTTGTCTTCATTGTCTGATGTTCTATCTTCTAAGTGATCTATTCTGCTGGTAGTATTGTCAATTGAGGTTTTAAGTTGGTTTATTGCTTCCTGCATTTCTAGGATTTCTATTTGTTTGTTCTTTATTACTTCTAGCTCCCTGTGAAATTGATCTTTTACTTCCTGGATTTGTTTCTGTAGTTCCTTGTCAATGTGATCTTTCATTGTCTGATTTTGCTGTCTCATGTCTTCCTTGAGAGTCCAGATCATCTGAAGCATGTATATCCTGAACTCTTTATCTGACATTCCATCTGTTGCAGCTATTACCTCTTCTAGGGTTGAGTTGACCTGCATTGCTTGTGGTCCTTTCTTTCCTTGTCTTTTCATGTTGCTTGCGTTTCTTTCTGCTTCGTGAAACTGTTGTGTTTTTGAAAATTTTCCCCCTGTTTATTTTTGTTGCTCTTGTATATTTAGGATATCTCTCTTGTAGGGTGGGTAGTGGCTGTGATCCTCCTCTAATCAGGGTGATCTATATACTATGCTGGTTGGTCGTAGGTCTGCCCGCCCCGCGGGCACGGGTGGCTGCTCTACTCTGCCCCCACTCCAATTGCGGTGACGTTCCTGCCACGTCCTCGGATCGTTGGTCCTGATCCGGACGTGGGCAGCAGCTCTTCTCCACCCCTACTCCAATTGATGTGACGTGTCTACCACGCTGGTCGGCCTCCAAGCCTGTTCCGCCGGTGGGTCTCAGATCTGCCCACCCTGCGGGCCTGGGCTGCAGTTCTGCTCAACCCCCACTCCCAGTGGGGGTACCTAACTGCCTCTCCAACGGGTCTCTGGGCTCCTTCCGGATGCTGGCGGCGGCTCTGTTCAACCCCCACTCCAACCAGTGTGACGTGACTGCCTCGATGCTACTCGTCCACTACACTGGCTGGCTGCCGAGCCTGTCCTGCCAGTGGGACGCAGGACTGCCTACCTTGCAGGGTCAGACGGCAGCTCTTCACGGCCTCTACTCCAAGTGGGTTGACTTGGCTACCCTGCCGTCGGGTCGCTGGTCCTGTTCCAGGCGTGGGCGGCTACTCTCCTCGGCCCCAGCTGCAGATGGGGTGTCGCGATACCACACCGGCGGGACCCTTAGCCTGCTCTGGGCACAGGAGGCAGCTCCACTCTGCCCTCCAGGCCCCCGCAGTACCCAGCAGGACCCGGACCAAGAAGCAGTCCCTGTAGGATCCCCAACCCTGAGCCAGAGCCGCTTCGGGAGCCAGGAGCCGGTCTCTCGGATCCCCGCCACTTTCTGCTAGGAGCAGGCTCCTCAGGGCAACCGCCGCGGGTTCCCCAAACCCAGGCCAGAGCCGCCCCGGGAGCCCAAGCCTAGCTGCACCAGACTCTCCCTGCTAGGTGCCCAAGCCTGGCCGCACCAAACTCTCCCTGCTCGGTGTACGCTCCCCTTGGAGCAGAGTCTAAGACGCACTTCCCGCGGGCTCTCCAGCTCCGGGTCAAAACTGTTCCAGGAGACAGAGTCCCGCTGCCCCTCGTCGCAAGTTTCACTTGTGGGTGGCCTCAGCTCGCGGTCCCCACAGGCTCCGCGGCCCTGGGCTCAAGCAGCCACGAGGGCCAGAACCCAGCCTCTCCGATCCCTGCCACACTCTGCTCGGAGCAGGGTCCACAGAGGTACCCCAACCTCAGGCCCAGGCGGCCCCCGCCCGGACCTGGCAGCTCCAACCTCTCCCAGCTCAGTGTACGCTCAGACAGGGGCAGGGTCAAAGACACAGTCGCCTCGGGTTCCGTAGCCCCGGGCCAAGAAGGATCTCCCGCCCTGGGCCAAAGCAACCCGGGGAACTAGAATCTGGCCGCTCAAAGCCCGGCGCCCGCCTTGCCAGGGGTGAGGCCTGAAGAGTATTCTCCTCAGAGCTTCCAATCCCGAGCCTGAGCGATCTGTCTGCGCGACGCAGGCAAATACCAGCCTGGAATCACCTGTTCTGTAGTTGAATGAGCTGAGATCAGTAGAAAACAGGGATGATTGCGTCAGCTCTCCATGATGGCGGCTGCAGTTCTCCTGCGTGTTCCGACCGGTGTCGGGAAACGAACTGGACCGATTCTCTCCTGTATTTCAAAGCTGGAATTCAGCACTCAGCGCGGCTAGTGTGCCACTGGCAGGAGCCTGCAGAATCCGCTTCGCTGTAATCCCTCTCTGGTAACTCGCGGCTAATTAACTCGGGCGCGTCCCAGACTCCATCCACGGGGCGGTCCGCCGACCAAGTACTGCTTCGCTCCGTGTGGAAAGATCGCCCGCTACCAAGCCCCTGCAGCCGAATCCCGCGCGCTGGAATTTTGACCTCTAGATTCTAGAGCACTTCAATTTCACTGGGGATTCCCACCAAGGTAGCCTTCAGCCATTTCACCTCGTGTTTCTCCCACACAGTGGCGCAGCGTACTGGTGTGCTGTACTCCCTTGGCCGCCATCTTCCGCTTCTTATGGCATTTCTAATAAGTTCTTATGTGATACCACTGCTTTAGACTGGGAGCACAATTTGAAGACCATTTCTTTAACCATTCTTGTGCCCTTTGTTTGGTTCTTTCTGTTCTATTTTCTTGGTGTTGCTTTCCTTTCCTTTCACTTTTTCTTTTGAAAAGAAAATGTCAAATGATACTTTCTTTAAAAAAAAATAGAAATTTTTCTAAGGAATTTTTTTTCTTTTGTTCCTAACAAATAAAGCTTTCTGAATTTTGACAAGTATCTTTCACATTGTACTCATTGTCTTATAATTAGAGTTACTGGTTTATGTAACTTTCATGACCTGTTAGGTTCAAATTTTTCTTTTTTTAGACAATTGAACTGCCAAGAGTGTCCCTAAATAAGCCTGGACTCCTGTGACACAAGAGGTTACTGAAATAAAAATTATTATGAAGAATAAGGGTGGCAAACAAAGTCAGATGGTGCCTCTGTCTCGACTTCTTCACTTGGAGGAAGCATTCAAGGTAAGTGTGAAACTGAAGTTGACAATTACCTAACTATGCCATCTCTACCCTTCCAACTGATACCCATATATAGACACCAGGCGCATTCCTCTGAAGTTCTGTCTATTTGGGAGAGATGAGAGGTATAGCACAAAATATGAATTTGTCACAAGAAAGGGATGTAGTGCTGAAAAGGGCAAAAATAATTATTTCTTTCTATGAAACACATGTGATGAGAGAACTAATTCAATATACATCATTACTGATCTAGCATGAATTATAGTGAAACCTGAAAATATATCTGTAAATAACAGAATAACCTAATGGAGTATAGGTAATTAGAAAAAAAGCCATTGCATTAAAAAAAAAGACGACAGATGGAATAAGTTTATCCTTTATATCCACTTATTTTTTTTGTTGTTGTTGAGAATGTCCTCATCCAAGCAGAACTTTGAAGAAATCATGTAATATAATTTATCCACCTATGGCATATTTAGAAAATGATTTCATTTATAATAACGTTTAAAAAATAAATAAATGTCTAGAAATAAGGTCCACCAAAGATACGGAAGTCATTCCTGATGAAAATTTCAGAGCAATGAAAAAAAATTCAAGACATTAGACGGTGAAAAGATCTCCCATGTTCTGAAATAAGCAAAATTAATATTGTTAAAATGGCTATTAAACCAAAAGCAGTCTACAGAGTCAATGCAATCACTATCAAAATATCAATAACCTAGAAAACACAGTTTTATATTCATATAGAAGAACAAAAGACACAGAATAGTCAAAGTAATTCTTAGCAAAAAGAGCATGCTGGAGGCATCATAATACCTCATATCTAATTATACTACAGAGGTGTAATAACTAAAACAGCATGACACTGGTATAAGAAAAGAAACATAGACAATGGAAGAGAATATTAAATTTTTTTAACACACTTAAGGCATGTAGATATATCAGTACAACGTCAGATTTCAGACATAGATTAATCCTTAGACATCAAGTCATGTTTGAATTTGGATTAAATATCACTGAGGAACTAAACATTTATAGTGATATAGAAGTAAAACATGGCAAAAATGAAGTGTTACATTTATTACTAAAATTATAAAATTTTAAAAAATATATTTTATAATATGTACCTATATGTATATAGATATAACTTGTTTCCAGTGCTGTGAATGGAACTCAGGGCTTTGTGCATGCTAAACAAGTGTTCTGCTAGTGAGCTACAAACCCAGCCTTCAATATCTTTCCTATTTATCAGTAGATAAAAATATAATTGGAATAAATAATTATGAATATGGTCTCTGCTAGGCACCCCTTAATGTAGAAATGGTAGAGCAAAACTTTGAGCTGAGATTAACTCCTTACAATTAAGCCCATAAAATCACTTCCAATGATAACTAAATATAAATTTTAAGGAAATTATAAGTTACTTTGCAATTACCAGAAAGATTGATTTACCTATGCATTTTCCAAATATGGGTTTGAGATAATTCATGACTTTGAAGAAATCATATAATGTAATTTATCCACCTATGACATATAGATTGACTGATATAGTATTAATGACTGGGAATATTTTCTTGTACAATGCTTCATTTATTAATTTGTTGGGGAAAAATTTTGCTTTTGTTGTTCCTGCTTTGTTTTAGTGTTGTTTTGCTTTAATTGTCCTTATACATCAATATTAAACTTTTATACTAAGCAAATCTCTATTTCTATTTGTAAATTTATCTCTGTACTCTTGCTTCTTAAATATTAATGTCCTCCATTTTTGTTACATCCTAGGTTCCAATAGAGAAACTGAGGCTTTTTAGGTGGACTCTATTTTCACAAAATAATAATTATAGAAGATAAATATTATAGTTAGTGAATAATACCTTTTTTACAGAATAGATTGGAATATTTACATAAATTTATTTTTAAAGTTGAACTTCTGATTCTTCCTTACAATCAGTGGGTATTTCTCAATTCCCCTACCAGATCCCTAAGGTATGATTCACTTTCATCTGCCATTAGCAGCACTTTAATGGCAATATTTAAAGAGAGATTTTAAATAGTATCTTTCTTTGCTCATCTAGAGACCTTTGTTCAAATCAAATTAGCGATGACCTTTCCAAAATACAAATGCTATCAGGCCATTAAAAATCGTAAATGGCACCACATTTCATCAAGTATAAAGTCCATGATACTTAGCCAGTACCTCCCTAAGCAGTTATTTCCTATTTGCTTAGATTCACAACCAGCCATTACTCCAAACACAACCATAATGTTAAATAGGCAAAGACTTTCTGAATATTTCACTTCTCCATAAATTTACAAATATTCTCTTTTGTTCTCCTTTCATGCTCTTCCATTTCATTAGATTCCTGATTCCCACTGTTTGGGTATCCCCATGCTCCACTATAGCAGAATAACATAGACTGCGATATTTATTCATAAAAGAAATTTTTTTTTTTAGAAAGTGAGAGAGGAGAGAGAGAGAGAGAGAGAGAGAGAGAGAGAGAGAGAGAGAATTTTTTAATATTTATTTTTTAGTTCTTGGCAGACACAACATCTTTGTTGGTATGTGGTGCTGAGGATCGAACCCAGGCCGCACGCATGCCAGGCGAGCGCGCTACCGCTTGAGCCACATCCCCAGCCCCATAAAAGAAATTTATTAAGGTCACAGTTCTGTACACCAGGTAGTCAAGGGAGAGCACCCTGCATCTGGTAAGCGCTCTTAAGGTGCATTATCTAATGCAGGAAAAGTAAGAGGACACTGACTGTAGCCTGTGGAAAAGTCCTCTTTTGTTACAGTCACTCCCTGAAGAGCTAGCACACTCCCATGACAAAGGGTTTAATACATTCATGACCTACACACTTCCCATCAGATCCTACCTCCCAACCCTGCCACATTGGGAATTAATATTCAGACATATGTGTTATTGGAAGACACATTCAAACCATGGTCCATATTTAATCTCCTAAGGCTCAACTCACATTAAATCTTGTAAGCTTTCAGGCAGAGCCAAGCATTGTCAGTGATGGTTTCCTCCAGTGCTATCTATTATACTATTTATGTAACTTCTTATATACATCTACTGGAGATACAAGTTCAAGAACAATTTGTCAATATTATATAGTGTGACAATACAGTGGGGTGAGCTATTTCATTCATACACAACTTAGATAATAGTTTGAAGAGAGTTATATTCTTTTAATTTTATTACCACTACAAAAATAATTATTCTTACAATCATATGACAGATATTTTGGGCTAGAATATTTATACCAAATTGCAGGTTGATTATTTTTTGGATAAAACATTAATATTGTACTTATACTATATTTTTAATGATTTTATTACCAAATATTATATTTTTAATGCTTTTATTACCAAATATTATTACCAAATAATAGTTATATAAAATAATGGGGTTCATTTTAATGTAAACATATATGCATGGAATATAATTTATTCCTTTCAGGCCCCAGAACTGCCTCTTTCCCTTCCCTTCTCCCTTCCCCCTGATTCCCTTCCTCTATTCTACTGGTCTCCCTTTTATTTGTTGTTTTAAATGGGTACTTAATATGCATACATAAAATTGGAATTCACTGTGGTGTATTCATAGATGTGCACAACATAATTTGGTCAATTTCATTTCATCATTCTTCCCTTTTCCTGTACCTCCTCTTATGGGAATAAGGAATTCTTAAATTTAGTATCTTCAGTTTTAAAGCCTGATATCAACTAATAAATGTCACAATTATATATATATGCATGCTGAGATTGTTGAAATCATGATTCCTTTTAGTTAGGACTAAACTATTGTTTCTTTTTATGGAATATTAATTTATTGGCAAAGTAACAGCATGTCTTGGGGGACACGGTGGCACATACTTAGAATCCCAACATCTCAGGAGGCTAAGGCAGGAGGATCACAAATTCTGGGCCATCCTCCACAATTTAGCAAGACCCCCAGCAACTTAGACTGTGTCTTGGAAAAAAAATTATAAAGATGTGGAGACCAGTGGTAAAGGAAAGGTGGGTTCAATCCCACATGCATTTCCCCACAAAAAGAAGGTATATATTTCTGTGCTTGAAGGATGGATTTATATATCAAATTGCCCTTATTTGTCATTCACTTTTGTATTCATTTATTTATTCATTTACATATTTTATTACATACAATATAACATCACTCTACTCGGTATTTAATAACTTTTTAGAAGCCAGACCATTCCCCTTCCCACAAGAAGCTTAAATTCTACTGAAGACAAATGAAAATAAATAAATAAATTTATAACATAAAGTCAGAAAGTACCATAAAGAAAATGAGTTTAAAGTAGCTGGCATGCTAGAAAACTACTGTATTAGAGAATAATTTTAGGTAGGATATTCAGCAAGAACCTTCTGAGGAGTAAGCCTTTGACCTGAGACATGATGAAATGCAGGAGGTAAAACATTCCTGACTGAATTTCTAATAGACAACTATTGTTTTTTTTTAATTCATTAATTAACTGGGGGTTGATCCCAAGACCTTGGGTTCAACCCAATCTCGTTCAAGTTTTCATTTCCCTTTTCAGACACATTGCCCTGTCACTATAGTTCCACATCTCAGCAAATGTTACTGTCATTACCAGTTTAGATTAGAATCATTAGTCTCATCATTCATGCACAACTACTCCAAAACCAGATAAATTTACATTGAATCTCATGACTTTTTAGTAAAAAGCTCACTACTGCAATCCTAGCACAATCTGTAATTGTCTTCTTGAAGAATTGT
The DNA here is from genome assembly GCF_964194105.1 of Spermophilus citellus. NCBI lineage: Eukaryota > Metazoa > Chordata > Mammalia > Rodentia > Sciuridae > Spermophilus > Spermophilus citellus. The sequence goes on along the minus strand of NC_138185.1, from coordinate 102,665,033 downwards.
TGCAATAGCTCCCCAGTGGTCTACCAGATTCCAAACTGTACCTGTCTTTTCTTTTCTCAACTACACACTAAAATTTATTAAACTTTAACCAGGACATGTGAATCTCCCTGTTCAAAATTGACCCATTGTTCTTACTAAGGATACAACTATTCGATGGCAGGATTTACAGGGCTTTGAAGTATAGCCCTAACTCTTTCCTTAACCCTTTCCTCTCTCTATTCTTTCTAACCACAATGGCCTATTTTCATGTCCTTAAGATTTTTTGTTTTTGTTTACTATTTGTTTGTTTTGTATTAGAGATTGAACTCAGGGGTGCTTAACCACTTAGTCACATCCCCAGTCCTTTTTCTTCTTTATTTTTTATTGTAAAACAGGGTCTTACTAAATTGCTTAAGGTCTTGCTAAATTGCTGAGGCTGGTTTTGAACTTGCAATCCTCCTGCCTCAGGCTTCCAAACTGCTGGGATTTTAGGCTTTTACCTGCTTTTTATTCATTGAGTATTCATTTACTAGTACATCAACTTTGGAAGTTTGTTTGGCATATGCTTTTGAAATACTAAGAATGGGTGAGAAAGAAAGATATCAACTCCCTTATCACACAAAGGAATGTGAATACAGTGGGTGCATGTCAGTTGCAGTGAAGGAAAGGCCACTTTGGGGCATATGCAGGAATATTTGACTTAGGCATGAGGTTTAGAGAGGGACCCTAGGGAAGGAAACATTATGCTAATATTTTAAAAATGAATTCAAGTTAGTTTGATCAAGTGAGAATTAAAACATTTTCCAAAAGAAGATTGCTGACAAATAACTTTGCATTGTGAGGAGATATAGAAAACTTAAGGAATTTCCCAATGTTCAAGAGGCACTAAAAAGTCAACTTGTTAGTGGACTTCCTCTCTAGCACCCTTCTCTTGCCTAATACAATTGATTTGTATGCATCATCTCTCTTACAATGTACTTAGTCTTTTATGCAGGTCTTTTGCACATGCTGCTCTCTCCATCTGAAATCGTCTTTGGATTATGAGTTCTCTTCACTCATGTCTTGGTTTAACTAAAGTTTCACAGGGGTGTTTCTACTCAGCCTCTTCAATGGTGAAACTCAGTCTTTTTGTTTGTCTCTTTCAAAAATTGTATTATTTTAAAAATAATTAATAAACCATTAACTTGTAATTTTGTATTATCCCTATTGTCCAGTAGATGAGAGTTCTATAGAGGGCAGGCCCATGCTTGATGTGGGATTCGTTGAATCCTGGTGACTTGACACAATGGTTCATGCACATTATACACAATATCATTTTGAGTGAACAAATAAGTTTTTAAAAATGAGCACTATGTATTGCTACATTTTATATTGTTACAACAACAACAAAAATGATGTTTTAGTTAAGGGACTGGTTATGAGAAAGCTGCATAAATATACAACATGTTCATTTTCGCCATAAATGTTAGCTTCCTTTTATGTCCCAGAATGGTAATATCCTAAGTGCCTTGTAACTGCTTGGGTATGTTTTGATTACTAACTTCATTAGACTTCACATGTGGGTGAACACAAGTTGAGGTATGTTTCTTCATCTCTTTCTGATTTCTCTCTCTTATGCCGTATTAGGAGTTAACAATCCACACTTCTCATCTACTCTCCAATCTACAGGATGAACCCTTTTGTTTTGTTTTGTTTTAAAATTCTCTTGGCATCCCATGACACTGTCAGAAACTGCTCTTATAATTTTTTTTAATTGTTTATGGAAGATATTCTGTTTTACTTAATTGAGTGTGTGTGTGTGTGTTTGTGTGTATGTGTATGACATATTAGTATTCACAGGGTAAATACCCATCACTTTTCCTCTCTCCAAAGTTATTCAAGTGGAAATAAAGGCCACATTGGCTTTAACACAGTGATAGAAAATGAAATGTGCATACATAAATAGTTGTACATTCTTAAGCATATGATTAATTTCTCACCCTATGTTAAGCACCTGAATAGGAAATATTACTTATAGAACATTTTTCTTCATTTACTGCCCAAGCACATACATTCATAAAGCAATATTTTTTTCACAGATTAAATAGATGATGTTTATTTCAATGTTCCTTCTCAATTCTTTTTGGCATTAGCTAAGTGATATGGTGTTGGTCACACCAATATTGTGCCATTCCAATTGTTTATCTGTTTATTTTATAGGCAGGTGAAATCTGTTTAGCAGGAAATGTTTATAATCTCACCAATGACCCTGAAGGATTGATTTTAAACAGTAAGTAACTGTTACTGAAATTACTTTGAAAACACTATGTAACACCTGCATGTCCCCATGTAAATTACATGCAGGTTGTTTTCTTCTAGATTTTCACATTCCATATTGAATAATAGAATAAATTGTGAAACCATTCAACTAATTTTGTAGCAAACTTCAAAGTACCACACAGGTAAGAAAATTAGCATGAGCATTCTGCACTGTGGTTTATTGCTTTTGCTTACATGCATAAATAAGGCACATTGTTATTTACTCAAATGCATTTTTCCAGAATCCAAATTCACATGTCTTAAAAGGGCAAGAGAGAGGGAAAAAAAGGATGAAAAACTTTTCTTATGTAAGTTTCTCACATCATATCAACAAATACATAATTTAGGCCTACATATTTAGTAAAACATCTATGTCTATAACTAAAGTTAAATGATTTATTACTTCTTAACTATAATTAGAAGTGACAGGAAAATTATAATTGAAAGACTTATTTAATGCCCTGGTATCTAAATAGAAACATTCTCAATTTTTATTTTGAGATAATATATGAGTCAGAGAAGCATAACAAAGGGATTAAATAAAATTGTCATATATCCTTTATATAGTTTTCCCTGAGATTAAGGTTTTATATATTCATAGATTTGTCATTAAAACCAAGAATTTACCAATGGAACAATGCCGTTAGTAAAACTATAGACTTTATCTAGAATTGATCATGCCCACTAATGTTCTCTTTTATATCTATGATCCAGTCTAAGACACCCTACTGTTTTTAAGCACCAAGTCTTCTCAATGTCCTGAAACCAGTGAATTTGTCTTGTCTTTCATAAAGATTATCAGCCAGATATGCTGAAGAGTGTCCCTAAATTTGGTTTTGTTTTGAATAAATTGGGATTGTAGATTTTAGAAAATAATGTCAAACAGTTTCATGATATCATAGCAAATGTTATGTCTTGTGACCATTATTACTAAAAAATATTAGGCATGATCACTGGTTATAGCGATTCCTATCAGGATTCTTCACTTTAAAAGTTATTATTGTTTTCCTGTCCATAACTCACTTCACAAAAAACAAGTTGTTAAAGTTTAATGAAAATAACTTTTATTTTGCATAATATAACAATATGTATGTTGATATAAAAATTCTACCAAAGATATTTTTTTCAAAAACTAGTTGGCCCATATCTGCTCTGGATTTAAACATTAGAATAAAGATAAAGAGGCCACAATACAAGGTAAAATTATTAAAGAGGCCTGGGATTAAGACAAAATTTTTAAAGGCCAAAATTTATTCATATAAAATTTTCTCATAAGTTTAATTAATTAATTAATTTGTTTTTCAGAGACAGATTTATTTAGGAAAGCAGATACACATTCAAGGGTGAATGTGGGATAAAATAGAAAATCAAGTGAGTATGTATTTATTCATCTTGAAAATGAGAAACTCTTGAGATAAAGTGAGAAACAGATATTCAGGGGAGAATGTGGGTCATCTCCAAAGGGAGGGTCAGTCTTCTCAGGACCTTTAAATAGCAAAACCTGACTTAAAAGTTTTTTTCTTGGTCATGAGTTTATTTAAGACTTCTAATAATATTATCTCTATAATTGATGATGTAACCAATGCTACTTACAAAGTTTCATTTGCACACCCAATGTTTTAAATTAAAGATGCTATTTCCTCAGGATTAAGAACTTGAGTTTCATATTTTTTTTCATATTTTTTGCACTATATTTCTTGGGTTCTAAAAATCCAATAAAAAGATTTCATTCTAGTGTAAGACATATTTCTTTACTCTATGGGAAGATGTTTGACTATTCTTAACATTTAATAGTCTGATATTACACCAGCAAATTATCTCTAGTTAAAAGATTTAAAGACTGAACTATTAAAGGAAATATATTTAGAACCCTGGTAGAAATAAACAAACAAATAAACCTTTCCAAACATTCAATTTATCTGATCCTTGAGGAGACCATCATGATGGTTCCAAGAAGAATTCAGTTTTACATCTACATACACACAAACAGGTACATATATGCACATATAGACACACAATTAATTTGCAAATAGATGAAAAATGGCTTGAGGGAGTAGGAATATTCTTCCCTCCTTCAGAAATAAATAATTTGCATATCTGTGAGAAATAATAATTAAACTTGCCTTGCTGTCAATAATGTGAAATTTATGCAATTTTACCATATGTACAAATAGCTCAAAGATAACAAAAAACAGAGTATTCTGGTAGCATGATTGGTAGACCAGTTGGGTAACACACAAATCAATCTCTTTCATTTTTATCTATTTTTCTTTTATTTCAAAGGAAGATCTGACCCCTTGTGACTAATTTTTTTCCCTTAGCACACATTAAAAGAAAAAAGCAAAATTATTAAACTGCTAAAAGGCCCTCACTTTACTTCCCATGCTTGAAACCCTAGGACCTCTCTATTTTCAAGCACCAAAGTCATTTATGGCTTAATCAATGACCAAGACAACCTTACTGTTGCCCTCATTTTGACAAGTGTTACCTAGATTTATTATTAACTCTAAGCCCCTGACATTCATTTTCTATATAATTAGCTCTCTTGCCTAAATGATGTGGCTAAGATTTTAAAGACTATGTTGAATAGAAGTGGTAAAACAGTGCATCCTGTTTTGTTGCAGTTTTTTATAGGGAATGCTTTCAAATTTTTTTTTCCATTTAGAAAGGTGTTGGAATAGAGTTTAGCATATATACTTTTAAAAATATTGATGTATGTTCCTACTACCCCTCATTTTTCTAGAGTTTTGAACAGGAAGGGACACTGTATTATTAAGTGCTTTTTTTTTGCATTTATTGAGATGATCATATGATTCTTGTCTTTAAGTCTATTCATGTGATGAATTACATGTATTGATTTAAGTATGTTGAACCAACCTTACATCCCTGGAATGAACACTACTTGATCTGGGTTCACTATCTCTTTAATATATATATATATATATATATATATATATATATATATATATATATATTTATATTATATGTATATATAATATGTATATATTGTATTATATGTATATATAATATGTATATATTATAATAAAAATATATATATATATATATATTTGTATGCAATCCACCATTTTTTATTAAGAATTTTGCATCTGTTTATGAGTGATATTAGTCTGAAGCTTTCTTTCTTTAATGTGTCTGTCTGGTTTTGGATACTAGCTTCATAGAATGAGTTTGGAAGGGTTTCCTCCTTCTCAATTTCATGGAATAATTTGAGGAGTATTGTTATTAATTCTTCTTTGAAGGTCTGGTGGAACTCATCTGGTCCCAGGATTTCCTTTGTTGCCAGGTTTTTTTAGGGCATCTTCAATTTCATTGCTTAAAATTAATGTTTAAATTTTCTATTTTTTCTCATTTAATTTGAGTAGATCATATGTCTCTAAAATTTTTTAGATGTCTTTAAAATTTTCTATTTTATAAGAGTATAAATTTTCAAAATAGATTCTGATTATCAACTGTGTTTCAGCAGTGTCTTGTGATATTTTTTTCATCACAGTTTTTAGTAATTGGAGTTTTCCCTCTCTCTTTGTTAGTTTGGCTAAACGTTTATTATTTTTTAATTTTATTTATTTTTCAAGGAATCAACTTTTTGTTTTGTCAACTTGGTTTATTTATTTATTTATTTATTTTGAGTTTGTTTTAATTTCATTAATTTCAGCTCTGGTTTTAATTATTTTCTGTCTTATATTGCTTTTGGTGTTGGTTTGTTCTTCTAAGAGTTTGAGATATAATATTAGGTTTTTTACTTGTTGACTTTCTATTCTTTTAATAAATGAGCTCACGGTAATACAGTTTCTTCTTAGGATTGTCTTCATCATGTATCAGAGATTTTGATATGTTGTATTGCTATGCTCATTTACTACTAAGCATTTTATTTCCTCCCTGATTGCTTCTGTTATCCATTGGTCATTCAATATCATGTACTTTAGTCTCCAGTTTTTAGAGTAGTTTCTATTTTTTATTTTATCTTTCATTTCTAATTTTATTTCATTGTGATCTGATGGAATGCAAAGTATTATTTCTATTGTTTTATATTTGCTAAGGGTTGCTTTGTGGCCTAAGATCTGTTCTATTTCAGAGAAGGATCTATGTGGTGCTGAGAAGAAAGTATATTCTGTCATTGATGGATGAAATTTTCTACATGTTGGTAAATCTACATTATTCATTATATTATTTAGTTCTATACTTTCTATGTTTAGTTTTTGTTTGTAAATTTTGTTTAGTGGTGAGAGAGGTAAGTTAAAGTCACCCAGTATTGTTGTGTTGTGGTCTATTTGCTTCTTGAAATTGAGAAAGGGTAGTTTGATATTTGTAGATGCTCCATTGTTAAGGGCATATATATTTATGATTGTTGTGTCTTGTTAATGTATAGTTCCTTAAGCAATATAGTATGTCCTTGTTTGTCCCTTCTGATTAACTTTGTCTTAAAGTCCACTTTTTATGATATGAGGATAGACACCCCTGCTTGTTTGCAAGATCCATGTGAGTGATATGTTTTTTCCCATCCTTTACTGTCAGTGTGTGGATGTCTTTGCCTATGAGGTGAGTGTCTCATAGGCAAAGATTGGATTAGAGAAAGCATATTGCTGGGACTTGTTTTTTAATACAATCTTCCAGCTTATATCTTTTGATTGATCAGTTTAGGCCATTTACATTCAATGTTATTATTGAAAAATGATTTTTATTCACTGTCATTTTGACTTATTTTCAGTTTTTAATTTGAATTAGCTTTTCCTTGGATTGACTATTCTTTTAGGGTAGTTCCTTTATTTGCTGTTTTTTACTGTTACTTTTCATTTCTTTTTCTTGAAAAATTTTATTGAATATGTTTTATAGTTCAGGCTTTCTAGTTGTAAATTCTTTTAACTTTGAAATATCCCTTTGTCACAGGTTCTCCCTAAGAGCTGTTGGGAAGGAGACTAAACTTTCTTTTAACTGTGAGCCTTCATCTGTCCCAGTAAATCTTAAATTTCATATTTTTTCCTTTCCCAACCAGTTCTGCAAGCAGCTGGATTGCAGGGTGAAGGGGAGAGCCAGGTATATTTCCATGATCAATTGTCCCCTGTGTAAACCTCTCTCCAAATTTGAAAGTATGAAAGTTATTTACAAGTAAAATAAGAATCAATTTTTCTTCTATACTTTGTAAAGAACTTTTCCTACATAGCTTAACAATCTTATCAGCCTACATTTATATATTTTTTCCATTAATTTGACTGAAAAGTACTCACTTGTCAATTAACTTGATCAATTTAAAAATATTGGTCATTTGTTATCTTGAAAATATTTTTTTAATTTTTTAAAATAAATTTTCTGTTGTTTGATATAATTCATAACCTAAATGCTCTAATTTATTAATTGAATATTTAGCATATATCTTTTATACTTATGATATTTTTATCAATTATTCTCTATTTTGGTGGAAATCATAAAACTTATATTTATTAATCTTATCTTTAATATTCTTAGGTTTAGTATTTAAAATCTAAAATTTAAAAAAAAAATTATTCAGGTGCCAAGAGGAGAGAAGTTGTCAGATTAGAGGAAGGATGCATGTCCCAGCAATTACTGATCACCAGACTTACAGAGCTGGAAGACTGATTCTCAGCAAGATCACCAAAGGAACTCACTGAAACTTAGTACTGAACTGTAACAGAAACCATAGAGAGGCCAAAATTCAGAAAGTTCAAACATAATATAAGAAATAATATTTTATAGAGATGCCCCAGTTTGGCCTCCAACTTGTCAGTAGTGGTGATTGCTGAGAGGAGGGGAGTGCAGGCAGACCAAAGAGACTACCTGGCCTTGCAAATACAGAAATTCAAAAATAAAGAATGCTTGGTGGATTTGAGAGGAAGGCTGGTTTTAATGGACAGAGTTAGTGGAGTAGTAAAAATCAATCCCAAGTTGTTTCTTCCCAATGGAAGAATCAGGGACTGATGGCAGGGAAACCTTTTTGCAGGCATGGAAACCAGTGACATGGGAACCGTTTATAAGTGCTGTGAAGGTGAGATAGGACATCAGGACTACTCATAAAGGAAGTTGCCAGTAATCAATGATTGTAATACTCACAGCTGAACCAGAGTGACTGAAATAGGCACTAAAAAAAGTTTACCTCTACCATTCAGATTCCTAATACCAAAGGGAAAAATATCCCTTTGCCGCAGTTTCCCCCTAAGAGCTGTTGGGAAGAAGACTAAAGAAGCCATGCAGGAGCACTTGCACTCCGGGGTGGATAACTGGTACTGCATATGCATAGCAGTGAAGGTGAAACATACAGAGGTTTAGTCCCCATGGTCTAAGAGTAGATTTTATCAGAAGCCCTAGATATGATTTCCTATAGAGACTACCATCTCCCCAGCAATAAGAGATGTGGATGAAATCTCAATACACAGCTACAAAGTTCCAAAGTTCTGGCAAGATGAAACTTCTACTACTAGAATTTTCAATCTGAAATTCTGGCCACCCCCACTACAGAAATTAACAAATTGTTAGCAACCCCCTGTCTGTACTCCCCTACACTGGGAGACTGGAAATTGAGATCTACCCCAACTAATTTTGTTCCCAGTCACAATGGCTGGAAGCTAACTAAGGAACCAAAGGTGTTAAATTTAAAAACTTCAAGTCTTTGACTTCAACGTTTATAAGTCTACAAGTACAAGTATAAGAAAATGAAAATCCATCCCTGCCAATATTTTTTCTATTGGGTGTTCACAACATTACAAAGCTCATGACAAATCATATTTCATAGATTAGAATCAATTGGGTTATGAACTCCCATTTTTACCCCAAATACAGATTGCAGAATCACATCGGTTACACATCACATTTTTACATACTGCCATATTAGTGACTGTTGTATTCTGCTACAACCTCAGGGAAAACAAACCCTTTATTTCTCAATAAGAATTTTTTTCTTTTTCCTCTTTTTCTTATGTTTTTTTTTTCTCTCCATATTACCCCATTTTAAAATATGTCCTTTCTTACTTTTTTAAAAAAATGAACTCTTCAATTTTTCAAGTATCATGTCATTGTATTTTATATTTATTATAATAAATTATATTATATTTATTATATTTTACTTTTTTACATTCTTCATTGTGTATTGTGTGTGTTTGTGTGTGTTTTCTCACTATGTGTATAGGTTTGAATACACACACACACACACACACATAAAAAGGACATAAAAACAGCATACTACAGAGACACAGCCACATCAATGTTTATTGCAGCACAATTCACAATAGCTAAACTGTGGAACCAACCTAGATGCCCCTCAGTAGATGAAAAGATTAAAAATGTGGCATATATGCACAATGGAATATTACTCAGCAATAAAAGAGAATAAAATCATGGCATTAGCAGGTAAACAAATGGAGTTGGAGAATATCATGTTAAGCAAAGTTAGCCAATCTTGAAAAAAACAAATGCTGAATGTTTTCTTTGATATAAAGAGGCTGATTCATAGTGGGGTTGTGAGGGTAGCAAGGGAGGATTAGATGAACTCTATATAGGGCCAAGGGGTGGGAAGGGAAGGGAGGGGGCATGGGGATAGGAAAGACAGTGGAATGAGATGGACATCATTACCCTGAGTACATGTATGAAGACACAAATTGTGTAAATATACTTTGTATACAACAGAGATAAGAAAAATCTTGGTCTATATATGTAATAGGAACTGTAATGCATTCTACAGTCATCTATAACAAATTAGAATAAAAATAAAATTAAAACTAAACTTTAAAAATGATAGATTTCACTTTTAATACTAAAGCAGTCTATACACACTAATAAATGTTTGTAATACTAAACATAAAAAATATTAATAAGATGTGGATAGTTATAATGTCATATGTACATTTGAAAATACAATATATAAAGAAAATTGCTTGAGTTATAAGAGAATGTCTAATGTTTTAGTTACTGTTTAAAAACTGTTACCAAAACATATGACCACAGCAATTAAGAGGAGAAAAAGGTTATTTTGACTCATGATGTGTGTGTGTGTGTGTGTGTGTGTGTGTACACGTGAGTTTGAGTTGTTCTGATCTTACATTTGCTTGTTTGTTTGAATCTTGGTTTTTGTTTTTCTTATTGGTCCTTCTTCAATATTTTCTCCAATTATCAGCCAATTGTTTTTCCATTAACTTTCCACTTTTTAAAAAATACTTTTAGTTAATTCTTTTATTACTCATTCTTTACAGCTTACATCTGCTACCTATCTTATGGCTCTCCTAAGTTCTCTTTGATAACTGATTCAGTTTCTTCTGCTTCCTTACCCTATTTTCTCTTTATGTAAGAAAGTTTAAACTTACTAAATAATAGAATTATACAGTTTATGTTTTTCTACCCTTTTCATGTTGGTGCAATTGTCAAACTAGTGGACAACATAGTAGACTTCTACTGTCTCATGCCTAATTTACTTTACAGTTTTTTATTGTTGATACTGTAGTTAAATGCTAATATCATTAATCCTATATAGGTGGTAGAGCTAGTATTATAGAAGTCAAAGTAGACAGTGGAAATTCATTTTATGGCTGTACCTGTTGTTAATTGTAGTTTATTCCTGACACCCCCATCCCTCTAAGAGTGGCTGGAAAGTGATTGGGACACTTTAGACTTATAGAGTAGAAATCCTGCTGCAGAACAATATCCACAACTCATCCAAGTAACAGAAAATAATGGAATCTGCCCAGATGCCTGTCAATGGATGAATAGATTAAGAAAATGTGGTGTGTGTGTGTGTGTGTGCGCGCGCGCGCGCGCGCGTATTTGGGAGTTTTACTTAGCCATAAAGAATGAAAGTATGACTCTTGCAAGACTCTAGAAATACAGCATCAAATGTTTTCTCTCATATGTGGAAGCTAGATCAAAGTAAAGGAAAGAAGAATGACATATAAGATATCACAAATATATATGGAAGATCAGTGGAGAAAAAGAAGGTGATTTGAGTGTGAGGGAGGAGAAGGATAAGAAAAGAGAGGAAAGAGGGAATTAATTTAATAAAATCATGAAAAATGCATATTTGACTACACTTCAGGGAATTTTGACTGTATGTATATGTACAAATTAGTATTTACAAATAAATACATAGTCAAGATAAAGGCAGATAATTAGAGTAGAGGAAGGAAAATAGGAGGAGAGAGAAGGGAGGGAAAGGAGGAAGAATATGGATTGAAATAAAATTCCATGCACATATGATTTTGTCAAAATGAACCCAACTACTAAGTATAACTACAATGTTTTAATAAAAATCTATATGCCATGTTTTAGACTTTTAAATTTTTACACACATAATAGTAATTTATTCAAAGTAGGGATTAATTAAATGTTAATTTTAAGGAAGAAGATATTTTCTGAAATCAAATTTAGTGTTTATACATGTCATGTAGTTCTATTTCAATGCTTGTCTGATGCAATAAGCATCACAGATTCAGTTTTGCAACTGAAGTAAAATTTAATTGTTGGATTAATTTATTCATAGGTCATACTTGAATCACAAAACAATCTATACACAGACATTCATCATTTTGAAGAAAAAAAGCACAATTAGATGATTATTCTATTACTAATTTGTAGATGAAACATAATTATGGGAGCAAAGTTTACTAACTCTTTCAAGAAAAACACATGCTCTCCTACTGGGAAAGAATTATATCATTATGAGAATGATTACACCATAATGTGGGCAAATGAGCTAAATTTTAAACATTGAGAGGTTCCACCTTTAGTAAGAAAGCTATCAGTACAATCTAAAAAATGTGATACTAAAAATGTAGAAAATATTAATAAGATGTGAAAAATTATAGTGTTATATGTATATTGAAAGCACCATATAGTAAAGGAAATTGCTTGACTTAAAAGAGAAAGCCTGATAGTTTAGTGACCTTTTAGTTGCTGTGACCAAATTATATGACCAGAGCAATTTTTAGGAGGAAAAGTGTATTTTGACTCTGGTTTCAGAGGCTCAATCCATGATCAGATAACTCTATAGCTCTGGCCCCAAGCTGAGTCAGAATTTCATGGTAGAGCAGTGTGGCAGAGGAAAGCAGCTCAGGACATGGCAAGTAGGGAGTAGAAAGAGAGTTCCACTAAAAGCCTGCCCCCAGTGACCTACTTTCTTTAGCTACACTCTACCTGCCTACAGTTACCAGCCAGTCAATCACTATCAGTGTATGAATCCATTGATTCAGTTAATACTGTCATTATCTGATCATGTTACATCTGAACATTCTTGTACTATCTCACACATGAGAGTTTGGAGTACACTTTGTATCTAAACCATAATATGCAATTTCAGTTCAGACAACTAAAGAGGTGGGAGGATTTCATTCCCATTCATAAGATGAAAAAAAAAGGACAAACTGAAAATCAATAGTTTTCAATTTGTTAGGCAATATATTACCCTAATATCTATATACAAACTCCTACAGGAACAGATTCAAATCCAAACAAAAGATATGAGGAGTTAAATGGTAATTTTGATGAATTATTACAGGCTAATTGTGAGAAATTTGTGAGAAACCCATTTTTAGGGAGTTCCCTTTATTTTGTGGGTTTTATCTCCAGGAATCTTGCCATTTTTTTTTCTTGGAAGACTTGAGGAATAGCTCCTCGTGCATTTGGTTAGATGAGTAAAATAATCATAATTTTAAAATTATAGACATGACTTTGCATGTGCCTGTGAATGCACACACACATCCTGAATCCTTGGGAAAAAAAAAATTTCCCAAGGCTTTAACCAAAAAGGGGTAAGAGAATGTCTTTCAATCCATACTAGTTTTCCTGGTTCAGCAAAAGGAGTAAGAATACATTGTCAACAGAGATTGACTTACATTCAGGAACACATTGAGAATGTTATAGCAACAATGAAAAAAAGAAAAAAAAAGAGAAAAGTTCTATATCATCTAAGAAATATATGTGATAGTTATAGTCCAAATATGTAGTCCCATTAAACAGATTCAAACAAAAATTAATTTAAAGAATGATCCCTCTCCAATACTTCACTAACACAGTAATAAGTCTCCAGTCTAATATGTGATTATGATTCAAAACACAGACTCTCTGCTTTTAGAATTAACTCAGTGAAGCCTAAAATCATGAAAGACAATAAAAGTAAATACACTAAGACTCTAGAAGCTTCAACTACCAATAGTGAACATTAAACACAGACCAACTCCTAGTAAGGATACCATAAGTCCTCACACTGAACACTTATTCTAATCACCTCATATTCTCATTTCTTAACACATTTACATTAAGAAAAAAAAACCACAATAAATGACAAAAAATCAAATACCATAAAATGACCATGCAGGGCAGTTATCAGAACCTGACACAAATCAAAGAATTTAAAATGATAGTATTAATACATTAAAGATGATAGTGGAAAACCTAGACAACATGTAAGATATAGATAATGTTAGCAGACAGAGATAAAAACTTAGAATAAATTATAAGAAAATGACTAAAATTAAACCACAGTAAAATAAAGGAACACTTTCAATGGGCTTTATATTAGATATTGCATAGTCAAAGTTTAAATGAGACTGAAAGATAACCAACACATACTCCCCTAGCTAAAATACAAAGGCAAAATTAATAAAAGTAGCCAGAATGAAACATAAAAGAAATGTAGAACCACTTCAAAAGATGTAGCAAATACACATTTTAACATAAGAATAGAGAATGGAGGGGAGAAGGAAGACAAATTTAAAAAAAACACAAATGAAAAATCTAGGCATATAACATTTCACCTTAATCCAAAACAAAATATTGAAATAATCCAGAGCAGTGAAAACACCTTACTTATGGAGGAACAAGTATAGGAATAGTAGTTGACTTCTTATGAGAAACTCTGAATGCAAGATGAGAGTAGAGTTAAATATTTAAGAAGAAACAAAACAAAATGGAATCATACAATCAACATGATTATCCTTAAAAAGTGAAGGAAACATAAATACTTTCTTATTCAAAGAAAAACGGGGAATTCAACACAAGTTAATGTTATTAACTTGTGTTTAACTTGTGTTAATAATGGTGCAATTGTTATTTTTTAAAAACCTTATTCTAGGAGAAATAATAGTGATAGTATTTGTAACTCAATTTCCCATTTTAAAAGAAGATCATTAAACATAAAAAATGAAGGTAAGTAATTTATTCTTATGGATTTAAGTTACTGATTTTATTAATTTTATAACTGTTTAAAGTAATAATAACCTATATGTGTTGAATCATCTGAATTTGAATCACTGAATTTCTGAGGTGTCTCAAAGGATGGGAAGGAAGAATTGGAAATACTCTACTAATTAGTGTTCTTAAAAGAAAAATAATCAATAGAAGGTATATCATCTTTTTATCTGTATTTCAATATAGAGATAGAGATAGATACAGAGCTGTATAGATATGTGGAAGGTGGTTTGTAATGAAGAATTGGATTAGGTGATAATGGAGATGAAAGAAAATCCCACAATCTGCTCTTGCCAGCTGGAAGCCCAGGGATACTGGTGTTATAGCTTCAGTTCAAACCCAAAAGTTTGAGAATCAGGGAAACTAATTGTCTGATTTTCAGTCTGAGTCTTAAATCCCAAGAATTTGGAGTGCTGATGTTCAAGAGCAGGAGGGATTGCTGTCCCAACCCATGCAGAGAGAACAATTTTGTTCTTTCTCCGCTTTTCTTTTTTTATTCTATTTGGGTAGTCAATGGATTGAAATGCCACTTGCATTGGCAAAGGTGATCTTTACTTAGATTACTGATTCAAATGCCAATCTCTTTTAGTAAAACCCTCACAGACACACTCAGAAATATTGTTTTCCCAGCTACATGAGCATCCCTTCACCCAGTTTAATTAACCTATAAAATCAAATTTTTTTGTATATGTAAAAGGATAATGTGTTGTTTGAAGGTGGAATTAAAATTAGTTTAAAATGTACATTATAGATCTGAGAGAAAATGCTAAAAATCTTTTAAAAAGACTCAACATTTATGAGAAGAGATAAAAATAGAATTATACAAAGTGCTCAATTAAATCTAGAAAAAAAGATAAAAATAAAGGGAAAAAATGAAAGAAAAATGAACAAAGTGCACTAACTAGGAAACTATTAAAATCACATTAAATTAGTAATTGTTTTAAATATAGATTGTATAAATATACATATTAAGAGATTGACAGAATAGGTAAAAGAAGAAAACAAGACCATTTAAGAATCATTATTTACATAAGAGCCAAGGGGATAGAGAAATATATATCATGATAACACTAATCAAAGGGAAGCCAGAGTTACTATGCTCATTTTAAGGAAATGTAGATAAGTACAAGGAAGTTTCTAATACATATTGAAAAACATTGCATGATGAAAAAAGGGATCAATTATCCAAGAGATATATCAATAACCAATACATATGGACTGAGCACTAATGCCAAAATGCATGAAACAAAATTAATGAAATTGAAAGAAGAAATAGAAGAATCGGCTTCATAGTTGGAAATTTAAATGCTGTTGTGGCTATAATTGAGATGCAAAGCAGGCAGATAGTCCATAAGGATATACATGAGTGAACAAAAGTGTTAATCAACTGAATCTAATTGACATTTATATGTATGTTCTATCAGACAATAGCAGAATACCCTTTATTCTTCAACTCATACAGAGAATGCAGCAAAATAGGCCACTTTAGGGGTTATACACTATGTAGTGATGCATTTAGAAAGACAGACATTTTACTAATACCTTCTCAAACCAGAATGAAATCATTGTACAGTTAATATATCAATGTCAACTCTTAACTGGAGGTTAATACAAGGAGAAATTTAATGAAAGTCTCTCTACTACCAAGACTACCACAATCTTTGTGATTATATATGACTCCCTCTTATGTAAGTAATAAAGTTCTACCTGCTTACCTCTGATGAATATTTTGTATACAAATTTTACTCCTCTCTTTTTAGATTTTTCTTTACAAAAATTCATGAGATAGTCTCCAAACCATCTGCCTGTTGAGTCTTGCATACTTTTTTATTTGTTAATAATGGCACTGTTCTTTGGGTAATTATCACTGGTAATGAGGCTGCACATTTCCCATTTTCAATGAGCTACTTTATATTTGGGGAATGAGTTCAATATATTTCAAGTTCATATTCTCTGTATCCCTTAATTTTTCTGCTTTTTATTTTATTACCATCAAATATCAGCTATATATTTGATAATTATTTAATGATGAGTATATATGTTGTATATATGATATATGTGTGGTATAAATTTTAAGTGTCAGTGATGTTCAGAATGAAATTTTATGTTTAATTGAATATATCCTAATTAAAATCATGACTATAAGATAGCTGTTTAAGAGGTATCATTTTCTAAATTATCATTTCCAAATATATGCATTCTTTACTGAATTATACTTTAGAAAATAATTATTCAATCACACAAAATCTAATTTTTAATTTTAGCCAAGAGTTGGTAAATTATAAACTTCCAAATGTTTTAAGGTTCCCTGGGCCTCCATTTACTTCCCTAAGTGGAATCTATCCATCTGAAACCATAAATATTTTTAAGCAAATTTCATGCTCAAATAATCATGAAATTGAAGAGGTTTTTAGCTTCAGTAGACATATATGCTTTCTATTTTCCTTAACTTCTTTTCTTTTCTACGGATGTGGCATGTGTACCAAAATTGTTTATGGGCAAACCCTTTTGGTAAGATAGCATTATCTGAAAGAATTCTACATTAATTTATTCTGAGATTTATTTAAAGGAACTTAAGAACAATTTCAAATCTATGATCTAAACAGCTTTTTACAAAAAAATGTATGCACTAAAAAATGGAATACAGTTTTTATAGCTTTAATTTGACTTAAAAGATTATATTTAGGTTTGTGTCCAACAACAGATCAGATTATATACATAATAGACAAACTTATTTTATTTTCTATTTTGGATAATCTGTTGTTATGGTCTAGATATGAGGTTCCTCCAAAAGTGCCTCTGTTAATGCAGGACTATTAAGATGTGAAATGATTGGATTGTGAGATCTGTAACCTACTCCATCCTCCCTAGTTTAAATGGGCTAAGTGGGTCGTAACTATAGGCAGGTAGGGCATTACTGGAGGAGGTGGGTCACTGAAGGTGTCCCTGGAGGAGTTTGTCTTCCCTGAAACTTCTTCCCCCTTTCTTCTTTCTGCTTCCTGGGTGCCAGGAATGGAATAGCACTTCTTAAGATTGATTTGCACTATCATTGTTCACAAATGAAAGATATGAAACTGCTCCAGTGACCAACATATGTCATTTTATAAGTTTAAACTACTAGAACAGGAGCCTAGAAATGCAGGTTGTCTTCTGATGTTTCATTAAAAAACAAATCAATTTAAAGAGATATTACCTACATAGTATTTGCCTCTAATGAAGGACAGTTTTTACACTACTATTGTACTTCAAATATTATCTATTTGGTATTTCAGAAATAATATTAATAGCAAAATTATAAATCATATAACATTTTCTTATTCACTATTTCATCCAAAGTACAGTTGCACAAGATAAGTGGGATAACTTAAAAACAGGACAAAGAAACTGCCTATAGGCAGCATGGAGACATATGGTTTATTGGGAAAGTTTAACAAGAGACCAGCAATTGTTCCAAGAAGAATTCCATGGTGATAGGCTGAAGGTAACTCTGTCTTTATGGTGTTTTGCCAAGTAGTGCTTCCTCTCCATCATGGTGTTTTGCCCAGTGGCAGCCACTGAATAAGTGAAATGTGTCCTTTCCACAATGTCTTAGTGAGTAATGTATATCTATAAACAGTTATTAATGAGCATAATTTCCTAGGAAAACTAGGAAAGGTGTTACAAAATAGCTGTTTGTATTGTATGGCATATCACATTCCATTTTATTAGTTGCTTGAAGACTCTGTAACAACTCTTTGCCTTGGATGCTTTAGATAGGGAAATTGGGAAGATAGCAATAAAATTTTAAGTTCAAATACAGAAAATATCAATAGATATTGTATTTGAAGTAAATTCAAACAAAAATATTTGTCTTGATAAGGACATAGCTAATGTTCAAATTATTCAAACTGTTTTATATATTTTAGGGAACATCTTTTATATTAAACCAATAATCTGATACCATAAAACAAGGAGATTTACTTTTGAAAGTGTTTTCTGTGTTAAGAAATTTGGAAGAAGTCATTGTAGATCTCCTAATCAGCAATGAAGCCATACAATTTCCCACAGCCATTGATAAATCAGGACTTAATGAAGATTAGTAGACAGCACTGCTCATACATAATTTATATAAAATTTACTTTCTTATATAAGTTGCTCAAAGTTTTCTTCAACTATTATTCAAGGTATTATTTTTTTATGATGGCCATTGTTACCAAGAAATCTATAGGTTAATATTAGGATCCACCTAAATTAAAATATTTGCATGATCCAGAAAATCTTCATATTACATGTCTAGATATTTAAGTAGATATCATATTAATACTATTAAGTAAAATATGGCTTTAAATATACCTTAATTATGAAAAATTGAAAGAAAATAATTATACTATGACTTAAACATCAGTTTATCACAGACACTTGTGTTTATTTTGATTCACAGATATGTTGATTCATAGATAGGTTTATCAAAGAAAAAAATTACACTACCCAAAATTAGAGCAAAGAAGCAAAGTTATTCTGGCTATTACATTAGGGGACAAAGACCAACAGCCATTTGAAGTCAGCTCCATCATCAACAAACAGCTGGAATGGCATAAAGAGGTGAGGTAGAGTGGGAAGAGAGCCTTGGCTTACACAAAGGAAAAGGAAACATTCAATATCATCATGAAAGAATATGGGGTATACCTTAAAGAGAGATTTCCACATGAATTAGGCTTCTACTTCATGCCATAAGGAGATTGAAAGACAGGGCACCATTTTCATTGATGATTACATTTCAGATGTCTGGCTCCCATGTTTTTGAAGAAGATCGTAGGTTTTACAATTAGCAACAGGCTTTTCAAAAAGCTTTATATATCAGAGTAGAGTAGCAGAGAAAGAATTTACAACTTTTCTCAAGTAAATTCTTAAAAAAAAAATTAAAGAAACTCTTTCAAGGAAAAGAGGAATAGAGACCTCTATAGTTAAGTCTATTTTGATTCAGAACCTGTAGTGATCAGGGTAAGAGGGAGAGTAAGGGCCTTGAGGAAGGAAGAAGTTGGACTAGCAGACATATTAAGGGTATCTTGGTTACTTAGACAAATAATATATGTGTATGTATGTATAATTAAGGAAATATTACATAAAATGTATATTTTTATATTCATTTACCATTATCAATGACCCAAAAGAGTCAAAATTAGTACATGTTTTTTAAATATATAATTGACTTTATTTTTTAAATACATGGACACAGAATGCATTACAATACTTATTACATATGTAGAGCATAATTTTTCATATCTCTGTATATATAAAGTATGTTCACACCAATTCATGTCTTTATACATGTACTTTGGAAAATGATGTCTATCACATTCCACCATCATTGCTTAACCCCTGCCCCCTCCCTTCTCCTCCCTATCTAGAGTTTGTCTGTTCCTTCCATGCTCCCCTTCCCTACCCCATTATGGGTAAGTCACATTATAACAGAGAAAGTATTAAGCATTTGTTTTTTGGGGAATTGGCTAACTTCACTTAGCATTATTTTCTCCAACACCATCCATTTACCTGCAAATGCCATGATTGTATTCTCTTTTATTTCTGAGTAATATTCCATTGTGTATATATGCCACATTTTTTTAATCCATTCTTCTACTGAGGGGCATCTAGGTTGGTTGCACAGTTTAGCTATTATGAATTGTGGTGCTATAAACATTGATGTGGCTGTGTCCTGTAGTATGCTGTTTTTAAGATCTTTGGGTGTTGACCAAAGAGATGCATAGCTGGGTCAAACGGTGGTTCCATTCCCAGTTTTCCAAGGAATCTCCATACTGCTTTCCATATTGGCTGCACCAATTTTCAGTCCCACCAGCAATGTATGAGTGTGCCTTTTTCCCCACATCCTCACCAACACTTATTGTTGTTTATCTTCATAATAGCTGCCATTCTGACTGGAGTGAGATGATATCTTAGAGTAGTTTTGATTAGAATTTCTCTATTTGCAAGAGATAATGAACTTTTTATATATATATATATTTGTTAACTGATTGTATATCCTCTTCTGAGAAGTGTCTGTTCATGTCCTTGGCCCATTTATTGATTGGGTTATTTGTTGTTATTATGCTTAGTTTTTTGAGTTCTTTATGTACCCTAGAGATTAGTGTTCTATCCTATGTGTGAGAGGTAAAGATTTGCTCTCAAGATGTAGGGCTCTCTCTTCACCTCACAGATTGTTTATTTTGCTGAGAAGCAGCTTTTTAGTTTGAGTCCTTCCCATTTATTGATTCTTGGTTTTAATTCTTGTGTTATAGGTGTCTTATTAAGGAAGTTGGGGCCTAATCCCAAATGATGAAGACTAAGGCCTACTTTTTCTTCTATTAGATGCAGAGTCTCTGGTTTAATTTCTAGGTCCTTGATCCACTTTGAGTTTTGTGCATGGTGAGAGATAGGGGTTTAATTTCATTTTGTTACATACATTTTTCTAGTTTTCCCAGCACCATTTGTTGAAGAGACTATCTTTTCTCTAATGCATGTGTTTGGCAACTTTGTCTAATATGATTGTAATTTTGTGGATTAGGCTCTGTGTCCTCTTTTCTGTACCATTGGTCTACCAGTCTGTTTTGGTGCCAATACCATGCTGTTTTTGTACCATTGCTCTGTAGCTTAGTTTAAGGTCTGATATAGTGATGCCACCTGCTTTACTCTTCCCGCTAAGGATTGCTTTAGCTATTCTGGGTCTCCTATTTTTTCCAGATGAATTTCATTATTGCTTTTTCTATTTCTATGAGGAATGCCATTGGAATTTTAATCAGAATTGCATTAGAACTGTATAGTGCTTTTGGTAATATAATCATTTTGATAATATTAATTCTGCCTACCCAAGATCAAGGTAGATCTTTCCATATTCTAAGGTCTTATTTGATTTCTTTCTTTAGGGTTCTGTAGTTTTCATTGTATAGATATTTTACTTCTAACATTGAGTACCAATTTAAAATCTGAAAAATAGCTATTTAATACATTTTTAAAGATATTTTATCTATAGAAAAAGACAAAATATGTTATGATGGAGTATAGATTTTTAACCAAAAATTTTAAGTTAAATATTTAAAAGTGAATTTTCAAAGATATAATTGTAATCATATTAAATATTTTGATAAAATACTTATAATTTTAATGTTCAGCATTCTCACAGATGGCTTAGAATTGATATAACACTTTTTGAATGTTTTGTTTGGATCGGTCCATCCAATTCTTGAAAAACATAATTTGTAAAATACGGCAAAGTATTCTCAGCCACTTTGTACAAATAGTTCTGAAATCCTCCAGACAAATTAGAACATAAAAGGAAGCAAGAAGATGGACATTAAATGCAATAGAGAAATTATACTGTTGTATTTTTGTTTTTTCAAGAATCTTTTATTCCTGCAAATGGAAAAATAAAAAAAAGGATCTGATAGTAAGTGTAGCTTTTCTCTCATCTAAGGATTTTTGTAGTTCAAATCCTCCATACTCACAAACATTATCTGATTCTAGGCTCCATAGTAGCAAAATCCACAAACAGTATGCATTAGCCTATGACTTATGCTATTGAACATGTGGATCTGCATTTCCCTGGGGCTTGATTTCAGTACATGATGTCTTTGAGCTGAACACTGAATTCATGACACCTTGTGTTCTTCAAGGTATTCATTCCACACATGTGTTTGTGGTATATACTGGTTCCTCTGCAGCATGACTTCTAATTAAAGGATCCCTCTTGCATGAGTCTACACAGAAACTTTATTCCAGACTGAAATCTAGGGGAATACAGGAGCTTTATTATTGCAGTTACTCTTTTCCTTGAAATTTTAACCTGTATTTATGATAATTTTATTTTATAATCAGAATGCACATAAAACCTGTTGATCTAATTGAATTGTGTGGTATATTTGATTATTTTCAAATATCTGAATATAGAAAAGTAAATACTAACATTTGCCTTACATATTTCTTTTTAAAGTTTTTTTTTAAACTTGTAGATGGACAAACTGTCTTTATTTTTATGTACTGCTGAGGATTGAACACATGCTAAGCAAGGGCTCTGCCACTGAGCTACAGCCCCAGCCCTGGCTTATATATTTCTTGAATATATAATCCATTTAGCATTATTTGAAATATACAGTCTAGACTTATTGCACATTCTGATGAATTCATTGTAATAATTTACACCGATCAACTAATTATAATTTATTAACTTGGACTTTTGATAGAAATGCTAATATTTGCTGAAAAAATGATGCCTTTTATCACACAGTAAAAATATTGGATACGATTTCAAACAAGAGGAAGAGGTCTAACTCAGGCACAATACTTACATTTATTTTCACTTTTTATTATTAATTAATTAACTTTTATTATTAATTAACCTGTACTCTTTGATACTTGAAAGACTGAGGTAGAAGAAACATAAATTTAATCTCAGCCAAGAAAACAAAGCAAGAACCACTCAAAGAAAAGAAAGGAAAAGGAAAGGAAAGCAAAGTGAAGGAAAAGAAAGCACCTTCTAATGTGTTATGTATTTTCACTGTTCTGAAATTTTTATCAAGAATGGCTTTCATGTCTTTGGTGAACATTATTCCTAAGCATTTTTTTGAAGTTATTGTAAATGCAATTATTTTCCAAATTTAAACAACATGCTTGGATGAGGACATTCTCATCAAAAAACAGTATAAATGAATATCAAGCATAAATTTATGCCATCTTTCATCAAAAAATTTTTTGGAAATATAGTGGCTTTTTTCTAATTATATATACTCCACATATATTATTCTGTTATTTACAGATAAATTTCCAAGTCCAGCTATAACTCATGCTAGACCAATAATGATTTATTTTGGATCAGTACTCTCATCACATGTGTTTCACAGAAACAAATAACCTTTTTGCCCTTCTCATCACCACATCCCTTTCTTGTGACAAATTCATTTTTTGTGCTATACCTCTCTTCTCTCCCAGGTAGGCAAACCTTCAGAGAAATGTGCCTGGTGGCCATGTATGGGTAATAATTGGAAGGGTAGAGATGGCATAGTTAGATGATTGTCAACTTCAGTTTCACACTTACCTTGAATGCTTCCTCCAAGTGAAGAAGTCGAACCAGAGGCACCATCTGACTTTGTTTGCCTCCCTTATTCTTCATAATAATTTTTATTTCAGTAACCTCTTATGTCACAGGAGTCCAGGCTTATTTAGGGACACTCTTGGCAATAAGTACAATGTGAAAGGTGTTTGTCAAAATACAGAAAGCTTTATTTGGAACAAAAGAAAAAAAATCTGGGGAAAAAATTTGTATGTTTTAAAGAAACTATCATTTGACTTTCTTTAAAAGAATGAAAAACTGAAAGGAAAGGAAAGCAACATCAAGCAAATAGAACAGAAAGAACAAAATGAAGGGCACAAGAAGGTTTAAAGAAATGGTCCTCAAATTGTGCTCTCAGTCTAAAGCAATGGCATCACATAGAACTTATTAGAAATGCCAGTTCTTGGGTCAATTGCAGACTATTTAATCAGGAATTCTGGAATCAGCAACTAGTAATCTGTCCACTCACATGGTCCTGAGATGATTCTGATGCAGATGAAAATGTGATTAGTACAAAGAAAGTCTTTTTTTTAATAACTATGTAGCTCACTGAATGAGGGTGTGTATTGAAAATATTTTCACAATAGGCAATTATGATGTATTTAAACATAGGACTGAAATTCATAATTTTTTAAATACAACACTGATAGCATTGTAAATATTTAATCAGCTTGATTTAGAGTGATACCAATGTATTGGAAGGTAGATAAAGCTAGAACATGAATACTTTTAGGAAAGAAGGAGGATAGGGAAAAAGATAAAGAGTAGCTGGAGATACATAGCATTTCTCAGATAATATGTAATCTTACAACAGAATTTTCTGGACACAGAATTTAAAACCAGACAAAATCAAATATAGGAAATTTTAAGTAACACAGCACATTGATGGTCGTGGGGAAGTAGCAGTATATGTTCTTGGACAGAATTTGTACTACACTAGACAGAAAAACTGAGTTTGTATACATGCTTCAAAGTAAACATTTAATATGGATAAAATAAACAAGAGTTATTCCCAGTAAATATCCTACATGTTGATCACTAGACTCTGATGTAGTTCAGTGGCAGAGTGCTTGCCTACCATGCATAAGGCCCTGGGTTTGATTTGATTTCAAGTTTCCAGTATCACACACACAATCTCTCTCTCTCTCTCTCTCTCTCTCTCTCTCTCTCTCTCTCTCTCTGACACACACACACAAATGCACACACTCAACTAGAACTAGTAATAAGTTCCATTTCTATTTTGTGGAATAGTTTGAGGTGCACTTGGTATTATTCTGGATGATCAATTTTCTCTCCTCTCATCTCCAGCTCTTGCCATGTAGCCTGCCAGATCAGTTACTGTGATTATTACTGTTGCCACATTTTAAGGATGAGAGAAATGCTAAGTGTCTTTTCCTAAACATGTGCCTTTGTTCAATTTTACTATCAGGAAGAGCAATGGCAGCAGGAATTCTCAGTCATAGTTTTCTAGTAAAAAATCACATGGCCCAGGAAAATCTTGGCTGAAGGCCTTCCGTATTCAAAGAAGTATAGGTCAAGCTTAGAGCTCAAGTCCTCTCTTGGACACTGACTGGCTTCTCCTCTCCCTTATTGCACTTCATCCTTTTTCCCAATCTGTCCATATGCTTCACCCTAACCTCTCCCAAGACAAGGTTGAGTCTCATTCCAGCTTCAAGATCTTTAGCTAACAAATATTCTGCCACAATAGGAAATGGCCCAGTAGTATCTCTGTTCACCCCCAACTCTCACATGGCCGATACATAAAATTTTGATCTTCAATACTATTTTCCAGTAGAAGGAACTAGGATTCCATATCAGGACAGCTCTGGAATATCCCACCATGTCCCAAAAGCAACATGAACCACTGTGCTCTATGAGGTTCTACCTCATTTACAGGTGTTCACAGAAATTAAGAAACTTATATCCTTCCAGGTGCAGTGGTACATTCCTGTAGTCCCAGTGACTTGGGAGGCAGATCCAGGAGGATTTCAAGTTCAAGGCCAGCCTCAGCAACTTAGCAGGACCCTAGCAACTTAGGGAGACCCTATCACAAAACAAAATATAACGAGAATTGGGGATGGAGCTTCACTGGTAAAGCACCAATGGGTTCAATACCTAGTACCCGAAAAAAATTAATTAACAGCAGAGTATAAAATAAAGTTACAGAATTTTTAAAATTGGAGAAAGAATTTTTGATTAGGTGTTTATAAAGTACATAAAATATTGATTGTACATAAAGTCTAGAATAATCCTTACAGGAATAATAATTAATTTTTAAGAACTGAGCAGTAAATTTGAATACCTTCCTCTCCCTACATGAAACCCTATCAGACTCGAATAGAATTCAAGAGCTCTGAAACACCGAGACCATCTTCTCTCACTAGTTCCAATCCTGGGGCTCCTGTTCCAATTCTGTGTCCCAAATGCCTTCACACTCCACAGGACCAAAATCAAGTGGCATCATCTTCCTGCTCCATCTTCTGCCCAATGTCCTGCTGCCTCTCCTCCTTCCCCTTATCCCAGGGAGATCATGGCATCAGGCTTCTCTCTGGTCCTTTGCCTCTTTTCTTCTATCTCCGAATGTTGATTCTTTGTTGTTTCACTCATTTACTCAGATTCCTTTTCTTTGTATGCTGAGGATTGAAGAACAAATGACCTTGCACAAGCTAAACATGCTCTACCACTCAGTATACCCCCAGCCAGAAATATTTCATGGCATCAAAGATGCCTCAGTCAAGCCAGGCATGGTGGTGCACTCCTGAAATTCAAGTGGCTGGTGAGACTGAGGCAGGAGCATGGCAAGTTCGAGACCAGTCTTAGCATCTTAGTGAGACCATATTTCAAAATAAAAAATTGAAGGGATTGGGGGTGTAGCTCAGTACTAAAGTACCCCTGGGTTCAATACCCTATATCAAAAAAAAAAAAAGTTCAGTCACTGCACTGGGGGCTGAAAGCACACTGTATACAGCATGGCCAGCCTACTCTCAGGGTGATGAGTTCAATGGTACCACAAGGCCCTGAGCACCATGGGGAGTGACCAGGCTTATGCAGAGAGAGTATATCATGTGAAAAGAATAGGCAACCCAGCCTACAGCACCCAGGTATGTGGAGGAGAAACACAGAGAATTAAACAATAAGAAATGCAAGAGGGCTATTTCAGCTATTTACAGTTTTACAGGCTGTGTCTTGTCCAGAAAGGGTAGTCTGAAGAATGTCTGCTGACTTTGGCCATTCATAAGAACATCACATGACATTGGCTAGGATGATGTGGGCCAATTATTTCGTGGAATAAGGCACAGAGGGTACAACAGGAGGAATGGAGGCCTGGGACGTTAAGGGCGGGCCTTGCTTGGCTTTTAGATAAAGCACAAATGTGTAAATGACTATGGATAGGAATGGTAGTAATAGTAACAGAAACACATAGAGCATGTTCTGATACTAGCCACTATTCTATGTGTTTTTTTGTGAATTAACCCATGATTTCCCCTTTTACAGATAGGGAAACTGTATGACTAGGTGGATGAGTAGCATACACAAAGTCTCCCTGCTAGTATGTTGTAGAGCTGTGATTTAGACTTATGTGGTCTGTCTCCAGAGTTCTTGCCACCAACCACCAAGCAAGTGACTCCAGGAGGATTTGCAGCCAGGAAACCCAATAAGGAGGGATTTAAAAATTGGAGCATGTAAGTGATCCTGAAGTGGGTGGTGCAATTAATGGAAAGGAGCCCTGTCTGGTGAGTCTCAGAGGAGAGACTACATTTAGGTCCCTTGAGACTGGGGATCCTGGACTTGGAAGACCTCATTCTGAGTAGAGGATAAAGAGCAATGGCCTGTGGCCTGACCTGGGGCTGGAAGAACCACAGGATGGAGGAAGGGAAAAGGCTGCCAGGCAAACTCAATGATGGAGTGAAGCTGGAGAGAGGAGAAGACAGGCAGACCACAGGGCTGAGGAATAAGGGCCAAGCACAGGAGTCACAGGTGGGAGGGGGACCAGATATGGCAGAGGTGGGGTGGTGACTAAAAGGATGGGAGGTGAGGAGCAGAGAGGCTCCTCTGTCTGTTCAGCTGTCTCAGAGTGACCAAGATGGACTGAGAGAGACTCTTTTAGCAGTCTGGGAATACGGTCTCATACCCACCCCTGGCCACTTATACTGTGAGGTTCCAGGTCTTGGCCAGATGCTCAGTGATGGGCTGGAGTGTGGACAGGGAAGAGTACTCACTTCTACACGGATGTTACAACATTCTCAATGGAAGGTCCTGGGTGAGTGATGGAAGGAGTGATGGGGGCACTAGGCCACGTATGCTGCCTCAGAGTCCTGCTTGAAGGAGCCTAATAAGGGAAGAGGTTTGGGCAGTGGCAGGAGGCCCTTTAATCATGCACCTGCTTGGGGTAGCCCCATAGCATCGCTAAGCAAGAAAGATGTGGGGAGAAGGTGGGCAGGGTGATGCCAGTCCCTATTAAGCAAGCTGACCACTCGGATGGGCTGGCAGTCAAAGAGAATGGGGTTTCTAGCCACAACGTTTCCCTATGGAATAGTGATCAGTGCTTGAAGTCATGCGTGAAGTGGAAGAAGGAAGAGTGATCTATGTGGTTTGGAAGAGCCTGCTGGCCTCTCTTGCCAGCCTGCCCAATCCTCCCTTTTAAAGCAACTGGAAAACCTCCAGAATTCTGTTGTTTTACCCCTCAGTGGCTTGGGAAATAAAATGCCAGGGCCTAAGTGATGGTGACATAGAGAGAAGGGATCCTGAGCCATAGATGGGTTTAGAATTTTAGAAATCACCCCTGTAGACATCAGACCTTGAGATGCCACCTTTTTCTTCCAGGGGTCTGAGGCTTTACCTCAATGGGAGATATCTGGTTCAGAAATGTTCAGTGAAAATAAACTGCCAAAGTTGCCCTGAAACAGCCGACCAGTAAACAGGGCAAAGCCACACTACCAATTCAGGGCAAGACAAATGCATCTGAAACCAGAGCCAGACTCAGTGCTAGTCTGCGGCAACCTAGAGCTCTCAGGAGGCCTGTCTCACCTGAGGCTGAACTCACAAACCTTAAGGAAAGATTTAAATATCCAGGCTAGAGACAGACCACAGAGACTCCACCAAATGTCACCAATATTACCAGCCTCCCGCAGTTCCATAAATGCATCAGGCACTCTAGACCTCTGTGCTTCTAACTATATCCTTCTTCTTCCTCCTGACCTTCTCTCTCCACTTTCCTGCCTCTGCACCATCATTGTCTATTTTGACATCTGTCTCTTTGTAAGAATCTTGACAGCTTGCATGGACACTAATGGAAAGGCAAAAACAGGTCACAGACATTCAGCAGCAGTAGCACATGGACCGTGGCAAAGAGACTGGGGATAAACCAAGCATATCCAACTGGACATTGGTTAGGGGGGCTTGAAGTCATTGAGAAACTCCATGGTTTGATCTCTTCTTCTGAGAAAAATGAAGCTACCAGTGACCTCTTCTGAGTTGCCACCCAGAGTGCTGTGACAACAGTAGGTACAGAAAGAAGTATTAAGTGTGACATCACAGAGGTTCCAGAATGAGAGCTCTGTCTGCTTCCAGTGACTTCTGAGAACAACCTTCCTCACCCCCACATACACACGTTGTAGACTGGGACATGCTACTCTTATGATGTTGGCTTTGGTGGAGCTTGTGATGATATGATATGGTTTGTCCCCCAGAGGTTCATAGGCTGGAGGCTTGGTCCTCGGTGTGGCAATGTGGAGGTGGTAGAACCTAAGAGGTGGGGCCTAGAGTGAGGTTATTCAGTCACTGGGGATGAGGCCCTTATAAGAGAGTAATATACTTCTCATGGCCACCATTAGTTCCTCTGGGAGTGAGTTGTTATAAAGAGTCATCCCTCCCCAATTTTCTGGCCATGCAATCTTTAACCTTTGCATGTCCTCCCACCATGATGCCATTCACCATGTTGTGATGACCCTCTACAAAGTTCAGTCACAGGGGCTGCCAAATCTTGGACTCTGCGCTAAGTAAATGTCATCTCTTTATAAAGTACCCATTCTTGTGTATTTTGTTAGAGCAACAGGGAGCAGGCTAATACAGATTCTCTGGGGAGATGGCATGGGGAGGAGCTGGCTGATTCTTACCACCCTTTCAGGCCCAGTGCTAATTGAAGCAGACAGTGCTGATTGCTCATCCTATCTCCACTTCTCCCTTTTTGTTGTAACAGAGTTCCAGTTTGGGGAAGGATGTAGCAATCTACCCAACTAAACAGTCTCCCACTTTCTGTCATTTCCAGGGTGGGCTTTATGACACAATTCTGGTTAAAGAGACATGTGCAAATGTCTATTGAGGATTTCTAGAAAATTTTCTCTCTTTTTAATAAAAGGGAAGATGATGCATTTGGCAGAGCTCTGCCCGCCCCCCTTCTTTTTGTCTTGAAGCTCGACCTCTTGGCTGGGGTGCCACGTGGAACCCTTGAGGCAAAAATTCATGCTACCCAGACACAACTTATGACATTGCTGAGTCCCTGTACCTATCCCCTCAACTGCCTCAACTGAGCTGCATATTATGAGAAAATAACTTTGTTTCTCTTACACTGACATATGTTATTGTATTGGCCACTGAATACCTCTGAGACCCTCTGTGTTCAGCAGATTCTTCCCACCATAGTCTTGGTGAGGGTCAGAAATTATTTTTTCATCAAAAAATCGCCAAATACTTGTGGCTTCTCCTGCAGTGATTACAGAGGCCTGTGATCAGGTGACATCAATTTTATTCTAGAACTGCCGCCACTAACAGAAGTTTGTGCTGAGATGCAGAAACTACACAGATGTCCAAAGTCCATATGTACTACCCCCTTCCTCCAGCCATGGCTTTTTTTTTTTTTTTTTGGACTTGAGATTGAACCAAAGGGCACTGAGCTATATTCCCAGCCCTTTGAGACAGGGTCTCACTAAGTTGCTGAGACTAGCTTTGAACTTGACATACTTCTGTCTCAGCCTCCCTAGCCACTGGAATTACAGGCATATGCCACCACGCCTGACCAAGAAAAGTAAATTGATTATAAATAAATCATGGCTGGCAGCATTGAGACTAGGGCAAAAGGACAGTCAGTGTAGATAACAAATGATTGGTCAAGAAAGTGAGGGCTGATTCAAAAAGAAATAAAATGCTAATACCTCCAGTGCACTTTCCTTCTTCCAACATTTTGCCAAGGTTACCTTTCTCCACAGACTTGTTCCTCCCAGCAAGGAGTTGTTAATGAGTATCCCTTGGTTGGCTCCCTTCTTGCCTTTCTGGACAGATATGGAAAATAGGAAGAGGTACCTAGACAGATCCCTTCATGCCTTTGGGCCACATGGGGAGAGGGGTGACATGTGAAGAAAGAAAATTTATGGATAGTTCAGAGCACTTTTGAAGTCCTTATTAATGAGATGAATGTGCAAGACACTTAATTGTATGTTATTATCTATTGTATATCTGAAAAGTTTTAGAATATAGAGTCTCCTGCTTATTTTATAGATTTTCATTTTTTAATTAGATTGCAACTGCTTATTGACAGCTGAAAAGCATTCACTATGTAACTTCTTAAAGACACTAATTTTTTTCAAGTCAGAGGCTTTATGGAAATATTTTTGTAAAATTCTTCTCTTATCTGTTATTTCATTATCATCATATACATGTGTTTTCATATTATCATATATATGTACATACACATATCTGTTTATCCAAAGAAAAATTTACTAATGAAAATAAAGACACACTAAATATTTTTCAAGCCATGTATCTAAAAGAAGGAATTATCCAGACAACCCCTGTCTCCACTTTATATAATTTCCTTTCTCATGTCTGAGGCCATGGGTTAAGTAACATTTTAAAGGTTCCTAATTTTAGTCTTCAAACTTTACCACCTCAGTTTCTGTTTAAGGTCCAATTGTTCTTTTGAAGTGTTTTTGTCCTTTACTCTTGATTTATTTTTCTGGATAAGTAGATTTTTCATCTCTGTCCCTCTGAGCTTGAGATCTAGCTTCTCTTCCTCTCTCCCTTCCTCCCCCACCCCCTTCTCTTTCTGTACACACATTAAAGTTTGTTTGTGAGGGTTTCTTGCTTAGGACAGTGCACCTACCCTATATGCTACCACTCACTTCTTACATTTGCAGAAAATGCAACTTTTGAGTAGTAGCCCAGCTCTATGTGCCTTTGGCACAGGCTTGCTCTATGCTGCACCCAGACTGAGACAGACTCCAAGGGCTCCAGTCTGTCTGGGGGGAGGAGGTAATCTGACAAGAATAACTTAATAGCCAGAGGCAGCCTGCACACCAAGTGCAGAGTTGCCAGGACAGCAGAAATCTAAGTTTACTGTAAGGGATGAGCAGCTTTTTAAAAGTGTCTAGCTGCAGGGAATTAAAGCTTCCAGATGGTGGAATTGCTGCTGATCTGTATACAGACATCCCGCCCTGCAATTCCTCCAGCTATAATCCCATTCTGAGCAATTCTGGCTTTCAAATGAAAAGGTAGTCTTCTCTTCCTACCCTCTCTTCCTCCTTTCCATTAACACATGTGTAGGGCATTTTATTTTTAAGTGCAAATTATTGGTACAAAATGATTTATAAATAGTAGATATAGTTTACTTTAGAAAATAAAGAAATAGACTCAGAAGACAAAATTATTTATTCCCTCAGGTGCACTTGTGCCAAATAGTGCAAATAATTATACCTGCCAATTTTCTTCTGAAAAAATATTTGTACACAATGTTCTCTGACAGCAGGAATACAGTGACCTGTTTTAAAAAAGAGATACTTGTAAAAGACACTAAAGTCCTAATTCAAAATACCGTAATATCCACGATCCTACCATATGGAGACCACACTCTTGGTATGGCTACAAACTCAGAAAAGTTCATGAGATTCTGGGTGGTAAATGTAGAATCTTGATGTTCCAGAGACAGTGTTGTTTATTTCTTTACTTAAGGATGCATTGAAACTGTCATCAAGCTTAGAAAATTGTTTTTAAAAGATAAAAAAGTGAAATATTTTATTCCTAAACAGAATCAAATAAATTATAAAGGGCGGTCAGCAATATATCATCTTTTTATAAATTTTAATAGCATGTAATCTTAGGAACATTTTATTGGTTAAAACGTCCTGTTCTCACTGATTTGTACATCAAATCATATATCAAGTTTGTGTAAATATGTGGGTGAGTTTGTTTCCCTGTTGTTTTTTCTGTATTGTTGGTCTATATACTCTATGCTTATTCTTTAATAATATTATATTAATTCTGAATTTTATAGAATGTCTTGATCTCTGGCAGGGAAAGCTAAATATCCTATTCTGCAAAATTAGTGTGCTGGTTCTTAGTCATTAATTTTGATATGTTACTTAGGGCCATCTTCTTAAATTCTATTAAAAGTAAAATATGTTCATGATTTTGTTAAGTATTTTTTGAATGTTGAGATAAGATAATCTACATCTTTTAAAGATGTATTATATATCATTTAAATGTTTTGAATATTTCAAAATAAAGGTCATATATTTTTGATACATTTATTTCTCAAAACATATTGCTTAGTGACACATTTTTAGTTATTGGTACATAAAGTTGTTCAATTTTAAAAGTTACATTGCATACATTTTACCATTCCTTTTCTGTTAAGTATTTTAAATGTCTCATTATAAAAAAATATAGATTTTTTTCTTCTTTAACATTTACTTTTTATTGTCTTAGTGAACTATCTTAGAGAACAATTCTATAGTACCTCTGATATTAATGATGTTTGCTGTACAAAGTAGGTAACCTTAAATATGTTAATGTGGTTTCTTTTGATTCAATTTGCTAAAAACCTATTTTTTATATCATAAGTATTGAATTATATTAAATATTGATGCTCATATTGAGATGCATTTTTCTAAAGTATTTTTCCTGGATTGCATTGTCAGATTTTTTTGTGTTAAAACATTATTTAATGTTATCAGCAATATTTATTTTCACTTTAGTCACTTTCACTTTCTGATTTATTATTCAGGATGTCTGTATTTCTATTTCTAGCCCAATTAATTTAGATAATCAGGGACAAATCTGTAGTCTAAGCTCACCAGGTATATTGACCAATTACACTAAGAGAAACAATGCTATAAAACCACCATGGAGCATTTCACCAAAAACTGGAAAATATGGAGTTAATTATAGGTTATAGGAAAGAATTGACTTTGGCCCTGGGTAGGGGAGTGTTGTTTATTTACTGAAGTGCTGGGTATTTAACCCAGGGTCTTACATTTGCTAGACAAGTCCTATAACACAGAACTATTTCCTCAGTGGAGTTTGAGAAAAATATAAATGAGGAGTTTGGATTAGCTTTTATCAGCAAGGTCGTATATGAAGGGCTGAATATACTCATGGGACTGAAAAGTGGATCCATTCTTCTATATATATTTTTTTGAAAACTACCAAGTTATGATGAATGTGAATGGTACATTTAGATATCCCTAATCTGACATTCTCTATCTGGGCTGAAATCAAGGCAAATTCTGTGTTAGATCCTCTGAAAGGATCATGATATAATTTCAAACAAGAGAGTTATTGAACAGAGTTTTCATTTTTGAGGTAGAGCACAGTTTTTCAGTGACTAAGAAAGAAGTATCATCTAAAAACAAAAAGAAAAAAGAAAGGATTCTCATGATACTTTAAAGCTCCAAGTGACCTTGGGGGAAAAAAAAAGAATTCTTGTTAACTCTGTATCTGTCTTTATCTACAACTGTCATCCTGGTCTGATGCCTAGAAGAGATTTTTGCTCTCAGTTAGAGCTAATTCTTTCTCTCCTTGTGTCTCATATATGTTTGTAGTCATATACAAATAAATACATTTATACAGGATATATAGATTGATATGCATTCATAAATTAATTATGTATTGTGAAAAGTCACACACATAATTTTAAGGTTATACTATCCCTTACTGTTTTAATACCAAAGCTTTAATTGACTAAAAAAAAATAGTTTTTAAAACATCCCATTTTAAAAAAGCACAATCATGCAAATTGAATTGTTAACAATGTGCTTTCTTTCAAGTACTTATATTATCAAGATTAGTGCCTAAGTTCAACAATACAGAATTTTTTTTTAAAGAGAGAGTGAGAGAGGAGAGAGAGAGAGAGAGAGAGAGAGAGAGAGAGAGAGAGAGAGAGATTTTTTAATATTTATTTTTTAGTTCTCGGCGGACACAACATCTTTTGTTGGTATGTGGTGCTGAGGATCGAACCCGGGCGAGCATGCTACCGCTTGAGCCACATCCCCAGCCCAACAATACAGAATTATGCAGAAAATTATATCATAAAATAAAGTAACCTAAAATCCTACTAAATCACTATAAAATATTGTAATTTTACCAAATATAGTTCAGAACTCCTTTCTTTAAGGAAAAGAATATTACATAGTTTATATCTCCTCATCTTGACCTCTCTACTGCCTCCCCAGTATTAGCAACTGAATTTCAGTTGTGCCCAAACACTTGAATGTGTAAAATTAAAGTGAAGAACAATTCCTGACAGAAAGCTATAATACACACACCTATACACATATATGATACACAAAAAAGACATAGTTTCTTTTGTTTATTTTTCAGACTGTTTTTCATTTCCATGGTAAGTAATTGTAATTTTCATCTGTTTCTGCCTATTATTGTTCTATAACACATGAGAAATTTTTATCTTTTTATAGATGTTACATTTTCCTTATTTTATAGGAATCAAACTGTACTTTTTTTCAAATTTTCTTTTCATTTGTAACTATTTTGTCAAAATTATGTTTTTGTTTCTGACTTTAAAAATAGATTTTTCATGTGTTTCTCCCAAATCTTTAATGAATTTAATTCCCAGCTCAATCATCTGTAGGAAGTTTTTTTTTATTTTGCCCTTTATTTGTCTAATATTTTTGAAATTACTTATTATAGGACTTGATTAAGGTTTTATTTTTAAAATAAATTTAAAGACTAATCATTTTCCTTTTGTTGATGGCAATAGAAATATTGAAAATAAATCAGAGTTAACCAATCATCATCAAATTGGGGAAATACTGGATCTAACATGTTGTACTGACCTTTCATTAATGAAGTTTCAAAGAGGTAATTGCGTAAAGAGTCAATAGCATGTGTTTTGAATGAGAGAATCTTTTCCCAGTCTCTAGATTCAGGTGTTTTGTATGTTAACCCTTCTCCCCAGTATACTAACTCCGGCATGAATAACTCATACCTCATTGCTCTGCACTCCTTGCCAAATGCACATGCTTTCAGAAGCCAGAGTTCTGTAGAATATACTTCTGCCTTGCACAATGCTTTCAAATTGGATATGATGAAGATATTCTTGTTCTTAAATATAACTTTGTTTTTATAATTGGCTGTTTTAATTCTTTGTCATTGATTATTATGTGTATGCAGTTAGTTGATAGAGGAGAAATTTCCCAAACATTATCTAATAATACCATCCTGAAAGGCGGTATATTCAACTTATTTTCATATTTATGATAGAAAATCTCCATTAAGTGCTTCCCTATTTGTGTGGATTTCATTTCCACTATATTCCCAAGGATCATACTTGTTGAATTAATGCCTGAAAATTAATGAATGGGTATTTTGGTTGTGGCAAACCAATTTTACAAGAAAAAGGCATCATTTTGAGCTTATGATAATGTGGGTGCCATATCTTATTTATTAATTAAAATGTTAAGTATTTTAGTTTCCTTTTATCTCACTTAGATGATTTCCTTTTGAGAATGCAACAAAAAATTAAGATATTTTCCTAAGGAAATAATAGTTTGAAAACTGAATTTAAAGACACAAAATCATTATATTTATATTGGGAAAGCTAAATATATTTTGAACTAATTTTTACCTTAAGATTTATTGTGTATCATCTAATGAAAGTTCATTTCAGAAAGATGTCTATATTAGAAAAATATTTGAAGACAAATTTAAATATTTCTCTAAAGTTGTATCATTTTTTCCAGAAGAAAAACCTTAATAACAGAATAATAGAATAAATAGAAATATCACTTACCATACAAGAATGAAATCACAAAAGGATGAAAGTATTATAGCATCTATGGAAATGTTATCTTTAATTTTTATGGAATTATTCAATTTAAATTTTATTTCATTCAGATAATAGCATGCTAAGAATTTAACCTTTAAAATATTATATATTAGTACTTATATAAAAATAATAAGTAAAACAAAAAATCTTTTATTTACAAGTATTGACATGCTTTTTGACATTTCAGTAGAACATACATATTTCTATACCCATTTTAAAACGAAACATCCCTCCCTTCCCCACCATTGTTGATATTTTTCCTTGTTATTTATTCCCAGCATGAACTGCTTCATGATTGATGAAACCCAGCAGGCTGTTACAACCATTCAAAGAAGAAGCTATGTCTTCATTTATACCTTATTAACTTAAATGCCAGGGTTCATCGGCATGTTACAATTGCTAAATTTCAATCTCATCAACCAAATAGGAGGGGGGGGAGAGTAAATACTTAGCCATAAATGTCTTGATATATAAATATCAATGATGCTAGTTATAAAAGATATCTATCCAAAATACAGTCTTCACCATCTGTGGTTATAAATCTAATGGCAAATGTCACACAGTTACTTGGATTATTATACTTAAGAACCAATACAAATGTAATAATGCCTCATCTCTAGTTAGAAATAATAAAGTTTGACCCCACAGAAAGTGTTTTTTTTTTTAATTTGGACCCACAAACTACATAAATTAATGCAAAATTAACTGCTATTGTTTCCAATACTATTTTCATGATCTTATTTTATCTAGCTATATCTCTTATTCTGCATCCTTAGCAACCCTATGTTCTCCCTCTGGAAATACAGATTGTACATAATCTGCCACCATGTTACATACTTCACTTCTATTAATTTGTTCAGGATACTATTATTTTGGGAATTTCCTCTTTTTAGCATTGTGACAACTAAAATCTTTCCAGTACCTCAAGGACCAATTCAGAAGATTAGTGTTACCTATAGAATACCTCAGTTCTGGAGATAAAATTGTTCTCTCTCTCCTCTCTTCTCACCAATTTCATATCTGTATCGATGATAATATTTTGATTAAAATTACATACATTCTAGTCAAATAAGCATGCTTTGAGTGATATTTTATTCTAAGGAATATGATAGTCATATAAGTAATATTCTGTTATTATATAATGACTACATATGTTATTATATAATAACATAATATTTGATGTTTTATTATACTCTATATTTTATTATATAATAAATCTATAATATTTCATAATACTCTATAATTATTAATCTGTAAATTCTTCCCTTCAAAGAATATACATTGAGACACAAGTAAATATTCTTCTGCATTTTACGAGCAACAATAAGCAAACATGTTAGAAATTAAGCTTACTTTGTTTGCTGAAGAATAGCAGGAAATTATTATTGTTGAAACTTAAAATCCTAAGCAGGGTATTGCATGAGATAAAGCTAGGAAAAAAGACTGGGAACATATTATGAAAGATCTGTATGATATATTAAGTAGCCTGGGATAGTTCCACATAAAATACTGAAGAGTTATTGAAGAATTTAGAGCAAGTGAGGTTGAAAAGTTGCTGAAGGAAAGAAGTGATATGAAATAAATAATCACTTTAACAATACCTCTGGGGGGAAATGAGTATAAATCAACTTTTAAATTTTTAAATTAAGCTTATTTAACCAATAAATCAAAATAAACAATTGTTATTATTAATGGTACAAGTGATGTTTCAATGTGTATAAATTGTATAATGTTTAAACAATTTTAAAGTTGAAGAATAAAAGAACAAAATGAGATGGATAATTCAGAATAACTTAGAAGCAGAAATTAAAACAAGTACTTGATTGTATATGGCTGACAAACAAAAGGCTTAGTGCCCTTCTGGACATTATACCTACTCTTTATGAAGTGACACTGTAAAGGTTTTTCTATAATCTATCTAATCCCTCTGTTTACAGCTCCATTTTAGCCTCTCATTCATTCAGCACTTTAGTCTCAACTTACTGTTTTCCTCTCCACTCTAAATCAATTCTAATGAACTATTCATTGACTAACCTATTCCTAAAGCCTGACTCTATTTTGTCCTTGGTTAAATTGTCCCAGGTTAGATTTTTATTCACAATTTTCTCTCCTTTCAACTAATTTTTCGTAATTGTCTCATCTGCTTGATTTCAACAACCATCAAACTGAAATATTGCCCACTTAGTTGAATTAATACTGAGCATCTTTCAGAATTCAAGTCCACTTATAGATTGCTCCCCTCCCTGCCAATCTAATCAGCCTAGCTTCCTGCTTCCTGCTCAAATCGTATGCTTTCATTCTACTTACTGGATCTTAAATTACTATTATCTATTTATTTCTGGGAGAGTTTGTTCACAGTTTACTCTCCTTACCTACTGTTTTAGTCAGCTTTGCATCACTATGACCAAAAGACTTTATGAGAACAACACAGAACAACACAGGGGAGGAAAATTTTATTTTTGGCTCACAATTTCACAGGGTCTCAGTCTGAAGACAGCCACGTTTGGATACAAAGTGAAGGAGAAGGCAGAAGGGCATGGAAAAGAAAGACAGCTCAGAACATGGCAAAAAGAAGCAGAGATCCACTCAACAGGAATAAAATATAAACCCTAAAGGATCACTCCCTGTGACTTACCTCCTCCAGCCATAGTTACCACCAATTAATCCATCAGAGGAGTAATCCACTTGATTTCCATTAACACTTTCATATCCTAATCATTTCATCTCTGAAAATTCTTATATAGAAAAGGAGATTTTGGGGGACTCCTAATATCTAAACCATAACACTTATTTATTTGTTTATTTTGGTACTGGGGATTTAACTCAGGGGTGTTTAACCACTGAGCCACATTCCTAATCCTATTTGTATTTTGAAACGAGGTCTCCTTAAGTTGCTGAGGGTCTTTAAGCTCAGTTGATGATGCTGGATGTGGACTTGTGACTATCCTGCCTCCTGAGGTGCTGGCATTACAGGGATGCACCCCCATACCTGGCCATAACACTTAAGTTTAAGTTAAAACATTTTTAAATGCCTCTATCTTCACCACCATGGAACCATTATTTTATTTTATTTTATTTTTTTGCCTGAGCAGCCAAGGTATTGTTGTTATCAAGGACTGATGGAGAACAGCAGGAAGAGCAGATTTGACTTGAAGTCAAGAGAAAAGATAAACATAATTTTAAGATGTTTCATTCCCTGTGTATGGATATGTCTCCCTTGTAACATTTCTTGTACTTATCTCTCGATAAGAGATATAAGACTAAGCACTGTCCTGTAGTTAAGAGACTGAGC
This sequence comes from Spermophilus citellus, assembly GCF_964194105.1. Taxonomy (NCBI): domain Eukaryota; kingdom Metazoa; phylum Chordata; class Mammalia; order Rodentia; family Sciuridae; genus Spermophilus; species Spermophilus citellus. The sequence continues at coordinate 102,625,130 of NC_138185.1, read as the reverse complement.
ACTGTCCTGTCCTTAAGAGAAAGAACTTGGGAACTAGGTTGGTTAAGTTTTGTTTCAGTCAGCTTTTTCAGTGCTGTAACTAAAATACCTAAAGAGAACAGTTTTAGAGCACGAAAAGTTTATTCTGGGGCTCATGGTTTCAGAGGTTTTAGTACATAGATATTCAACTCCATTCTTTTGAGTCTCAAGGTGAGGAAGGACATCATGGCAGAAGGGTGTAGAAGAGGAAAGCAGCTGGAAAATGTCACCAGAGAGGAGAGAGACGGGGGGGGGGGAGAGAGAGAGAGAGAGAGAGAGAGAGAGAGAGAGAGAGAGAGAGAGAATATTCTACTTACCAGGACAAAATATAAACCGCAAAGGCATACCCCCAATGATTCACCACTCCAGCCACACTCTACCTGCTTTCAGTTTCCATCCAGGTAATCCCTATCAGCATTAACATACTGATTTGGTTAAACTCTTATAAGCCAATCATTTCATCTCTAAACTTTCTTGCATTGTCTCATACATGAGCCTTGGGTGGGGGGGCAACCTAATCTAAATCATAACAAGTTCAAATCTTATTCCTTCACTGATTCTGTAGATAAAATTAATAATATTATACAACTTCTCTGATATCTCTTTTGTTGAAGTGTGTGTGTGTCCACACTGAACACGTACATAGTCGTGTTGCGTAATAATAGGGATTCATATACAAATTTGTGATATATAAATGGGCTAAGGCAAGCTCACAGCTAAGAAGTTTGCTTGTGGTAGTAAGTGCATAAAAATATCAGTTACAATTTCTATTACATTCTACTACATTGTTTTAAATAATGCTCTGTAAATGGAAGGTAAGAGACAACTAATCTTAGAATTGAATTGAACTGAATTGAAATAATATCTCCAAACTTGAATAGTGATATGATAATTATTATTAATAATACATTATTACTCATCTACTTATTTTTACCTATCTATGCCTAGACTACTATCACAGTTTATGTCCCCAAAAGCTCATGTGTTAAAAGTTGGTCTCCAGTTGATGGCCATATTGGAAGATAGAAGAAACTTTAGGAGGTAGATCCTAACTGGAAGAGGTGGGTCATGGAAGACATACCCATGTAGGCTATATATTTTTTTTTCCCTAGAAACTTTCTCCCTCTTTTTCATAACTTTCTGATCACTGCAACAGGAACAGATTTGATTTACAATGCCTATGAGATATTATTGCCAGAGTCTCAGAAACAGTGGAACCAGTTGACCATGGGCTGATTGATACATCTAAAATAATGAGCCAAAAAATCCTTCTTTAAGATAATTTACGGGGCTGGGGATGTGGCTCAAGTGGTGGCGCGCTCGCCTGGCATGCGTGTGGCCCGGGTTCCATCCTCAGCACCACATACAAACGAAGATGCTGTGTCTGCCAAAAACTGAAAAATAAATATTAAAAAAATTTCTCTCTCTCTCTCTCTCTCTCTCTCTCTCTCTCTCTCTCTCTCTCTCACCCTCTTTAAAAAAAATAATTTACTTTAGGTATTTTGCCACAGTTATGGAAAACTGACTAACAGGAAAACAATCATAATCTATAACTATCAATATTGTTATATTTATTCAAACACCATTTCTTTCCTTACCATTGTTAAAGTAGACACAATTGAAAAATTTCTTGGAAACTTTATTAGGTGCATTTTAAAAATAAGAATATAGCGACTTTTGTTTGTGTGGTTTTCAAATTCAATTTTTGTTTTTATTCATTTTAATAAATGTCAGTAACTCTTCTAATATACACACTACTCCATCTCTAGTTTCATATATAGTTGTATTTAATTCACAAGAAATACACATTATCTTTATTTAAAACACAAAAACACCAAGTTTGGTAAACACCACTATGTGTTCGCTGAGTATACACTTCAAAATTTGAAAAGATTACATTTTTCCTGCTGCTGTTTTGAGGCACTGACTTTGGTTTATATAACTATTGCTATTTATGTTTCATAAAAGTAGATTCTCATAGGAAACAAAGGGTATAAGGCCATACTCCAAATATTTTAAAATGTGTGCAAAGAATGCCTGTTTAATTTTCAACACCATAAGTGTGAAATATTCTTTCTTTCCCCTGAGTTTATCGTCTAGCTCTGAAATATTTATGACAGAGGCAAGAATAAAAATAAAAAAAATCTGCTAAGGATGGAAAATTAAAGGTGCTGAAATAAACTTGATTAATTCTGAAACAGAAGGAGAACCCAACATTAAAACACAAACTATTGAGTTAGAGGTAGAAATGTGCTAAAACCCAATAATGCAATGCACTGGAGAAACTTCATTGTCTGTACTATTGGTTTACTTAAAGAATATTAATAGAGAAATATGAATCAATATTTATTTAGTTTTGAATAATCAGAAAATTTTATATAGGCAAGAATTGCAAAGTTAGTTCACACTTGCACAGAATAGCAACAACTTATACCCATACATATCCTCAATTAACCTTTAAGATTTTATATCTAGTGGGTACAGCTTGTGATCTTTACAATATGTGTTCTTTTGTGTCTTGTCTTCAAGTTTCTCTGACGTGCATCAAGTAAAAGCAATCACAGAAATATTTTTTTTAGGATGATATGAGAAAGGTGTTCTCCTATGGCTGGACAGAGGTAATATGGTCTCCTGTGGAAATCAGTGAGTTTTTGCATGTGAAGAACATTTTAGCATAGCCCCAGCTACCACTTAATTAGAAAGTGTACATAGAATACAATTGTAATGAGTACAAAATCTGTGTTCTAAAATATGTAACTTATAACTCTTTAATTGAATTTAAGCTAGTTAATTTCCACTTATATTTGAGAATGTTATATTTTGAACTAATGATAAACTGAATACAAGTTTTTTTTTCCTATTTCCTATCATTATACACTATGCTCAACTGAGACCTACTTAGCAGCTTTACAGCATCTTAGTAACTAGAGGAAATAGGGAATATGGTTTATTATGGTCCTCTGTCCATCACAAGACTTTGATCCTTTTGCCCTGTATTTACACCTCTAATGATTCTAGTGCTTATTTTACACTTATGTTTCCATCTAATTTTTCTCTGCATCATCCTCATTCCAAACATATTTTTCACATTGGAAATCTTACAAGTGCACATTTTTTTTTCTATGAGGGACATAGAAAGTATTGAAATATACTTTTAGACATCATTTTAGGATCCTCCAAACCCTTTGTATATGTCTTAAAGTTCATATATCTAGTTATCTTACAAGGTCACTGTGTTTTTTAAAATTTTTGGTACCAGGGATTGAACCCAGGGGCATTTAACCACTGAGCCACATCCCCAGCCTTTTTAATATTTTAGTTAGAGACAGAGTCTTGCTAAATTGCTTAGGATCTCACTAAGTTGCTGAAGCTGGCTTTGAACTTATGATCTTACTGCTTCAGCTCCTGAGCCAGTGGGATTATAGGCATGAGTCATTGTGCCCAGCTTCATTGATTTCCTGTGACATACAATTGTATGGACTTGTCCAGGGGCCTTTAGTCCACCAGACTTTTTCTTCGAAAGCAAAGGCATACAGATATTCAGAGAACCATTAGTCTATCTGAGTTTCCTATTTCTTCACCTCCTCTTACCTGGATTATTATCCTATATGTAATTTTATTATTTCCTTAGACTTCTTTCAATTCTTAGGATCTTGAAGACTTTGCCCATAAATTGACTCTTCTCTATGTGATAAGAAATTTAGTTTTGAATGTATATTTTCCCTAACCCCCCATCCCCCATGGTTATACTTCCTAAACCCATCTAGAGCTTGAATTGTGGCCCCAATTATATGTCTATGTTTTATTCCTTGAAAATTGTAAATGTTATCTCATTTGGAAAAGTATCTTTGAAGATCTGATTAAGCTAAAAGCTTGAGATGGTTTTCCTGAATTGTCTGTATAGGCCTTGGATACCATTACAAATGTCCTCATAAGCAAGAGAAAGAGAAACAAGGCAGAAACATACAGAAAACAAGGTCTTGTGCAGATGCAAGCAGTTGTTGGAGTGAGGTGGCAACTAGCCAAGAAATTCCAGGACCCACTAGGAACTGACATAAGAAACATATTCCACCCTAGATCCACCAGAGGAAAAATGGTCTTAATAGCATCTTGACTTCAGACTTCTAGCTCCCTAAATTGTGAGAGAATAGATTTCAATTTTTAAAGTCACTTTATTGTGATTTTTGTAACAGTCACAGGAAACTAATACAGCCCTGATTTTACTAATTATTGGTTTTTGGTAATCTGATATAGCTAAATATATCTTTTAATATCAATGCCTGTGCATGTATATGTGTATATGTGTGTGTGGGGGAGGGGATGTTCAGTTTTTGCAAAGATAATGCTTTAGAGATTGTGGATTCTGTTATGAGTTTGGAGATGCGTTGAAAAATTCTGTGCTTTAGCTTTGCGGTAAGCAGAAAAATCATGATTTCTTAAGTATTTCCATGTCTTAATCCCCAGAATCTAAAACTATTTCATAGACAAAAGAAATGTTATCATTTAGTTATTAGGTGTCCCCTCAAACTCATGTGTGAGACAATTTAAGAAAGTTTAGTGGTGACATAATTGGGTTATAACAGCCTTAACCTAATTAGTGTGTTAATCTACTTGAATGGATTAACTTGTGGTAATTATAGGTAGGCAGAGTGTGACTGGAGGAGGTAGATCATATGCTTTTGAGACATATTTTTGTCCTTGTGGAGTGCAGTCTTTCTCTATTTCTTTTTCTCTGCTTCCTGAATGCCATGTCCTGAGCTGATTCTCCCAACAATACTCTTTAGCCATTATGTTCTGCTTTACAAACTTGGACCCAGAGGAGGGGCTGGCTCCCTATGAGCTGAGACCTCTGAAACCATCAGTGCCAAATGAACTTTTCCTGCTCTAAAATTGTTATTATCAGGTATTTTGGTAGTAGCAATAAAATAAAGCTAATTAAATAAACAGAAAGAATAGAGAATTAAAATATCAGATGAAACTGGGGTAGATAATGTTGATTTTTTAAATAGGGGAAGTCCCTGGGATTACTGTAATTACAAGAATTTAAATGTAGAAAGATAGGCATAGAAGAGTATGTGTCAGAGTGATAGAGTAAGATTAAGACTTGACTGTCCACTGCTAAAAAGGATCATAAGCCAAGGATTTGGGGCACCCTCCAGAAGCTGGAAAAGGCAAATGACCAGATTCCCTCACACAGCCTTCAGAAAGCCAAAGTGACATCTGGATTATAGCACAGTGGGACCATATTAGTGGAGTGCAGTCTTTTTGAATTCCAGACCTGTAAGATGTTGTGAACATAAACTTGTATTACTTTTAGCCACCACGTTTGTGGTGACATACTAAAGCTGAAATATAAAACTATACAAAGGATTTTACCAGTGAATAGATACTGAAAAAAGTGACCCAGTAAACATGTATATGTAAATCTCAAAATGCTGTTTTGCAGACAGTTTGACCTCAAAGATTGCAGTTTCTGTTGTCAGTTTGGAGATATATTCATCTCCACTTTAGGTTATTTATACCCTTGCTCAAAGGCACTCACTATTCATAGAAATTATACATTGCCCTATGAGAAGTGTATATTAGATTGGAATCATTAATGAAAGAGCATTCTCTAAAATTTTATCAACCTCTATCTTCTATTATCACAGAAAACAATTCATTATCATCTAGTTGTCCTTCCACCCTTAAATAAGAAAGTAGGACAAAATACTATGTAGTGTTATTTTTTTTCCTCACTCTGGTGGGATAGATATTTAAGTTCTAGAAATTTCTATTTTTTATTATTTTAAAGTGATTAAATTTATGTTCTGAAAGATTATTCCCTCCTCCAGCCAGGTACATGAAAGTTGAGCTATCCTTAAAAGGAAATTTATAGAATTAAGTAATCCTTGTTACAAATTGAATGGTCTGCTTTCCAATTTCAAATCTTTTTCCATTAGTTCATGTATATCAGTTGCCTGATATTGGACACCAGGATGACCAGATAGAAACCCTAGGGAGGACAGAAGCAAGCCATTTTTTTTTTTAAATCTAGTTTGACTCCAGGGACTGATTTCTCTCTCTCTGGCTTTCTAAGAACTCCAAGCTTATTTAACTTTGGCAGTAAAACCTGGCTATTATTTCCTTAGTTATCATTTTCTTACCAATGTTCATTTTCCATCCAGAAAACATGAAGAAAGGATATTTCTTTCCTTCTAATCCAGGAGAAAACAATTTTTCTTCCAGTGAAAGGACTCTTGGCTTGGCCAAGAATCCATTTATCATTTACCACAAACACAGTTAAATTAAGCTTAGTTCTTTCAGAAACTCCAAAGCTATTGAATCTTCCACCAATTCTCTCAAATCTATGCAGGACACATTCTTAAGTGTGCTCCTCATTTTTCTGATTCATAATATCCTCTTTTTTAAAAAATAGTTAAATCGATTTTAGAAAAATAATTATTTAGAAAAATAACCATATTAGAAATCAAGAGTATAGGGTCATATAAATAACAACCTCTGTTCCCACTCTAATATTTATCCATCCAAACCAACACAAATTCACATAACCAAAAACTAGCTGGATAAGTAAGCAGATATCCTACTGGAAACTGATCTTTTTTTAGTTAACATAAATGTATAAACAGAACTTCATATTAATACATTTATATTTTAAGTGTCAAAAAGACTAGTAAGAAGTTCTAAAGTTGAGAGATATTGTAATCAAAGTAGAAAAGGAAATGATTCAACTAATTGTGATTTCTAGAAAAATCATGTGTTAAGCAACACTAGAAATATTTTAAACTAGTTTAAGAATTTATGTATTCATAGTTTTGAATTGTCTTTAATTATTTTACATTTAAGAAAATGTGGTAATTACTTCAGTGTGCTACTGAGGATTGGATCACCTTGAACACATACTTCACTTAATTAACATATTATAAGAAAGTGACTTCCCATTTAGAAAGTGAAAATTTGAAAGCCTGGAGATATTAAAAGAGAAAAAAACAGAAATTCTGATATGGAATATTTATAACACATTTAATAAACCAATATAAGTAATTTGATGTTGTAGTTTTTCAAGAATATTTCAGTTGATTGTGATTTATTTTTATATAAATGAAGATTATTTATAAAGAGTTAAATTTTAAAACAATAAGAGTAAAGAAAAATTTGTCCTTTTTTTAGTAGTGATCAAGGAACTGTAGAAAATGTTAAGGGTCTCAGATTAGTTAACCATGACTTGTTACTGTGTTTATCGATCATTTTCACTGTGCCAAGATTAAAAAACTAAAACACAGTAAGCAGTACCCAGTGCTTCTCCCATTAAAAGACAGACTGTGAGAAATTAAATTACCACAAAGAATTTTTCAGGTGCCTTCTGACATCCTCACCTTGAGTGATCCAGTAGTATTTAAGATTTAATACTGTTATATTGTGAAATCAATTTCAATCAGGCATCAGCTATTAATATTAAATCAAATATCAATTAAACAATTTAATATGTGTTTATTTATACTATTTTATCCTAGTTTACTCATTTTATTCTCAACATAATTTTTACTTTAGTTGATTCAATTGTACACTGAACTGACTGTAAAGCCACATATCCAGACACCATTCTTTATATCACATATGAAATATATATTACATTATTTCTTTTCTACCTGTCAATAATCTTTTGAGAATCTTTTGACAAGCCTCCAATACTATGTGGCCTTTATAATCTAAAAGTTTTCCAAATAAAATTGGAACAGACTTCTATTTAATATTTCATCACTCATTTAGGGGTTCAACTTGACATAAATGTAGGCATTATGGGCATAACTGCCATCTTGCCTGCAAGGTGATTCTGGAACATATCTCAAGCCAAATAGGAAAAGCAAAGTCATTAAGGTAGTCAACTCTGAATGCTGTAGCTGCCACTGATGCTCCAAGTATTTCTTAAATGACATTAGATCTGCTAATATCTTTTCAAAATGGCCAGTTACATGCCAGATGGCCACATAATTGTCCAGCTTAGAATATAAACTTGTTCTTCCTACCTTGGGGTGGGGAAATCAACACTTCTTGCTGCTGCCCAAGACATTCTTCTATGTCCTCAGTAAACAGTACTTTTTGCAATCTTCAATCTGTCTGCTTCTTTATTTGGTCCACAGCAACTTTGGTGATCAGTTCTTATACACTTAAACTGGAATTTTCTGAAACACCCCAAACAGGAATGTACACATTGATGTGTTGAGTAGCCTTTCTACATAGTCCTACATGCCTATATTGTGTTGCTCAAAATATATCAAAGAAAACAGGTAGTGGACTAAAGGCCACTACTGAATTCTTTACAATTTAATGGGGCACATGACCAAATTTTGCTGTGGAAATTTGTTGGAAGGCCTGCTCTGGTTTGCTTCTAACACTTATAGGAAGCTGACAGCTCCCAATTAATACAAAAGAGACAAAATAAATAGATAGAGTTATTGTAAAAAGAAGAAAAATAGAGACCAAGATTCTGATTGCTTACCTGCCCAGATCTCACCCCTCCTTTGCTTCTATTCTCTGTATAGTGACTGAAAGAAGCTTCTTTTAAAATTTCCTGAAAGTGTATCAACCCTAGGCCTACAGTAGCTTCTAACTCCTCTTTAAAATGGCAGGTCTTTCAGAGACAGAGCTCTCCTTGATTATGGGCAAATGGAGCTTTAACAGGCAGGATAAATTTAGCTGGATATAGGGCAGGGGATTTTACAATTGTGACTGAAAAAGTAAAATAGTGAAGGAAAACTATTGTCAATTAAGACAGAAGACAGTGGCAGCAGTATTAATATGCTTTTCTTAAAACTTGCACTTTTAAGAACTGCAGCACAAAGTCAGAAATAATGAGCATGTATTTAATATATATAGCAGTTGGTTATCACTAATACCATTTTATTGAGTTTACAAAATGACTAAATAGTCTTCCACAAAGTGAAAGCATGTAGAGATATCAGCCAAGCTAAAGCATACCAATCATGGAGCTTCTATTAAGGCCCTGCTGAAACAAATCTGAATTTAATTTAAACTCCACAGGAAAGGGTGCTCTTTGCTCTTCAACTGTTGTTTTTGCCTCAACACCAAGGAGGAGGCTTCTTATCAGCCACCTGCTCTTCAACATACTATACAAACTGAAAAGTATATTTTGTCTTTTTATTTTTGGATTTTTTAAAAATCAAAGTTCATGATCAAGAACTGCTACAGAGATATCACACAAAAAGAGAAAGTGTGTAGTTTTCTTAATATTTTCAAACAGCCTAAGCAGGAAAGGAAGATTAATGGGTAAAAAATTTGACTTACATGTTACACTTTAATGTCACAAGCTAATTTTTAATGAGTAAAAATCCCAGTGGAATATTCTGTCTCCTTTAATTGTGCTATGCATACAACTATTTTAGAAATAAATTGCATTGCATAGATTCTCTCTATGAGTAAAATTTTATTTAAGAGTGATATAACATTTCTTGAGCTAGGGAGGCACTAAAGAAGACTACTATATTTACATGAGCTTAATTAAAGTGCCATTTAAAACATTTAAAAGCTAAGTGTGATGGCATAAATCTATAATCCTAGCTATTCTGGAGGATCATGAGTTTCAGGCCAGTTTGGAGCAATATAGAAAGACCCTATATTAAAAGAAGAAAAAAGAAGGAAGGAAGGAAGGAAGGAAGGAAGGAATAAAGGAAGGAATGAAGGAAGGAAGGAAGGAAGGAAGGAAGGAAGGAAGGGCAATATTACAATAAATTTCTTCTTGTTTATGTTATATTTCTATATCCTGGCACTGAAGGAAATTCACATGAGAATGGGTGGGAGATTTTTTATACAGGAAAGAACCCAAGACCAAGAATTCATTCTGATTCTATCATTGATAAGCTGTTCTCAAAATAACTACAAATAATTCCCTGTTGGAATGATATAATCAATATTTTAGCATGGATCTCACATCCTAAAATAGTATGTATGTTATAAAGTATTCATCCTAGAGAAAATTTCAATTTGCTTTATTTATTCTATCTTGCCCATGTATTTTAGATTCTGTAGGTATTTTTTACTTGTAGACATTCAGTATATTTTACTGATTAAATTAAATTTTATTCTTTTTTTGTTGTTGTTTTTAAACATATTATCTTTTTTTTATTGGTTGTTCAAAACATTACATAGTTCTTGATATATCATATTTCACACTTTGATTCAAGTGGGTTATGAACTCCCATTTTTACCCCGTATACAGATTGCAGAGTCACATCACTTACACTTCCACTGATTTACATATTGACATACTCATGTCTGTTGTATTCTGCTGCCTTTCCTATCCTCTACTATCCCCCCTCCCCTCCCCTCCCCTCCCCTCTTCTCTCTCTACCCCCTCTACTGTAATTCATTTCTCCCCCTTGTATTATTTTTCCCTTTCCCCTCACTTCCTCTTGTATGTAATTTTGTATAACCCTAAGGGTCTCCTTCCATTTCCAAGCAATTTCCCTTCTCTCTCCCTGTCCCTCCCACCTCTCATCCCTGTTTAATGTTAGTCATCTTCTCATGCTCTTCTTCCCTACTCTGTTCTTAGTTATTCTCCTTATATCAAAGAAGACATTTGGCATTTGTTTTTTAGGGATTGGCTAGCTTCACTTAGCATAATCTGCTCTAATGCCATCCATTTCCCTCCAAATTCTATAATTTTGTCATTTTTTAATGCAGAGTAATACTCCATTGTGTATAAATGCCACATTTTTTTTATCCATTCGTCTATTGAAGGGCATCTAGGTTGCTTCCACAGTCTTGCTATTGTGAATTGTGCTGCTATGAACATCCATGTAGCAGTATCCCTGTAGCATGCTGTTTTTAGGTCTTTAGGGAATAGACCCAGAAGGGGAATAGCTGGATCAAATGGTGGTTCCATTCCCAGCTTTCCAAGAAATCTCCATACTGCTTTCCAAATTGGTTGCACCAATTTGCAGTCCCACCAACAATGTACAAGTGTACCCTTTTCCCCACATCCTCGCCAGCACTTGTTGTTGTTTGACTTCATAATGGCTGCCAATCTTACTGGAGTGAGATGATATCTTAGGGTGGTTTTGATTTGCATTTCTCTGACTGCTAGCGATGGTGAGCATTTTTTCATGTACTTGTTGATTGATTGTATGTCCTCCTCTGAGAAGTGTCTGTTTAGGTCCTTGGCCCATTTGTTGATTGGGTTATTTGTTATCTTATTGTCTAATTTTTTGAGTTCTTTATATACTCTGGATATTAAGGCTCTATCTGAAGTGTGAGGAGTAAAGATTTGTTCCCATGATGTAGGCTCCCTATTTACCTCTCTTATTGTTTCTTTTGCTGAGAAAAAAACTTTTTAGTTTGAGCAAGTCCCATTTGTTGATTCTAGATATTAATTCTTGTGCTATGGGTGTCCTATTGAGGAATTTGGAGCCCGACCCCACAGTATGTAGGTCGTAGCCAACTTTTTCTTCTATCAGATGCCTTGTCTCTGGTTTGATATCAAGCTCCTTGATCCATTTTGAGTTAACTTTTGTGCATGGCGAGAGAAAGGGATTCAGTTTCATTTTGTTGCATATGGATTTCCAGTTTTCCCAGCACCATTTTTTGAAGATGCTATCCTTCCTCCATTGCATGCTTTTAGCCCCTTTATCAAATATAAGAAAGTTGTAGTTTTGTGGGTTGGTTTCTGTGTCCTCTATTCTGTACCATTGGTCCACCCGCCTGTTTTGGTACCAATACCATGCTGTTTTTGTTACTATTGCTCTTTTCAATCTATTTCAGGAAATAGAAAAAGAGGGAGAACTTCCAAATTCATTCTACGAGGCCAAAAGCACCCTGATTCCTAAACCAGACAAAGACACTTCAAAGAAAGAAAACTACAGACCTATATCTCTAATGTACCTAGATGCAAAAATCCTCAATAAAATTCTGGCGAATCGGATACAAAATCATATCAAAAAAATTGTACACCATGATCAAGTAGGATTCATCCCTGGGATGCAAGGCTGGTTCAATATACGGAAATCAATAAATGTTATTCACCACATCAATAGACTTAAAAATAAGAACCATATGATCATCTCGATAGATGCGGAAAAAGCATTCGACAAAGTACAGCATCCCTTTTTGTTCAAAACTCTTGAAAAAATAGGGATAACAGGAACATACCTCAACATTGTAAAAGCAATCTACGCTAAGCCCCAGGCTAGCATCATTCTGAATGGAGAAAAATTGAAGGCATTCCCTCTAAAATCTGGAACAAGACAGGGATGCCCTCTCTCACCACTTCTGTTCAACATAGTTCTCGAAACACTGGCCAGAGCAATTAGACAGACGAAAGAAATTAAAGGCATAAAAATAGGAAAAGAAGAACTTAAATTATCACTTTTTGCAGATGACATGATTCTATACCTAGCAGACCCAAAAGGGTCTACAAAGAAACTATTAGAGCTAATAAATGAATTCAGCAAAGTGGCAGGATATAAAATCAACACGCATAAATCAAAGGCATTCCTGTATATCAGCAACAAAACCTCTGAAATGGAAATGAGGACAACCACTCCATTCACAATGTCCTCAAAAATAATAAAATACTTGGGAATCAACCTAACAAAAGAGGTAAAAGATTTATACAATGAAAACTACAGAACCCTAAAGAGAGAAATTGAAGAAGATCTTAGAAGATGGAAAAATATACCCTGTTCATGGATAGGCAGAACTAACATCATCAAAATGGCGATATTACCAAAAGTTCTCTATAGGTTTAATGCAATGCCAATCAAAATCCCAATGGCATTTCTTGTAGAAATAGAGAAAGCAATCATGAAATTCATATGGAAAAATAAAAGACCCAGAATAGCAAAAACAATGCTAAGCAGGAAGTGTGAATCAGGTGGTATAGCGATACCAGACTTCAAACTATAAATTTTATTCTTATTAAGGCCTTTGGGGAAATATAAACTTCAATAAAAATCCCAGTCCTCAATAACATTTTAATTAAAATGAGGGATAACGGAGAGAGAAGGGAAAGCATATGGAAATGGTAGGAGACCTTCAAGGATACATAAAATTATAAGAGGTTATGAGGGGCAAGGGGGAGGGAAAAAATATGGAGAGAATTGAACAACAGCAGGGGAGGTAGAGAGGGAAGATGGGAGGGGAGGGGAGGGGAGGGGGGATAGTAGGGGATAGGAAAGGTAGCAGAATACAACAGTCACTAATATGGCATTATGTAAAAATGTGAATATGTAACAGATGTGATTCTGCAATCTGTATTTGGGGTGAAAATGGGAGTTCAAAACACAATTTGAGTCTAATGTATGAAAGATGATATATCATGAACTATGTAATGCGATAAATAATCAATAAAAAAATTAAAAAAAATAAAACTTATCAGTTAAGGATACAATCATATCTAGCAATCATATCTTTTCAGTTGTACTAAGCAAAGATATAGGGTATTTGAAACACATATAAATAGTGTTAGTGAACATATTGACGATAGAGTTAGGAGACCCCAGAATGTCAAAAATGAAAATTAGTTTTAGATTAATAAAGGATGACTGGATATGTCCGACTAGGTAAATTTCAGTCAATTTTCAAAATTTCTTATAAAATATTGAAGTCAGAAAGCCAGTTACTAAATTATAACATAATTAAGGACAACAATGATTCTGATAAAGATCATGAAAGTGGGAATTAAAAATAATCAAGACAACATCAAAAATACATATATTCTGGAGGAAATAAGAATTTTTAGGTACCAAACTATCCTAAAAATTTACAAGTGTGTAAATTGATATTTGCTGTTGTTGCTCTTTGTTAAAAAGATCATGGAAAAAATTACAAATAATGAGCAACTTTAAAAATAGAATATAGAGGAATTGATATCTAGTTTAATTTGGAAATTCAGAAAGCATGAGGGAGAAGTGTGATTAAAAGATAAATACCTGTCTGCTCTGAGAAAACAGCGGAACTGTTAGAAATTAGGAAATCTGGAGTCTTGAATAATTTTTACAAGGAATATAATTAATTTAATGTTAGAAATGTCAGACTATCAGTACCAGGGATTTCCAGTGGAGATTCTCATAAGATTTTCTGAAATATTGAAATAGACTATTGAAATATTGAAATAGAATGGTGATTAACTACTTTAACAAAATTACAACAGGAAGTTTGAGCTAAAAGAGATTACAAAGAAAGGAATGGAATGATTGAAGAAGATAAAACCAAGCAAGAGAACTTCTATTTCCATAGACCACCCCCTGCTTCTTTTCTTTATTTTGATGTAGCTTCCATATATGAGAGAAAACATTAAACTCTTGATTTTCTGGATCTGACCTATTTCATTTAACATATGACCAAAATTTTCTATGTACATATATGAATACACCGTAGTGCATTTCATCTTTATGAATATCCAAAATGGATTAGTTAAAAAACAACTATAAATAAAGAGAAGAAAGATCAACAAGAAAAGGGAACAACAGGAAGGAGGAAATGAGGGAAAGGGGAAGTATTGGAGACTGAATTTGACCACATCTTATTCCATGTTTCTATAATTATGTCAAAATTAACTCCATTATTACGTATAACTATAATGCACCAATAAAACAAAAGTCATCTTAATCAGTTCATATGTACTCATTAGATAGCCTAAATATTGAAGGCCAGGCTTGAGACAGTTCCCTAGAATCTAATTTAATTTGCCTAGCACAGGCATGGTATTAGCACCTTGAAAATACTTTCCAGTTTCTACAGTGTAACTGAAGGTTAAGAAACACTGTAATTCATAGTGTATGTATTATTTCTTTAGCTACTAAAAAAAACCTCATTTAAGAGTATCTTAAAAAGGAAATAATAAGTAAGTTTAGTCCTCATGCAGATTCAAATAAAACTCTTCTGGTTAAATATCTTGATGTTATAAAAGCTGAAATGCCCTCTACGTAAACGTAAACCTTTTTTATAAGAGAAACTAATGATTATCTTATTTAACAATGATGGAAAGCTTGTGGTAAGCCAGAGATTGTTCTGAGCATTTGACCTGCATTGACTAATGTAATATCCACAATCAGTCTATGGGAATATCCATTACGCAGATGAAGGAACTGAGGTAGAAGCAGAGAGAAATTATTTACCTCCTTGAAGTCACATATGCCTTAACTACTATATCCTGAATTCTTGTCCAGGTTGTCCAGCTCCAAAACACATCCTCAGAGTTACAGAGTTTTATTTTTCATATCCCTTTGAGTCTCCTGACTCCTTTCAAAAAGATGTTTTTTCACTGTATGATGATGGTACTTGCTTGCAGCAGAAATTCTAGAGGTAATATGAGTATGTGGATATGAAGATTGTTTTACAGAGTGAGAAGACATGGGAATAAGTTAGTATTTGACATTTTTCCCTAAGAAAAGAAATCATGGGCATGCGTCACCAATATAAGCAATAATTCACCTGGTGAATAATATG
This sequence comes from Spermophilus citellus, assembly GCF_964194105.1. NCBI lineage: Eukaryota > Metazoa > Chordata > Mammalia > Rodentia > Sciuridae > Spermophilus > Spermophilus citellus. Next base: position 102,609,647 of record NC_138185.1, on the reverse strand, counting down.
GAAGATTCTTAATGAAGACCTTTACTTTAATTACAAACAATAGATTCATTAAAGTAAGAAAATGCAGATTTTATCATATGACACAAGAAAATATTTACCAATAATTGTATGAGTTCTTTAGTCTTACAATATTAGATTTAAAAGCCTACAATTGGCAACGAACTCAGCATCTTTACAAATTGTTTTGAATGAATCTGCAGCAACTAACACTGGATATATAATTGCTCGAAGATATATTGATTCACTGTGTGTGATAATCAAGAAGAGTGTACACCAAAATTGCCTAATAAAATTTTATAATAGTCTTGGTATGTCAAAGGTAACATGATTATAGGAAATTATTTCCAGTTTTACTGTATGAATCAGATGGATTCATAAAATGCATAATTTGAAAAATTAATCAAAGCTTGGCCAGATGTTTGAAGTTTTGTGGAATTTCACACAAATGGCTAGTGAACCAGTAGGTAATATATGCTTTAATTAAGTAATTCAGGTTCTAGTTTTTTTTTAAGTAAACAATTCAGTTGCTACTTTAAAAAAAATATTTCCTTCTTTTGAGTCCAATTAATTCCAATAAAAATGCCAAACATGTGCAACAAATTTGATTTTGAATCCCTAACAAAAACACATGTATTATAAATTAGTAAGAAAAGTAATTCCTTAGATATTTCTTGGTAAATTAATGTTAAATGAATAAAATGAATTTGCTTTATTCATTTCAATAATTAGCAGATTTGTTTTGTATTAGCTGTTTGTTTTTTTTTCTTTGACTATGAAGTATCATTCTTTCTAGTGGTAACATTCCACCAAAATATCAGGTGTGGTGGTTCATGTGTAGAATCTCAAAGACTCCAATATGTTACATAGCAATAAAAAACTAATCTATGATTTAAAGTAAAACATTCATTTGGCATAATATTTTTCTCCATATTCACTCTATTATCTATCAATAATTGATATTCAAAATAAACAAATATTATTGTCATAGATATGCAATCTCAGAGACCTGAGAATCTTAAGAAAGACACTAAATATTTAGTCTCAATTTTTTTCTCTTTTGTTTTAGTTTGAAGATCTTAATTGGCTTAATTTTTAATTCTAAGATAAGCAACATATTCCATAAAATACAAAATGTGTTTTAACAAGCTGAGCAGAGGGGTTGTTATTTTAAAATTTGTATTAGTACATATTAATTGTATATATTAATGAAATTCAGTGTGATATTTTTATATGTAAATAATGTATGTACTGATCAAATCTAACCTCTTTTTTTTCTCCCTGTTCCTCCATATACTCCCCAATCTCTAGTCATTACTTTTGCATTTTCAGATAAATTCAGAATGACAAGTACCATGTGATCTCTCAATTTTTATTTTTAAAAAATCTTGTGTACTTGCATTAATCTAAAATTGTGAAATAAACTGATCTAGAGTGATATTTATGAGAATTATGTTTTTATTAGATGCAACTTTAATCAGCTATTATGAAAGAGATTAATAAGGAAGTATAAGTGGAGAAAATATGGAAATGTATTTATAAGAAAAAATATAAAATAGAAGTATTGATTAAAATGATTATAATAGTCACATATTCATTTATATATATCAGGAAGACTAAGAAATAGGATCTATATATTTATGAGACTAATTAACATAAGACTAAAAGATGTGAACTGTTTTTAATGCATAGTGTAAAAATCCAGTGAGTGAAAATGTGAAGTAAATATAAAAGTTGGAATTTTGGGAAAGTATTTTTATGACTTCTTTGTCCACTATATCTCAGAAAGTAGATACAATATGGGATCCTTTCTCCTAGTGAATTGAATAAATAGGAACATGAGAAAAAAAAAGAAAAAAGAACACTCTCAAGTTTGTTTCTTTAAGAAAAAAATTTTTTATAAAATATGAAATTGTCTCATGTCTCTTGTTATCAGAGAACACTTCAACTATACATGCCATTTGAACTAATTGAGCTCATCACTATGTAGAAGACTTGGTATCCACTCAGTCAAGCTTTTCTTTTTGAGATTATACTGCACTTTGAATAAAGACTGAATTTCTGGCACAATATGTTGTGGGGTAAAACACTTTTTTTTTTCTTTTTGAGAATTGAACTCAGGGGCACTTAATCACTGAGCCACATCCCAAGCAAATTTTTGTATTTTATCCAGAGACAGGGTCTTGCTGAGTTGCTTTAGGGCCTCACAAATTTGCTGAGGCTGACTTCAAACTCGAAATCCTCCTGCCTCAGCCTCCCAAACAATTGGGATTACAGGCATTGTAATGAAGCAAGACATTTCATTTTTGTGGGCATAGTAAAACCCACCCTATATTTGCTTCCTGCCATACAGGGTAAAAAGGAATATCATAACTCCTGATCCAGGTATTTAGATCTCTTACTAGCCAGAACAAAAGGCTTAGCTTATTGTCCTGATTATATCATTGCATTTCAACTCCCAAAGTTCTTCATAATCATGTTTTTACAAAATTGCCAACATTATTTGAACCTATTCCTGAGTTTATTCATTATTTATTTATGGAATAAAAAAGTATTGTTTTCTATAACAACTGTTTTGATTTTGTGGTTTTGGGTTTTAATTTTAACTTTATAAAATTCTGGTCAGTGATTATTGGTAATAAACGTATATAGGTTACCACTACTTTTCAAAAATTAACACATCTTTCTAAAGGATATTTCAATAAGATTATAAAATTTTAACACTAAGTGCAGTGATGACCATAAGTGAACATATAAGATTATATATTTAATATAAATCAGGCTATCAATTTCTTATCCAAGTCTTCAATTTTCCTTTCTTTTTTTTTGGCTTCTCAAATTCATAAAGTTATATTTCTATTGATTGCATCCTCCCAAGATTTTTCTTGGTTATAAATAGTATTATAGGTTATAAATAGTATTATAGTACAAAATACTTTGGCTATCATTTTTTCTTTCTCTTTTAAGGCCTTGTTTCTACATGGATTTTACCCCTTCCCAAGTAAATTACCACCTAAATGAAAGGCTCTTATAATCAAACTATAAAATATTAGCTTTTGAATTTTAAATATTAAAGACAAAAAATATTAGGTATGTGGGAGAAAATATGTGAATTGTGGGAAGTGTTCTGTCCAAATAATAGAAAATGAAGATTCTCTGGACTGGGGAAAGGGTAAAGTGGAAGTCAAAAATTCTTTTTCCTTTGTGTTTCTTAAAGAAGAGATTCTATGAACTTAAATCCCAATGTAGTGGGGGAAAATACATGTTGGGTACTTCAAGAGTGTCTGAGGTACTAACGTAAAAAAAAAAAAAAACATATGGCTTAAGTATTTTGACTTAAAATATAGATTAGTTGTGAACTACCATTGGCTTCTTCACATGACACTATTTTCCCCAGGCTTTGGCTAATTGGGATACAAACTCTTGGGCTCCAGGCAATAGACCTCTAAGCAGGTAGCTGCTGATGGGAATAATTAAAGATAGAGAGAGGTCAACTTTTTGAGGTGAAAAGTTACAGAAAAAAAAATCTAGAATTGGATATCATTCATATATAATTTCCATTTTTGAAAATCATTTTTACTATGTCAGCTCTACCCTTCTTTCAGCATGTTTTCCCCCCTCCTGAATGTTGTCTTTTTCTGGTTTATATTTATCTTTAAGGATTTGTCTCCTTAACAATTTTAGGTGTATTTTAGGAAGCAAATGCATCAGCATTTACTTTGGGAGGTGATTTGTCAATTACATTTCTCATTGATACATTTTAATTTTCTCAAGGTTCCATGAGATGAAGTTCACATTTTAGAAAAAGTACTTGAATGTGTGTCAGCAATATCAGAGTAATCAGTTAAATCCAATCCTATTAAATATCCAAATTGAAGACATAACTCTTATGCCTTTTAGTACTGTATCTTTAATTTGTGTATGAAGAAAATAACATTTTCAATGAGATCGATTTCAACCAAAGAAGAAATCACCTTGCCAAATACTATTCTGCGAATTTTCTTAATTCATTCAGAGGTTTTATCAGTTGGCTCAGGTTTGCATAACAAAATACCACAGACTAGGCATCTTAAAGAATAGAACTTCATTTTCTCAAAGACCTGGAACATGGAAACCCAAAATTAAAGTGCAAGTAGGATTGATTTGTGAAGAAGTTTCTCCTTTTGGTTTGTAAACCAGTGCCTTCTGGTTGTGTGCCCATATGCCCTTTTCCCCATGCTGTAAGAGAGAAAGAAAGAGATCTCTTTTATAAGAATGCCAGGCCAGTTGGATTAGGAACCCTCACCCTCACTTATGACCTCCTTTAACCCTAAATACTTACAAGACCTATCTTCAAAAACAGACACATTGGGCTGGGGATGTGGCTCAAGCAGTAGCGCTCTCGCCTGGCATGAGTGAGGCCCAGGTTCGATCCTCAGCACCACATACAAACAAAGATGTTGTGTCTGCTGAAAACTAAAAAATAAATATTAAAATTCTCTCTCTCTCACTCTTAAAAAAAAACAGTCACATTGGAGGAATTCAATATATGAGTTTTGGGAAAGCAGAATTCAGTCCACAGCAAAGAATATTTCACAATTGATAGAGATTATGACCCCAGCCATTTAGTACCCGAAAGAATGACCACAGCAGTGTCAAGAAGGCCTAGTGAAATCTTTACAAAATGAGTTTTATTTTAAATATAATTAGTTTAGTGACTGTTTGGGCCTCATTAAGCCATAGTCTAAATCTATCTAGTCTTTTAAAAATTGTACTCTATTAGCTCCTCAGTAATAATATTTAATTCCACAATCTTAAAACTTATCAAATTAGATTTACAAAAAAATTATGTATAGAATAAAAGTAATAACTCAAATATTTCTCAGCTGGATGCTGGCGCAATCTACAAGCAATAACTGTAGTCTTCATGAACTATTGTTCTTGAGAAAAAAGATCAACTGTATCAATGTGGATTAAATGAAGTGAAGACCATAAGAAAGCTCTAATTTCTTTTCATTAGTTGAATATCTAACTTTCTAATTAAAAAGTGACCTTTTTTATTACTGATATAGCTTATACTATTACTGGTTCTTAGAATAGTCTTATAATTTTCCTTTATTTTGGTTTACTATTATCAGTTCATCAAATTTAATGTATTTTTTATTTAAGTTTTCAACACAATGTGTTCGCATTTATTTACAAGGTTAAGAAAAGTCTCACATTTAAGAAAATACAAAATCATTTATGCAAATACTTAAATGTCTTTAAAGACTTTAAACCTACTGATGCTTCAGTTAAGTTTATGAAAGTTTCTTGTCTGAAAATAATTCAGCATCAAAATGTTTTTTACCATTTGCCTAACTCAAATCAATGTAGGGCAGATGAGACTGGACACCTGAGGAATTTTCAGGAAGCCAGTTCATTTAGCTTCACTGGTCCAGAGAGGCTATTGCCTAAAAATAACTCTGGACCCTGAATCTGGAAATTCTTTTAGATTTATACTCAGTGGGGTGGTTGTATGTCAGAGAGTGGGTACACAACAGTTACTCTTTGTCCCACATTTTAAAGCTAGACAGAGGTTTCACAAGTTTTGTATGCAAACCTGGCATTTACAAACAAGATTAAGCTACAAAACATAATGCCTTCTGCAGAAATTTTTGCTGATATCCAGTTGACACCCTTTGTAAAAATCTTTCTGATGAGAAGAAAAACTTAATTATAGCAAGGGTCTTTTGGGTGGGGATACCTAGTCTACTTCAAATTCAGCCTGCCAATAAAGAGAATGAAGCTGAACAATATTTGTGAAAGAGAGTAAATTTGTCAAAAAGAGAGCCTTTGAACTACTGATATAGTCACTAAACATAGGACATATTGGGTAGAAGCAATGTTTCTAAAATGATATCTGAATTTTAAATAAGAGGAAACTGAATATGGTGAATTTTAACCTATTTCTGACCATGTATTGGATACATGTGTCATGTTATAGATACTGTGGCAGTTGAAAATGTTATTTTTCTTAGTCCATAAAGCAGCCAAGCAAGGAAACCATCATTATCCATTTCGCAACTATGATATCATTGTTGCCATGAATAACAAAAGAAACATCATTTTGAAATCTAAAAGTCTACTATTTCTAGCTACAGATGTTACCCTCGCCCCCGCACCACCAAACTTTGCCAAATTATGTGCCTTTACTTTTAGTGTAAAACACATATTCATTATTTGTGTTCATTAGTTACTTGGTATGCTATAGACAAGAGGGGAAATTTTCAGTTACAATCCCAACCACTGTTATGGAACATCAATTCTATTTACTTACTGTACTTATACTAGAAAATGCCCTAAAAAGAAGGAAAGGATAGGAGTGGAGTAAGAAAAAGAGGGATGAAAAGACTAGATTAGGAAAGGGGAGTCCAATCATTCAATTAGACCTTTGTCTAATTTTACTCATGGCAAATTTCGAATAAAGATCTGGGCAAGGAAAAGTATTAAAAGTAGTCTAAATTCCTTTAATAAATATTTTAAATGTGAGAAAATAGTATGGAGAATATAAAGATGACATAATATTCAGAGTTCAGTAATTACAATTGTATTTGTCCTTTGTAATTAAGGTTCATTTTTTATCTACCTTCTTTTTATAATAAAAGCCTATTATTTTTATGACATTTAACAAAATCCAATTATCATGAATACTTTAGTAAACCAAATTTTGAAGTAATTAAACCTAATTTAAAAGACATATCTTCAAGTCTTGATATAAATATGTTTCAAATTTTAAAAAGATACAAAAAATCAGAATCCTTTTTATTGCTAAAAGGATAAATAATTTTCCTTACTGAGATATGAGTTAAAGTGAACAAAATAAGTATAGAGATTATAATGTATTATATATCCAGGTATTTATATTTTCATTATATTGTATACATTAATTTTTATATACAAATCTACATACTAATGCTGCTATGCGTTTAGAATATAAGTCTTCCACTTTAACAGATGTGGCTCTCAATTGATAAAAGAATAATATGGAAATTGGGAGAACCTATAACCAAATATGAGTTCCACATTCTACTCTTTCAACTATTTACTACAGTGGTACAGATAGGACAAGTCAACATATTGAGTTGTTTTATAAAACTCTTGATGGTAAACATTCACCCAGAATCTTAGTTCTGACTATTAATACAAACTACCATGATCTAGGTGTCTTAAAAACAACAGAAATTTATTTCCCACTGTCTGGAGGCTGAAAGTCTGAGATCAGGGTGAAAGTATCGACCATTACCAGTGAAGTCTTTCTTCTGGATGACAGCCTCCCATCTTCTTTTATCCTCACATAACAGAAAGAGATTGAGAGAGTCTTCTGGGTTTCTTTTTATAACAGTAAAAATCTCATTCATGAGGTCTCTACCTTCCATTTTCTCCCTAAGGACTGGTGTCATAATATCATCACATTATTTTTTTTCAGCTTTTAACATATCAATTCTTAGGGGATACACAGATTCAGTCCATTGCACAAGCTATTATAAGAACACAAGAAGACCAGGGAAAGCAGTTATTACATTCCTGACACTCAAATAATATTGATTGTTTTCTTGTTTCTATCAGCTCATATGATTTCAAGACACAATACCCTTAAACATCTATAATCTCTTCATTGCTTATTTCTTTAAGCTATTTCTAAAAAAGAAAAATAAAAGTATTTATTGGTTTAAGATTTTTACCTCACATTATAAATAGAGATTTAAATGTGATTACACATCTAAACCATTCAGCAAAATTAAAAGAAAGACATTTTTCTTTGCCCATTAACTGAGATCTAAAAAGTTTAATGAAATTCTCCAAGTTAATTTAGCCAAAAAAGCAGTAAAGGTGGGTGTCATCTCAATTATTTGACTTCAACTAACTTCTTCAATTTCTAATGCTTTATCATCCAAGCAGATCTAGTGCTCTCTGAATAATGAAAGAAAATATGTGTGAACAGTTAAATCAGATTAAAGAGAATTAAGTATGATTTGAAAATGAAGATATAACAAGTCAATGGAAACTGGCATTTTCTATCAGAAATGCCATTTTTAATGTATTTTAAATGATTTAGGGTTGTTAAAATTGATGTAAAAATTGGATAACTTGTTAATCATATTCTTAGAAGAAATTATGAAAATTATGGATCAGGCACTTCTAGGTAACAAAAATAACATGCAAGCCCTCACTACCTTGTATATCATTTAGTAGAAATCTACCCTGATGTTTTCCATAAAATTTAATAGTGTTTTTTACTTTCAAAACATTAGCAAATGGACTGATCTTGAGGACAATGATAATCATTGGGCATTTACCTAATAAACCTAATTCATTTCGAGAAAATTAGATTGTGCTTACTAGTAAGGCTGCACCACTTCCTTAATTACAACAAAATTTCTCCCATTATTCTCAAAATAGTTAATTATAAAATAATCTCTAGAAAGCATTGTATTTCTTTGAAATCTATATGAATTTCATTTCATTTTCAAAATGTTCACTGAAAGCAATATGCTGCTGAGTATACTTAGGTAAATTTTGTTGCCTTCAACCATTTTAAAATATTTTCTTCAATAACTTTAAATTACAAAATATTTATATAGAACTTTTCACTGATTTAAGATATTTATTATTATGCTTTTTTTGAGAGAGATAGAGAGAGAGAGAGAGAGAGAGAGAGAGAACTTTATTATTTATTTTTTAGTTTTGGATGGACACAACATCTTTATTTGTATGTGGTGCTAAGGATCGAACCCAGGCCACATGCATGCCAGGCAAGCATGATACCACTTGAGCCACATCTCCAGCCCCTGTTATTATGCTTTTGATCATAAATATGATAAATACAAGAATGAAAAATAAAAATACAAAAATTAAGTTATATGAAAATTGCAAGGGTCCTATACTTCAACAAAAATTAAACTGTGAATAGGTACTAGAAAATAATTATAAAATAATATCATTATGACTATGAGTTAGGCAAAAAAAATTCTTAATATTCAAAAAACACAAAACAGAATAAACTAAAGTAATAATAAATAAATAAATAATTTAGACATCATTACGACTTTAAACTCTGTCTTTCAAAAGATATCATGAAGCAAAAAAGAATTAGAATAAAAATAACATTGACAACGCACATATATGAAGAAAAGAGCTTCTTAATATTTTAAATTTAAAATCATATAAAATAGTCACCTTTGTGTATTATACCACTCTTATGAATTATACCCTGAATAAGTACAACATCATTTTATCCTGGTGGAATGTTGAGAGCCACAGCCAAGTCAGGATGGTGCCTGGCATTTGCCAGAAGGAGTGGTTGAGAGGTGACACCAGAGAGCCATTAAGATGATGATAATTAAGTTAAGCTTTGACTGGATGATGCTGGATTGAAACAGGCTGTGTATTCAGTTGTATTAAACCCCTGCTGTCCAGCAATAGGGTGGCTCCTGCTGCCTCAAGCGCCCACTGCTTTTGAATTCTAGCAGAGTTCACGTTGAGTTCCAGTTGAGCTCTCGCGGGGATTCCTGGAGAGTTCCTATTGGTTGGAAAAGTTCCCAGGGAGGCAGTTCGGGTTGGTGTGGAGTTCCTGGAAGGGCCTTGTGGGTGGGGTTCGCATGAGTTCAGAAATAAAGTTTGTTCCTGCTTGAGTGGCTTGTGATTTGTGCTCAAATAAAAAATAAAAGTATTTATTGGTTTAAGATTTTTACCTCACATTATAAACAGAGATTTAAATGTGATTACACATCTAAACCATTCAGCAAAATTAAAAGAAAGACATTTCTCTTTGCCCATTAACTGAGATCTAAAAAGTTTAATGAAATTCTCCAAGTTAATTTAGCCAAAAAAGATTAAAAAGGAGCTGTTAATTGTCTCATAGTTTTGTAGGTCAGATTTTCAGTGGGTTTGGGTAGTTTCTCTGCTTAGTGTCTTACAAGACCTAAATCACAGGTGAGATTTATCTGTAGGCCATAAGAAACAATCTAGTTTAAGTTCAGTGATATTGTTAACAGAATACAAGTTAAGAATCTGTAAAGCAGGCATATTGTTATCTCTATCCTCTTAAGGTTTGGGGAAAATTGAATGTATATAATACAGAATAACAGAAAAAAAGAATACACACACACACACACACACACACACTCACACACACACCTTGGAGCTGCCCTCAATGGAAAAGGAAGACCTAAAGAAGTAGCTAAACCTGTTTTTGTTTTGTTTTGTTTTTAACTTAGGTTGAACAAAGGGAAGCAGTTGTTAAAAAGTAACTAAATTATGTGAGGTGGCCAAAGGAAGACAAGACTTATTTTAAGAAATTCAGTATGTATAGAATTCTCTTGGGTATGACTCTCCATTGAGAATATTTCTTTTCTTCCAGTATAGGGAAGGCATCTATTTTCACATGTGAGTTATTTTTATCTTTTAAAATATTTGATGAGAATATTAATAATTTTTAATTAATTATGATACATATTTATTTATTTATTATATGATACATAAAAGCATATGAGGAACTATGCCTTTCATGGTCCAATAGATTTCAAAGAGAACAACATAAGCACCTTGAGATGGTGTTTGTGAAATAAGGTTTAATGAAGAATTTTTATGTTTTCATGTCCCAGGTCCTGTGATGACAGTCTAGACAAAAAGCACCCAAATTCCTCATGGTGCTTTGCCAAACTCTGTCTCTGAACTCTTGAGGTGAGTGGATACAGAAACTGAGAACTCCAATCTGGGAAAACAGGGCTGGCTTCCATACACAGTACAGGTAGACTCCAGCCATATGAACTAAACTGAGCCTAAAAACATTTGAAGAGGGATGGGGTTGTGGTACAGTGGTAGATCACTTGTCTAGCCTGTGTGAGGCACTGGGTTTGATCCTCAACCCCACATATAAATAAATGAATAAAATAAAGGTCCCTCAATATCTAAAAAAAATATTTAAAAACAACAACAACAAAAAGACATCTGGAAAAAATTAGGAATGGAGAGTATTTAACTCCGGGAATACAAATTGGGGAGGATGGGGAGAATCCAGTAGTACTGATTAATATTATGGAAGCCAAAGATGACACTTATTTTTTTAAGTTTATGCCTGCAGCATGTCAAGCCAGGCATACAAATTTTGAATCTGAGCAGGAGGAACATCTATGTTCAATTACTGACCCCAAGAGGCTGGGAAACACAGGTGTTAAGAATTTGAATGGACAAGTGTGTCCATACTCATGCTCAGACATTGACCTGGGGAGGTTGGGAAGAATGCACGACCAGCTGCAGTAGGTCAGGAACCTGAATTGGCAGGTGCAATTGGACTCAGGGACAGGCCTCAGGAGGCCATGGAGGGTGGAATCTGCAAGGAACAGAAGCAGTGTAGAGCTGGCTTCTCCATTTTACCAGTGGATCCCTGGGGATACTCCTGAGGTATAGTCTTCCAGCATAGTTAAGCACCAGATGAGCTCTAATAGTACCTGGATTTAATATCCTGAGAGAAATAGCTGTGCACTAAAGTACCTGGGGCCTCACTAAACCTAAGCCCCATGAATAAGGGCTCCACCTACAGGTAGTTATCTCATGGAACCTAGCTGTGGCTTCACCCTGGAGCAGAGCCCACTGTATTAAACATTCTAAACTTCATCTTATCACCGAGAAGGGAAGCAGAGATTTTTGAAGTCCAACTGGCATCTTGGTGAGCAACATAATAAGAAGAAAGGAGTTGACAACCCGCAGCCCTTACTATTGTGTCCAGCACATACCTCCAAAAGAAACAAAAAGACAGACAGTTGACACCTGGGTACAGACATCAAATGTATATTGTCATTGACTTTTTTGTCCACCGCAATGGGAACAAATCCTTAATTTTGCACCAAGATTTTGTTTCGTTTTGTTTGTTTTCCTAGTGTGCAGCATAATTCTATTTTTTCTCCTTCCATGTGACTGTCACATCATGTCACTTTTGCATTTCCCACATTCACATATTGAAATTGCAGATCCTCTTTTACCATCCCATCTTTTCATTTTACCTCTTAATTGTATTCTTAGCATCTCTTAGCACAAAATGGTTTATATAATGCCAGACCCCATGACTAATACTGTAGTAATGATTAATACTATGGAAGTAGAAGATAACATTTATGTTTTTTATGCCAGACATAATTCATGATTACTTAATGTTTTTAACAAGGAAAACTGCTGACGCTATCAATTTATTTTATTGTGCAAATTACCACTGCAGATGTCATAATAGGAAACAAGTATTTGGTTTATTGTTATATATTGTTTATATAGGTCATTGCTATTATTTGACTCCCCCTAATCTGTGTGGTACTGGAAACCAACAGTGAGTTCCCAAATAGAAACCTGCACAACAAAACATACTCATAAAATATTTCATGAAGAATATATAAAGACTAAAAATGAAAATCATGATAAGGAAAAGGTACACTACAAAAATAGTCAAAATTAAAATAAATCAAAATAAGAAAAAAAATCTTTAAATAATAACACTCAATTGGACTAAATTTATTAATCAAAATACACAGGCTGACAGACTGGATTCAAAAACAAGGCTCAACAATATGTTGTCTCCAAAAGACTTAGCTCATAGACAAAGACATTCACAGAACAAAGGTGAAATAATGGGAAAAACATATCACACATATGGATCTCATAAAATAGCAGGGGTATTTATTCTCATATCAGATAAAGCAGACTTCAAACCAAAGTTATTCAGAAGAGACAAGGAAGACCACTTCTTATTAATTAAGGGAATCATGCAACAACAGAAAATAACAATCATATATATTTATGCCCCAATCAATAGAGAAACTACATACATGAAACAAACCCTTGAAAATTTTGAGAATCAAATATACCACAACATCATAATACTTGATTACTCTAACATGCTTTTCTCATTACTAGATAGATCTTCTACACAAAAAAACTCAATAAAGATCCTAACGAGGTAAAAAAAATGTGATTAATAATTTGGACTTAATAGACTTATATAGAATATTTCATCCATCAATGACTGGATGCACTTTTTTCTTAGCAGCAAATCAGCAAATTTCTAAAACAGACCACATCTTAGGTTGCAAAGCAAATCTTAGCAATTACAAAAATGAATAGACATAATAACCTGCATTCTATTTGATCATATGGATCATAATGGAAAGAAATTAGAAATTGACGATAAGATAAAATACAAAAACTATTCTAACACCCACAGACTAAATAATTCACTACTAAATAATGAATGGATAGCAAAAGGAATCAATGGTGAAATTAAAAAAAAATACTTAGAAGCAAGTGAGTATAGACATTCAACATATCAAAATCCCTGGGACACTAATAGGGTAACTCTAAGAGTTTGCAGCATTGAGCTAACTCATTAAAATGGTAAAAAAAATAACAAATAAGTAATCAAACATTACATCTGAAGGCAATTTAAAAAAAGAAATCAACATCAAAATCAATATAAAGTAGGAAGTAACTAAAATCAGGGCTAAAGTCAATTACATTGAAACACAATTATTCAAAAAAAAATAAATGAAACAAAAGTTGGTTCATTAAAAACATTTAAAAAATTTATAAATCCTTAGCTGGGTAACTAGAAAAAAGAGAGAGAGAGAAAAACCATAAAATTTTTAAAACACATTTTGAAAATGCAATTATTACCACAGACACTACTGAAATAGAGAGTATAATAAAAAACTAATTTGAAAATTTATACTAAAAAAAGAGAACATTAAGATATTGGAAAAGTTCTAGAGACATACATCCAACCCAAATTGAACCTGGAGAATATAGAAAATTTTAAATAGACCAATTTCAAGTAAAGAAACTGAAGTAACCAGCAAAAGCCTCCTAACAAGCAAAAACCTAGGACTGAATGGATTCTCTGCTAAAGTTCTACCAGACCTTGAAAGAAGAAATAATACCAATCTTCCACAAACTATTCCACAAAAATAGAAAATGAGGGAATTTATCTAAACACATTTTTCAAGGTAGTATCACATTTATACCTGAACCAGACAATGATGCATCAGAGAAAGAAAACTTCAGACCAATATAATTGATGAACATAGATGCAAAAATTCTTAATAAAATACAAGTTGCATAAAAACATATTTAAAATAGTGTACTATGATCAAAATGGTTTCCTTACAAGGATGCAATGTTGGTTCCACATACAGAAATCACAAAATCATCTCAATAGATGCAGAAAAAGTATTTGAAAAAAATACAGTATACATTCATGTTTAAAACCCTAGGAAAAATAGGGAAAAAAGAAACATACCTAAATATTATTAAAGATATACACAATAAACCCAAGGTCAACATCATTCTAAATGGAGAAAAATTGAAAGCATTCACTCTGAAAACAAGAATAAGACAGGGATGACATCCTTGACCAGTCTTATTCAACATAGTCCTTGAAACTTTACCCAGAGCAATTAGGCAAAAGAAAGAGATTAAAGCGTGATGAAGAGTAAAGGAAGAGCTCAACCTATCCCTGTTTGCAGACAACATAATTCTATATTTAGAAAACACTAAAAACTCCATCAGAAAACTTCTAGAACTCATAAAGTATTTCAGCAAAGTAACAGGATATAAAATTAACACCCATAAATAAATTACATCCCTACACTCCAGTGACGAATCAGCTGAAAAAAAAAATAGGAAAACCATGCTATTTGAAATAGCTTCAAAAGAAATAAAATATTTATGAATCAACCTAACAAAAAAAGGTGAAAGACATCTACAATGAAAACTACAGCACACCAAAGAAAGAAATTGAAGAAGGCCTTACAGGATGAAAAGATTTCTCACCTTCTTGATAGGCAGAATTCATATGATCAAAATGGCCATACTACCAAAAGAGCTATATTGATTCAATGCAATTTTCATGAAAATTTCCATGATGTTCTTCATAGAAATAGAAAAGGCAGTCATGAAATCCATCTGGAAAAATGAGAGACCCAGAATTGACAAAGCAATACTTAGCAAGAAAAGCAATGCATGAGATAACACAATAACAGACCTTAACTTATGCTACAGAATTATAGTAACAAAATCAGCATAATATTGGTACCAAAGTAGGCAAGAAGACCAATGGAACAAAATAGAATACAAAGAGACAAATGCACAAAAATAGAGTTATGGTGTAATAGACAAAGGCACCATAAACATATATTGGAGAAAAGGTAGATTCTTCAACAAATGGTGCTGGGAGAAATGAAAATTCATATATAGTAGAATGAAATTTAACCCCTTTCTCTTAACCTGCACAAAACTCATCTCAAAGGGGATTATATACTTAGAAATGAGATCAGAAACACTGCACCTACGAGAAAAAATATAGGCCCAAACTTCAGCATATTGGCTCAGGAAATAACTTCCTTAACAAAAATCCCAAAGTACAAGAAATAAAATCAAAAGAATCAAGAATTGGGAATAGTATCAAAGTAAAAAACAAAACAACAACAACAACAAAAAAAAAAAACCAACAACTTCTTCACATCAAAGGAAACAATGAAGAATGTGGAGAGAATCTACAGAATGGAAGAAAATCTTTGCTGCCTGAACATTACATAGAATGCTGATTTCTAGGATTTTTAAAGAACACAAAAAAGCAACACAAAAAATTAACAATAACCCAATCAATAATTGGGCAAGAGAACTGAACAGATACTTCTCAAAAGAAGAAATACAAATAGTCAACAAACACGTGAAAAATGTTCGAAATCTCTAGAAATTATAGAAATGCAAATTTAAACGACACAGGGCTTTTATCTCATTCCAGTCAGAATGGCAACAATCCAGAATACAAGTAACAATAAATATTGGCAAGGATGTGGGGATAATGGCACACTTACACATTGTAGGTGGGACTGAAAATTGGTGCAACCACTCTGGAAAGCAGTATGGAGATTCTTCAGAAAACTTGAGATGGAACAACCATTTGATCCAGTTATCTCACTCCTCAGCATATACTTAAAGGAATTAAAATCAACATACAATAGTGACACAGCCATACCAATTTTCATAGCAGCTCAATTCACAATAGCTAAACTTTGGAACCAACCTAGGTGCCCTGTAACAGATGAATGGATAAAGAAAATATGGTACATATACACAATGGCATATTATTCAGCCATAAAGAAGAAAGAAATTATGGTATTTGCCAGTAAATGGATGGCACTGGAGAATATCATGCTAATCAGTAGAGATTCCTGATTGAAAACTACCCAGGTACCTCTTTTGGTGGAAGATATATTTCTAGAAAACTAATAATTCAACATTTTTGTGAAATTCTGCAAAACTTACAATTACATCCCAAGGATGGTTTTGAGTTCTCTTTACTTTTTGGCTATAAAAGTTTGACATTTCCTTAAATATTCTGAAGCAGACCTTGTGGCTGTCACATAACTTTAGTAATAATTAGTAATAATTAAAAAGTATACTAATCATTAACAGATTTGAGCCTATCATTTTCTGTCTTCAGGTTTTTGTAGAAGCCACCTATTTCCCCCATACATCTTTCATGTTAGAAACCTTGCACACTAATATTAAGGCTTCATTTATATATCATTGTTAATGCAAACACACTTTAATGATCATATAACTACAGAAGTGTAGATATAAGCTATATTCCCCTAGTCTTAAAGTGTTGGAGTACAGAGGTGATAAAGTCCTTATGCCCACTTCATGAAAAGTGATACAACTCCAGATTCCCATCCATAAGAAGTATTCAGTAGTAACTCTTAGGTCAGAGTTTCTAGATGATTTTTAAATGAGAATAATAGGGTGAGTGATTTCTGTGGTATTTTTCTTAGTAGATTATTGTAAAAGGGTGAGAGGAGCATTGAAAATAGTGAGAGAAATTAAATGGGGTTGATTTAAGATAAATTTAATGATTAGTATTGGCAAAAGTCTGGAAAATTTGTGCCCCAAATGCCAGATACATTAACAAATGTCTTTTCTTTCCTTGTTTCTACTGATAAAACCGTGGGCTGCCTTCCTCTTTTGAACTTTTAAGTTTGTTATGTAGTATTCCAAGCAATTATAGATTGCTTTATTTTGTCATCTAGTAGTCTATCTCATGCCCTAGTTCCATGTTTTTATTATTAATTAGGGTTTCATCTCCCCAAATGCATAAAACATTATTTAGTGTCTATGGCCTTGGCAAAAGTTTTGTTTGTATATTATTGTAATATGTTCATTGATGCATATTGCCAGATTAATTTTTATGATATTGTTTTGAGAGAATATTTGATTTTGAATAACCTCAACAATATTTATTATTTTTTTGGCATTTCAATTAAAAAAATTAGGTTAAGTAAGCTAGAACCACTCATAGGAAATGTTGATAGAAAAAAATGTTATGATATGCAGGTTTTACTATGAAACAAATAAGGAGCCAAGTTAATAGGGAAAAGATAAAGGTGTTGTGATTGATGGACAAGTGAAAGACAACTGCACTATTCTCTCAAATTCTGTGTATTTTTGAAATTTTAAAAATAAAGTATAAAATAATTGTAAGCATACATGTTAAAATATATTTTAGAAACATTTCTGATTGTTTCAAAAGTAATTTATTTTTATCTTTTGTTGCATTATATTGGAAAGAAATATTTTAAAATTTATGCTAAATGAAGGCTAGAAGTCACTTTTTGGCTTCCTGGAATAGTTTTTATACTTTATATTGATTTGCATCATGTTTTCTACAAATGTATTCCTCTTATTCTTTCATCTAAGCTTAAATTATAAGAATATATAGTTAGCTATTAAGAAAAATAATGTATCTGTCTGATACTGAGAAATATAATTATGTATTCCTATGCTCCTGTGCACACCAAATTAAGGACATTAGACATATATTGTACAGAAACAGATACTAAAACATAAAAATAGGCAAATCTATTTTTTTCAAGTTATTTTATTTCTTCCCATTAAATAAAAATTTATAGTATTTATATGTACTGGAGGCAAATTTGTACATTTCCCATCTTAATATCTCTAGCTAGGACTGAGAATTTATTTGTTATAAGACAAATTGTCAGGAGGAAAGTGTAGAAATGTATTAAATATAATTTTATGTTGTAAGAGAGCCATTATAATGAAGTGAAGAAACATGGAAGCAGCATTAGAAGCATTTTTAGATGCATTTATGTATTAAGTTGAATAAAGAGAGGTGATTGTGGAAAATAAATATATGTGGAGATTAAAGAAGATGAGACTTTAACAATTTATCTTTGCATAAAATTTTCTGTTTTAACTTTTCATTCTGATATCCCTTTCTCTTTGTAGAGGGAGGGCAGATCTCAGAGAAGGATTTTTAAGAAAAATAAGGCAGACCAGGGTATCCTTCCATCAGTGTTTTTCACATGCTTTGAACCCGAGGGTCAATATAGAAAGTTTGATCTAGTTTGGGGTGGAGTATTCTGAACTCCTTCACATGCATTTGAAGGATTTTTGAAGACTTATACATAGATATTTTCTCTTATTTTGGTTAAATGTGTAATTAAAATATAATGAATGTATACTACTCTCCCTATTCAATTAAGATATTTTATGATGCATTCTATGCTTTATGCTATATTTTCCAGTATATGTTATACATTAAGAAATGATCATTAAATTACCTCTTAAAAATACTATGTGGATTTTTTAACCTTTATTCATTTATTTGTTTTTATGTGATGCTGAGGATGGAACCCCATGCATCACTCATGCTCGGCAAATGATCTGCCACTGAGCTCCAGTCCTAAATTATTTTATTTTATTTTATTTTATTTTTTAAAAGAGAGAGTGAGAGAGGGGGAGAGAGAGAGAGAGAGAGAGAGAGAGAGAGAGAGAGAGAGAGAGAATTTTTTTTAATATTTATTTTTTAGTTATCGGTGGACACAACATCTTTGTTGGTATGTGGTGCTGAGGATCGAACCTGGGCCGCACGCATGCCAGGCGAGTGCGCTACCACTTGAGCCATATCCCCAGCCCAATTATTTTATTTTTATTATCTTATTGTTAAAAGTAGTATTCACCCACATAATTACATTGTTTTTAATTACAAGTCTTTATAATTAAAACACATATTTACCCCCACTTTTGTTTCTATTCTGTGAATGAATTTATCTTGCAATTCACAAAGTTATATGAATATTTTGTTGCTTTTGTAAATCTAAACAAAACTTTAGACCTATGAGTGGTATTTCCAAACTCCTCTTATCCTGCAGAGAACAACTATTTAATAATAAACTCAAAGGAAGAGACCATAAAGAAAGTTAGTTTGAGTATAAAATACTTTCTTTATTTTCAGAAATCACAAAAATTAAAACTCACATAAAATTTGGAGAAAAGTGTCATTAATTTATTTTTATTTTTAGATGCCTTTCATGTCAACTAAATTGTGAGTTGCTTGATATCAGAAATATATCTCTATCATACTATATTTGGAAACAATGTTTTTGCTACTTCTGCGTGTCTTATTTTAGCTGATGTTCTAGGCTTTCTTTCTTCGCAAGTACAGTAAGATAGCAAATGATCTTGGAAGATAGAGATAGTATTCCCCTATGAAGCAAAGGTATATTTTTTAATATTAGGGGAATAATGATAATGTCTCTTTCTAGACAAAAGTCAGGTAAGTTTGTTAACACCCTATTAAATGATCAGGGGTTTCCAAGTCTCTGGGTTTTCAGTTATTACACAAATTCAATGGTGATAGTATCCACCTGAGAATAGGCTTAGAACACATGTGAGTCAGGGGAAAGTAATGCAAACATAAACATTATAATACTTACTATATTTGGAAGCATAAGTCTTTTGGCTTGGACTTAAGAGTTTCTTAACTTCTGGTAATATCCTTAAAAACGGTTAAGCTTATTTGATACTTTACAAGCAGAGCAAAATATCAGTTCTTACCAAAGCACATCTTCACCAAGTAACTTGCATATAGCATATGTTGAAGAAAAAGCAAATTTTAGTAAAGAAACACACACACACACACACACACAGACACACACACATTGAGGTCAAGAATTTTGAATTTTGCTCAGTTTTCATCCACAGTAACTGACTATGTCTGGGCACACTGGGAGTCAAAAGTGAAACAAAACAAAATAACAAACAAACAAAGTAAAAAACAAAAAGCAGACCAGCCACAACAAATGTGTTGAATGAGCAAATGAACTAGAATTCAGCTAATTTTATCATCTATTTCAACTGTTTTTACTGTCCAATAAAAATAGATAAACTTAATAAAGAACAAAAAAAAAACACTTTTAGTAAATTTGATGCTCAGAAAAATATGTATTACCATTTCTTTGGACAAATTAATTCAAACATATTGATGGCTTTTATTTCATTTTTGTATGCAATGAATGGCATAACTGGAATATGTTATATTTGAAAACCAGCACGAAAAGAAAAAAGATAGCTGTCGAAATTTTTCCTTTGCATATAAAATGAAGTAATTTTTAATCCTTTTACATTTTTAATATAATTATGTGAATAAATTAATAAATTATTTTGTATTTTTAACTCTTAAACAAAAGCATTTGTCTTTTCAAAAGGAGCAAAGTGATCTCAGTACTAAAGGTGTGCATTTTACCTCTTTGTCTTTTCATGCTTTTTGCAATGAAATTAAATTGAATGGAAATTGTGTTCATGTCATATGTAATACAAAGTGGAAGTGAGCTCTCCCAATAAGTATGTCTGAGAAATAAGTAGGCACATCAGAATAGACACATGAAGATCAGAGTGTGAAATGGGAACTAACAATAGTAATTAAGAATAAGATTTTATGAAATCTTCAAAACACTAAGACAGTAAGAATCTTCCATTGAGTAATGAAGATAACTGCAAAAAAGGGTGAAAATACTGCTGAGAATGGCAAAGGAGATCACTGAAGAGAGAAATAAAGCCTGTTCAGAACACTGAAATATTTTCTTTTAAATTAATTGGGTTCTGCAGACATTGTCACTTCATATAACAAAATATTAATGTATGCTCTCTTCCTTTCCTACCACCAAACATCTACAGACAATAAGCCTTATCTTAAAAAATGAAAGCAAAAGAAAAAGGGGAAGAAGCCCCCTTATAATAATTCTGCCAAATAATTCTGTGATATAGCTCTGAGACTCTAATTTCAAATCAGAAGGTACCGGTTCTTTTCCAAAGCATAACTTGGAATTATTCTTTTACAATTACAAATTAAATAAATTAATGTAGACCAGATAAAAATACAGTGGGCATTTTTAAAGTGGTATTAATAAACAAAGTCTAGAAGGACAAAAGATACAAGAACTCTGCCAGAAATGAGGTCTGCTAAGAGATTTGTTTTTCTACATCACCATGGCTGGATTCTGCATGAGAGTGGATCTAACCCATTTACTAGGGTCTTATTCTCTAGAAACTTTTTTTCCCCCAAATATACATTGTATGAAGAAGACTCAGAAAAAGTAAAGGGATTTTATAATTATAATTATACTAGGAGTCTTTTTGTTTAATACTTAAATCCTTAAAAGTAATACACGTTAAATACAGGTAGATCAATGTAAGTACTAAGATCAATATAAGTCAATATAAGTACTATTTCTGTCTTCAGTGAAACTTTTGCCTCAAGAAAGAATAACAGATTGAATTGGTATAGTATATTATTGGTTATCAAAAATACTCCTGTTGCTTTGGGATTTTGAATTGGTGAATATTCACAGTGTGTGGAAAAGCATGTTACATGCTGGATCTCAATCACACAAATGGAGTATTGTGTATGTATATGCATGACCTGTTGGGACACATCCACTTAAACTACTTGTGACTGAATGACTTTCTTCTTTGCCTGTGTTTTTATTATTCCTGTAATGTTAACATATTAACTTTAAAAAAAATAAAAGGTATTTTAAACCCCCCTCCAAAAAAGTAGTGCCTCCAATAATCCCTAATAAAGAGACTGCATAATAATTTCCATCTAACAATTTTATTCCAATTACCTTCCAGGTCCTAGAATGATCACTGAAAATAAAATGACAAAAATATATGCCCTTTAAAACAGATATTAAGTAAAGAGATAAAAAATAGATACAAGCACAACGCAAAAAGTGACAGTTTGACATCAGTCTTGTAAGATACAGGATGATAATTGATAAGGGATTGTTAGTGGTTTTGAGTAAAAAATTATTTTAAATGGGATAGAATATAAAAATTTTTTAAGGTGGTGACATCAAAATTGAACCATTAGCAATAACACATTTCCATCCATGATAGAATATAGAACAAATAGATTGGAGTGATTGTAGAAAATATGAAAATAGTGGCACCAGGTAAGGTTGAAAGGAGAGAACAGGCACATAAGATTGCAGTGTCTTGTAGACCAGACATGAATGATTAATGCATCAAATATTCAACAAACATTTATTGAGTACGTATAGGCAATAAATGCTTTGAACAGAAATAAAACCTTGGGAGGTAAAAATAGAATAGCTCCATGGGAGAATGATTTGTAGCTCTTATTAGGGCTCTAGAGACACATTACAGAGAATGTAGAATAAAGTCTTGAGTAGGTTTATGGTTAATGTTCAGGCATTACATTTCTAACATGATGAGATTGAATTTTCTGTGTTATGATCATGGTGGGCAGGGTCTGTTTGTGTTACAGTTCAGGACTGTTTGTGGGTTCTTTTAGCTCCACAGCAGGCAATGTCTGTTGATGTTACCATTGAGCATCAGACCACTAACAATTTTTTCTCAGATTCTTGTCTCACAAACTTGAAGAATGAACTCCAGGGACAAGGGGGAGTGAGCATGTAAAGTAAGTGAGTAGAAAAGAAACAGAACCCTTGCCAAGTGAGGGGGTTCTGAGAGAGGGTTTTCTCTCAAAAGTTGTAGTGTAGAGGCTTATGCTGATCTGGGTAAATTGTTGTTCACTATGTATCTTGCTCAAACATCACAAGAGTGTTTACTTTATGGTTCACTAGACTAATATTTATCCTGATCAAGGATTAGAAGTATGTTAAGTTTATTGGTACACTAGCTCATGGTGTTTTGTTCCAAACAAAATGAAGAATCTTGAGATGACTATTTTACATTTTTGTTTTTTCTTGGTGCTGTACCAAGGACATTCTGGATGACTGTCAAGAGAGTCCAGGTGTGGACGTCGACTGAAAAACCACAAGTTGATTTAAGTTATTTTCTTCATTAGGGAAAAAAATACAAGACCTTACTTACTATAAGCAGTATTATTTTTAGAAGATCCACAAAACCCAGGAAACAAAATCAAAAATAAACAAGATCAAAGTAAATCCAGAGGCTTCTGAACAACAAAGGAAACATCTAACTTAAGAGACAACCTCTAGAATGGGAAAAAATTATAAAAACTATTCAAAGTCTTACACTAAACTTATATTTAGTGTAAGTGTGTTCAGTATAAACTTATACTTAAATGTAAAAATGCGAGTTTCATGGTTAAAATAAATAGGTGGAGAAGCCAAAACTATATTCAATAAACAAAAATATTGATAGCCAATAAATTCACAATAGCATATTTAACTTATCAATGTATAACAAACAATTTAGAGAGAAAAAAATAAGGATACTACATATAGCCTGATAAACCTAAATCTACCATACAAAGTTTATTTTTAAAAATATTTTGGGAGTTGAATCTGTACCTAAGAGGTAGAATGCTCACCTACCAAACATCACCCATAAATGTAATTACAAAGAAATATGTTATGATGTCAACATTATGAAATGATAATTAATTTTGTACATAGAAAAGACTGTGAAAACAGATCAATAATATTCTTTATGTAATGTTGTAAGTGCTTTGAATGACATGTTTCTATAGTGATAGGAGAGTAAATTTCCAATCAAATTTGATAATTGAATTGACTGAGACTGATGTATAAAAACTAAGTTACTAAATATAAAATAATTACTAAATATCAAATCTATAAATGTGAAATATGCAGGACTTTAGCTTTCTTTTTTTACTAGGTTATACTACAACTTTTTTCTGAATATGTGTACTAGTTTGACAATCTGATAAAATATAATTTTACAAATAAACTTATGCATTTAATATTGATATCTGACTAAAAACATATAGTATTTTTATAAATACTAGCAAATATTCTCATCTGAATACTTTAAATCGTAATTTTATTTTAACTAAATTTCCTAGGGTATTATTATACAATTGCATATAAAATATTCCTACCAAAGAAATAGTAATTCAGAATATTTTGATATTTGTTAAAGTTTGAAGAATTAAATAGTTTATTAATTTGATTATTAAGGACTAAATGAATATTTAAATACAATGAATATTTTATTATTGTCAGAAACAATACATAAATCCCCTATCAAATTTGCTTGTCTCAAATAAATTTATGTCTCAGGTATAAATTCCAATGTTTGGGTGATAGGGTCAATTACAAGAATCTAAAACACTAATAGACAATTGTAGAAAATATTCTGAGTATTTTTAGGTGAAAAGTCACAAAGTTTTATGCTAAATATAAATAAGATAAACTGCATAAAGACCTGATAAAACTCAATATATTTTTTTTTCCTCTGAGGAGCAGTCATCATTCTCTTGGTTAAAAAAAAAATGAAGAAACTCATGTGATCCAGGTAAACCATGCTTTAGTATATAGCAAAAAGAAGTAGGGTCAGCATTCTATAGAGATACATGTTAATAGTAGTACAATCCATGGTAGTCAAGTTATGGAACCAGCCTAGGTGTGCATTAACAGATGAAAGGAGAGAGAAGATATGGTATATATACATAATGGAGTTTTATTAAGTAATTAAAAAGGGGATTTATGTTATTGCAGGAAATTGAATGGAACTGGAAACCTCATGTTAAGCAAAATAAATCAAGCTCAGAAAGTAAAGGGTCATACATTTTTCTCATGTGTAAATGCTATAGATAAAAATAAGAAAAAAAATCTAATGAAAATACAAGAGATACTAATAGAATAGAAGAAGGAGACCAAGAGGAGAGAGAAGGAGAGGGCAAGAGGAGGTATTGAAGACTGAAATTGATCATATTATATTGTTTATGTGCAAATATGCCACAATAAAATCTGCTACTCTATAATTATTATGCATCAATAAAATTAATAATAAATTGCAGACAAATTTTAAATCATTTAATATTTTTCCATACTTTGCAGAAATGCTAGCCATCAAAAGGTGATTTTTTGAACTATTCTTGTCACAGTTTAATACAAAGTCACCCAGACCAATACAAATTCAACCCACTGTGATGGTTTGTTAATCAGTGAGGAAATGAAGTACGAACTTAAAAGTTCTCCTGAATTCCCTAGGACAGAGTTATTTTAGTGTCTTCCTGGGAAATACCAAGGTATCACTGAATGATGTTCATGAAAAATAAATTCCGGTGAAATTTAATAAATGGAGATTTTGTAATCTCTAAGTAATCACCAAGCTACCTCCATATGCTTTTGATTTCTTAACAATTCTATACAAACTTCCCACCTTCAGTGAACCAAATCAATTGAAGGTTGAAAATGAACCTTCTTCCAATGTTCAGGAAGTTTCTTTTCAGTTTGTGGTATATTATTACTCAAACAGGCCCTTTTGGAATTATTTTAAAATGAGTTGATTAATTTTTGCTTCAATTCTTCATTTTGACAATTTCCAAACATATTCAGAAGTAGAAAAAAATATTAAAGTTGTCTTCTATATGCACATCTTCCAGTCTCCCAGTTCCAAAAATTATCAACCACCTTTCTTTCCTTCCTTTTACCTTTATCCCCCCTCCCTCCCTCCCTCCCTCCCTCCCTTCCTTCCTTCCTTCCTTCCTTCCTTCCTTCCTTCCTTCCTTCCTTCCTTATGGCTTCCATTTAGCCTGTCCCTTTATAATAGCCCTCACTCCACAGGCTGGAGAACCTATGTGGAGATTCTGCCAAGGGCTAAGTACATGTATTCTGTGACTGTAGAGATAACCATAAAATGAGTTCAGTGACTCACTGAATGCATTGAGTCAGACCTTGACTAAAACTCCATTGATCACCTGACCTCTATAAGCCCCAGCTTTGAGTGGAGAGCCACAATAATTTTTGGATCTCCTCTGTGGGGAGCCACCCTAAATGAAAACACCTTTAAGTTTTAATGCACCTGGGTCTTCAACAATTATTGCTTTCCACAGTAACTTGGGGCGTTACCCCAGCTTGGATAACAAGGCATGGCTCTAGGTGTAGGGGTCATCTACTGGGTGTGGAGTTACACTCACCTGTTCCTTTGTAATCCTACCCCTTCTACCTTTTTTTGGGGGGGATAGAATGTTCTAAGAAACAGGGTCCCCCCAAATAAAAGCCCAATTCCCAATTCGCGTTCTCTCTCTCTCTCTCTCTCTCTCTCTCTCTCTCTCTCTCTCTCCCTCCCTCCCTCCCTTCTCTTGCCCCGCTTTGGGGAGCCTGAGGCTGGGAGACAGGGAAGCCATCCTGAAGCTCATATCAAAGGTATTTTGATTGTGTCTGTGTGGTATTTTGCATCACCCCAAGTTCACATGAGTGACTCTAGTTCCGCCGCCTGTGCGGCACTCCTGGAATCAAATGAGCTTGGAGTCAATGACTATTAGTCTCCAAAAGGTGTGATCATTGCCTTTCTCCAAAATACAGTTACTCTGATTAAATGCCAAAGATCCCTTTGGGTAAAGATGGGACAAAAATTAGCAGTAAAACATTTTGGTTCTATACAGGATCCTTTCTCAAAGGGAGCCTGGCTACCCCTTCATTCAAGGGTGTTGGGGTCTGTAAACTGGTATAAGTTTGAATATTAATTGAGAAGCTTTGATTTTCTGATGTTATGATTTAAGGCACATATTTGTACTTTTGCCCTGGAATTTTTCTACTTTATGAATTAAGAGTGAGTTTGGTGGGTTTTGTGTCTATTTCATCACTGCAAACACTATAGTTAATCACTTAGCACTGTAAATCTATATGAGCCAGAGAATTTTGTTCACTTGCTGCCATTATGTACAAATGAAGCTATCATTAAAGACAGGTAGTCAGTATAGATAGGTAATTGAGTTGGAGAGAATAAAGGCCAATTTGGGTTTGGGAAGTTGGAGACCACCTCTGAGGAGTTTAAATGTTAATGCCTTCAGAGCCCTTCCTCCATCCTTAACAAGATAACGTGCCCTGCTCCAACCTGTTGCTAAGGTAACCTATCCCAAGAATTGCCCCATCCATACAGGGAGCTGTAAACGTTGTGAATTAATGTCTCTTGGGCTGCTTCCTGCCTGGATCACTCCATTTGGCCCTTTCTCATGCCCATCTGCTTCTCACCTTTTGGCCATCCTACCTGGCCATCTCCTGGGTCTAGTCACATATGCAGGAAGAAGAGAGATAAGGGGGAAGAAAGCAGAACAACAACAACAAAAGCTAGGATGTGTAAAAAAGGCAGAACACCCTCAGTTCTTGGGATACTAGGATACCAACTATGGCCCCCTTCTCCTTCCTGGGAGAAGTCTGTATTACCCCTTTTTAAATAAACCCTGCTTTATATACTTGCCTTGGCATGCTTCTCTAATATTACACTTCAACATGTCAGGAAACAGAACTCATCAGCAATGAGCTGTGGTATCACCACCATCTTACCTTTGGTGATTGAGTGCTTCCACTTAGTCCCTACCACACTGGCATCCAATTATAACCATCACATTTAAGTTTCCTGATTGAGTGACTGTGTCCCATGGTAAAGTCTAACATACAGAGAAAGTAATAAAACAGCTCTTCCATGATGCTGATTCACCCCTCACAAATTTGTTTCTTAATGTGTTGGTAAATAGCCAATCTCCTGGACCCTTGCAGTGTGAAGAAGGTCTTACATGGCAAATTCATTACAGGATCCTGTCTCTTTGGGCCTTTGAACCACATCATCAACCATAAACCAGAGGATATCAGGCATTGCCAGCTCATTTACAGTGGGCCATCTTTTAATCCATATATTGGCCAAACAACCAAATAAATATTTAGTAAAACATTTTAATTCTGCAAGCTCTTATATTAAATGCAGAATTTCTGTTTAATTGGCCCATATTAATAAGTTCAGGCCTAATTTTATGTTCCTTCCATCATTTCCCCACATCCTTAAAATCCATTCTCCTACATGTTCCCTGGATCTCTGCTTGAATGAATTAGAAAATCCAAAAAGTTGCTTTGCCTTGATAGCACATCTCCTCGTAGGTTACACTGTATACCACACCTCTAGAGGCCTGCTTAGATCTAATTATAGCTCTAGAGTTTGGTGGGTTTAGTTTCTAAGGACTATCAGCATTATTATGCTGAGCAATTGCATCACGGAAGGTAATTACTATTTCTATAGGCAATGCAGGATTAGTTCATTCCAGAAGTGGAAAAACCAATATCACAGAGGATGGGAGTGTGGGTGCTGCTGCCACTGAAAATAGAGAGGTCACTTCCTATGGAAAAGTAAGCACAATGGAATTAGGAATTCAACATCCCCAGCCTGCTCAGGGTCCTCACAGAATCCTCTATCCCAAATTACAGTATGCTGGTTTTTCCAAGCAGTGCCCACACTTTAACTGCAAATACCCTTCAAGGATAGGAGTTAAGTTTGCCTTGCAAATCAGCCGATTTCAGGATTCATTTGTTTTTCAGGAACCTTAGCCCTATGACTAAAACAGAAGATTTGCACACACTGAGAAGTCCTTTAGGTTAATTATGCACATCTGAACCTGATAAATTTAATCTCTGAGCTCATTCTTCTTTTTTGGTGCTTGACAACATCACTGTATTCCTCAGTTTTCTAGAGGTGTTCACAAGATTCATGGATAGATTCAATAGACTCTTCTTACAAGTGGTAAATTGAAAGCATTGAATGCACTCACTTTGTGTAATCCTTTAAACAGTTCATATTATGAGCTATCAATTATTATCATACTGCTAAAAGGAGAGAACTTAGCAAATTTAAGCCTAACCAATTTAGAAAGCCAACTCTAAACCCAATAAAACTGCAAAGGAAATTTATTCTTATAATTCTGTTTCTCTAGAGCCTCACACCTGGAACCAGAATGTGTATTAGTTAAGAGTTCTCTAAAGTAACAGAACCAGTAATATATGTATATCTAGACTTATTTAGATTTATTTATTTAGAATGTATTAGATTGATTTACACACTCAGAACTAGAAGGAGAGGCCTAGGTCCAAGAATGAAGGCCTAGAAGCCTCTAAGAAAATCACTGGTGAGAATACACCATGGAAATTACAGTCCATTGTCCTTGGGCAATTGCAGGAAGCCATGCATGACCCATGTGTGGACCCAGCAATGTTTGAGCCATTCAGCAGGGGAGCCTGGTATCAGGAACTCCCAGTAGAAATCCACTGGTTTGAGAACTTGATTCACATGGTACCCTGTCCTAGCTCACAGCTCAAGTTCTAGCACAGCACTGGAAATTGGAGGAACTCACTAAGAACTAAACAGCCTGCTTACCCCCACCCATATCCTCCTTTTTCTAAAGACGCAAGCAAGCATGGAGACAAGACTCCTCACACACTGAAACCTTATGTCTACCTAATTCCCTTTGATCTGTATCACTATAAATAAAGCAATCATGGGCTCCATCTTTTTTAGAGGCCATCACCCTCTGGTCAGCTTAACTCATCACTGCTCCCACTTTATAAAATATATATTCTGGTCTTTGGTGTCTATTTCATGGTTCTACTTTTAGAGTTCTTATTTCGCAGTCACCCCATCCCTCTGACAGAAACCCATTTTCTTGCCTACACAGAATGTGAGCAAAGAGGCAATGGGAACAGCAACAGAGGACTACCCACTCAAAAAGAATCAAGTTTGCCTCCATGAAGCTTCCTCTTCTTTCTTTTTTTTTGCCACATAAAGCCTCCACCTGATTGGATAGTGCCACCCACATTCAGGATAGGTTTCCCTCCTCAGTTTTCTCTCCCTCAAAATATTTATCTCTACACAACCCCTCCTCCCCACATATAGAAACCTCTTAATCCTAAACCCCTCTCAACCCAATCAAGTTGACAATCTAAATTAATCATCACAATGTTTACTGTTCAAAAATAAAGAACTATACATGTAAGCGGAGGAATATATAATATATGAATTCCCCATTCCCTGCCTTCCTGTGTACATATAGTATTTTCAATGTCCTATGAATACTCTTTATTTGTAAAATCCTTTAATTTTTCTATGATTGGTCTCAGGTAGTGAAGATCATGGATTGATTATACTAGGTGCACTCTAGATCCAATCAAAAATTATATATTTCAAATAAAATTTCCTTGATATAGGACTAAAAATTTCTTATTTGTTTTGTTCTTTATTTGGTGAGATTAGTCCATTTGGGGGAACTCTTTTTAAATATATGCCAGACAAAATTATCACTTTTTCAACTTATATCATTTTTTCTTTGAAATCTTTTCAATCCTTACTCTATACCTATAACTTTATTGTTTCCTTTTTATGGCCTGCTTCTTTTATATTGTTATTTTTCAGAAGTGATATATTTGTTTTTATTATTACAAAAAATTCAAGATGTGTGATGAAATTGAATTATTTTAGTGCTTTTTAAAATCTATATTTTCTCTTTGTTTTATATCAGAACACTTGCATTTTTTTTGCTATAAGCTGAATTAAAATTTTTTGCCTATCATATTATAGGCACACATTTCTTAATTTTATACTAGCTCTTTCTATATTAGAGAAATTGACCTGTGTAATCTAAGTTTTCCTTTTAAAGAACACTGTCAACTATTCTTTCATCTGCTATTATTTTCACTTTTAAAATGGTCACAAGTGTTTATGCATAGATATTTTTTTTTTATTTTGTCATGAGAACTTTCAGAAGTATAAAGTGTCTCTTTGTCTCTCTTAATTTTGGGAATAAAATTTCTTCTAAGTCTAATTAAATTTTAATTTCTGAATTTCTTTTCACCCACTTCATCTAGTTTATAAGAAGAAATTCATTGGATTTAAAATGGTGCCAAGGTTGTTATCATTGAAACTGGACCTCAATGAATTGTATTATGGAATTCTTGTATTTAAAAAAAAGCTAATTAAATTTGTGAATGACAGATATGTGGTTATTAAAATAACTTATTGGTATAGGTCTGTAACACATTACTGATAACACAATTCTCTTTTTACCCAAAAACCTGAAAATAAATATACCTAATGCTTATTTCCAAAGCCCATGATTTTTATAAGAATTGTGATGCCTTAACAATGGGTTAAGATATAAAGTCTTCAAAATTCAGGAAGAAAATACATCTTAACCACAAATAGCATTTTCAAATATAAAAAGGAACTCTTTTCACTCTTGTTCCTTCTTTTAATTTTGTTTGTTTATTCCATTCTTCTCTTTCAGAGGCACCAGTATTAGCTGATTTAAACTGTTTTGTACCATGAAAACACATTTTATTTTTAATTCTTCAAGTGTTAACTCTACCTTACCTACTAAGGATACCCACATTTACTTAATTTCATCATCTTCAATGAGTACATTTCAATCTAATAGCACTTAATATTTATCTATTTTGCTCTTCAAATTGAAAAATGGGTCTAGCAGAAAACCCTCATCTTAACATTATTTTTGATGGCAACTAGTTGTAATTTGATCATTTTTAAAATAATTGAATTATAATTTTTCCATGAATCAAAAAATGATTCAACATGGATCAACATATTCTTTTATAACCTTACTGAGAATGATGATGTGGCCAGACACAGATTTAGATAATTTGAGACAGGTGCAATAATATGTGTATAATAAATCTATTCTATAAAGACAATGATGTGAATCAAACAAGCCAGATGTCAAGAACAGAATATCAGCTTCAACTAGGAAGACAAGTTTGGAACTGATACTATTTGAACAGGTGCAGAATATCTACAAGTATAAAACATGTCCATCTATTGAGTGGAACATATCCAGTTGGAATCAGTACTGATTTGTAACAGATGAAGAGAATCCAACAAACACCTGTTAGGTTTTCAGAACAGAAAATATGTTGGTGGTGTTAACTAGGTTGTCAGGTAATTATGAAAAACTATTATAAGGCAACAGAAATTTAATTTAATTTTACTGTAATGCATCACCACACTGAACTAATTTCTCTAGAGATAAGGGTGATATGAACTTGCTATCAGCAAAGCAAATTTTCCATACAGATGCAGGGGGATCACATTTAACACAAATTGAAACTTCAAATTTATGGGCAAAACCATAAATTGCTCCATCAAATACAACCAAGTTGGCTAATTTGAGTAAATTCTTGTAATTGCTATTCAGTTCAATGTTAGAACTGAATTATCTGGTGATATACTTGCTCAAAGAAAGATGTAAATTGGATGCCAAATTTTCATGTTGTTTGTTTCTAGACTAATTACTTCTAAATACAATGCAACACAAAAACAAATAACAAAAGCTTATATGGAGATACCAGTCAGAAGTTATATAAATCAAAATCATTCTGTTCTCAAAATAGAAAAAACATATAGTTATTCTTGTAGGTACTCTGAAATACTTCCAAATATGCAAATTTGTGCTTAATTTGAATATAAAAATGTTTTATGTTTATTTGAATACTATATCTTAGAACTATATGCATGTGAAATCAACAAAACCAAAGCTATAATATTACCAATAAAGATATCTCAATTATTTCTATAATGCACTTAAAGCAGGAGAATCAGTCCCTTTCTCAAATATTATATGACAAGCATCTAAACAAATATTTTTGAAGTCATTCTGAAATTGTTTTTAAGGCATTTAATTTAAATTTTCTTTGAAAAGTAAGACTGTTAAAAGGACAATGTACATGTTTGGAATCCTTATCCTAAAAATAAAACCAAACATCAAATTAACAAAAAATGTTTAATAACTACCAGGCAAGGATTTGTCTAGATCCTTAAACAAAATTATTAAATTTCTGTGAATTTATCGGACATGTTCATTTGTGACAGGTGTGTAAATTATTTCTTTAATAGATTTACCTCTAAAATTCTTTTTTTTTTAAAGAGAGAGTGAGAGAGGAGAGAGAGAGAGAGAATTTTTAATATTTATTTTTTAGTTTTCGGCGGACACAACATCTTTGTTGGTATGTGGTGCTGAGGATCGAACCCGGGCCGCACGCATGCGAGGCGAGCTTGCTACCGCTTGAGCCACATCCCCAGCCCCCTCTAAAATTCTTGCTGCAAACAAAATGAATCACACAATCAAGCAATTAAATTCAAGATATTATAACTTTTGCAAATATGAAAGGGTATATTCATTTCAAAGTTGACTATCTCTGAGCATCTCTACTGTCAAATTTTTTTCTTTAGCTAATTATTTTATAACCATAAAATTCACATGAAGACAGCCATAGAACAAGAGTTATGTGGTAGCATAGGACCAGAAGTATGTAGTCAACATTAAAATCCACTCCTGTTTGAATCTCCAGAAACAAACCAAAGTACAACAAATATAAATAAATCAATAAATATATGCAAGTATAAAAGTTGCTGCTATTGTGAATGATCTGAGAAAAACTCTGATTGGCTGAGTCTAATTATAACCCATCCGTGGGGAACCACCTGCTGGGATCTGTTTCCCTGTAGATGATAAACATTCAAAGTAAGTGTTTTGAAGGGCACACACTTTCATCTGTGTAGTTCATTTTTAGTGTATGGAAAAATGTGTATTTATGAAGGAAGAAATATAATATTCTTTTAAAAATACACTGAATGTTCTTTGATATCTGTGGCCTTCCTTTATTTTGAATCCCCACTTTTTTGTATTTGACAACCGGCTACCAGATTATCTCAAGTTATCTTTAGAAAAATAATCACTTAGGGGCTGGGGATGTGGTTCAAGCGGTAGTGTGCTCACCTGGCACGCGTGTGGCCCAGATTCGATCCTCAGCACCACGTACGTACAAACAAAGATGTTGTGTCCGCCTAAAACTAAAAAATAAATATAAAAAAAATCACTTAGTGTTTAATCTGCTATATGTACTACTAATTATCATAAAAATTTCAACATAAAATCTCAAGAATCACTGAATACAATGAGTTGAAGAAAGACTCTGGTCAGCCACATGTGAGAAGGTCAGAGTGCCAAATACCTGCCAGATTTTGAAAAATAAACTCAACATAATAGGTTCAAATAATATAACCTCTTCAAAAATCCATTTTTGAAATTTCTTTATTGCTTTTGGCATCCTATTTATTGTAAGTGTTCACCCTCCATGTAGTTATAGATTTCAGGAAATCATTCTGCTTTCTCTTTCCAGAGAGGTTTCACAATTGGTCCCAGCCACAGTCATATGATTATCTTTGAGAGTGATTTGGTTTAACAAAGGCATGTATACCTTCTCTGTGGGATAGGACATCAATTATTTTATTTTTGCAGTCATAAATAAGGTTTGCCTCTTTTATAAAAACAAGTATTGGAAACAATTTCCTGTTGTCTTTGCTGAACCATATAATTGCAAGTGATAACCTGCAATTTCAGCAGTGGTCTCCTAACTGTTGGGAGGAGCATGTGAGAGAAGTTAACACCTGTGGTATTGACAGAAGTAGGCAATGAAAAGCACCTGAGTGCTTTATATATAATTAAACCAATGGCTCTCAATTTCTGGCAACTTGGACTTCTTTGTAACCTTCAATGTTATTGAAGAATAGCTTCTGTTTTTGTGAATTGTGTTGGTTAATATTTACTGTATTTGAATTTAAAAATGAGAAATGTCAAACATGTTAATTCACTTAAAAGAAAATATATTCATTACAAACTATCATTAATAATGTTTTCCTGGGAAATAAGATTATTTTTCAGAATCAAATAATGGTGTGAGAGAGGCAGCATTCTTTTATAATTTTGCAGATTTATTCAATACTAGGTTTATATTCAAAGGGTAGGTTATCATATCTTTCTGTGAATTTACTCCAATAGAAATATCAAAGAGAATGTAGGCCCTGAAGAGTCACTGTAAACTCCAGAGTAAAAGAGAGTGATACTAGTATTATTAGAAAAATAATTCTATGACACAAACATATTTTTTTTGAAATTTCCAAGCATCTTTTATCTACATTATGAGAAATAGTTTTTCAAACTTCCCTTAATTAGGTACTTTGGAATTATTATTTTGGAAAAACTAAAAATTTTATTATGTATGTAACTTTTAATTGATATTTTGTTGTGACTGAAATAATTTTAACTAAAGTAACAACCGATATTATTTCCAGTCATGAGTCGCGGAATTTATTTTAATTTTAAAAGGTAGTTGCTAAGGTTGGGAAAATCTTTGCTATGTGTTCTTACTGTCAACTGTGCATATTTTAAGGTATGTGACTATTTTCACCATGTTCACAAAGTTACTAAAACTGTAGGCAAGAAGAGGCAGTGGATTAAAAGCAAAATGTAAAATAATTTGATTTTATTACAAGTATTTAAAATTGGGTGTTTACTTAATTATTTATTATTAGTGGATGCTAAATAAAACACTTATTAGTGCTTATTAGTGCACAAGAGGAAAAGTCTGAATTGTCCTGAAGAATGGGATCAAAATAAACATATACAGTAATAAATGGATACAAACATTTATAGCAGCATAATTTACAATAGCCAAGTTGTGGAACCAGTTTAACAGTGTCTCTCAACAGCAAATGGGAAAAGAAAATGTGGTATATATACACAATGGACTTTCACTCAGCAATAAAGAATGAAATTGTGGTATTTTCTAGTCAATGGATGGAACTGGAGAACATTACACTAATGAAATAAGCCAGACTCAGAAGTCAAGGGTAGAAATCTCTCATATGTGGAAGACAGAAAAATTTTATAAAGCAATAAAAAAATGCAATCTCATGAAAATCTCATGAGATCAATAAAGTCCAATTAGGGAATCTACAAGGAGGGAAGAGAAGAAGGCATGAAACGTACTGGGGAATGAAACCTACCAAGTTTTGCTATGTCCATGTATTAATACATTACAATAGATCTTACTGTGGGAATGAGATTGATAAACCATGTTATGTGCATATATGAATATGGCATAATGAATACCAATATTATGTAAAATAATAATACATCAATAAAATGTATTTAATCTAAATATCTGACTAGTGCATATTTATTCATATATGTATATTGTTATTTATTTAAAGTTATTTATTTATTTAAATAATTTATTTAAATTATTATATAATAGTGATTATTACCTCAATTATTTTTATATGTTTAATTTGTTTAGTTGGAGACATATAAAATTGTACAGCTAGATATAAGTTTGGTCTCCAAATACCTCTAATTAAAAAATATGTGAAATGTTTCTAAATTTTTAAATTATGCAAAAATAAAATGAGTTTAGAAGTGTATAGCTAAGTCCACTCAAATGAAAGATTCTCATCTGTATTTATGTCCTTTATGTTTCAAATTTCTATAAAATACTAAGTTACATGGATGAATTTTCCTGGATACAGAATGCTTTATGTTGCAAGTCTAAGCTTAAATTTTAAATCTTGCAAATTTGAATTTTAAAATAGCTTAGTTACTATTGAATAATGAATTCAAATTTATAAATGTATATGTCATATATTTGCACATAATAATGTCCTGGGACTGGTTAGATTTGTTGGAAAATAGAACAGCAAGGAGCAAACACCTCAATATTGGCAATTAGTGCTCTTGTAAATTACATTAAAATATCATTTGAAATAAATGATTTCTTTTAAAAATATGTTTTAGTTGTAGAGGAACACACAATATCTTTATTTCTTAATTTATTTTTTATGTGATGCTGAGGATCGAATCAGTACCTCACACATGCTAGGCAAGTGCTCTGCCACTGAGCTACAGCCCCAGCCCCATTGAAATCAATGATTTCTTAACATAGAAAATCATAGTTAAAGTGAAAAACAAATATTTGCATATTAAGAACAAAAATGTATTTGATTTATGATTTTTATATTTTACATTGATTTTATTACTTTATAAGTGTTGCATTACTTTGATATACAATATTGTTTAATATTTTTGAAGTCTCTTTCTTGAAAATAAAATAATAAACTAATTACAAAAAGTCAGATTTATGTAGAAAAATGGTCTCTGAAGTATTTCTCCAAAGTAATTTTGAAACCTAAAGATGTCATAGTTAATTGAATATGTCACCACTTATTTCAAATTTGAAATAAACTAATTCTTTATTATGCAAAATCAATAGTGTCTATCTTTTCCTGATTTGACTTACATCAATTAATGTAAGCAAATTAGGAGAAAACTATTAGCAGCTGCAGTGAACCTTAAACTAACTTATCTTGGACACTTGTAACTCATCAAATTGGTGACCAAAAAGTGACCAAAATAATGCTTACTGAATATTAAGTAAAATAAATGTATTTTAAATTTTATTTTCTAATGTAATTTTTGAATTAAATATTTATAGAAAGGTTTTATTGGAAATTTTATTTAAATAATAATGAAATATATGAAAGCTTTACAATGTTCTGAAATTTTGGCAACTACAAAATTATTTCTTTATAGAATTAATGGCAATGGGTTTTTTAAACAATACCATTGTGATACTATATCATTTTATCTTGCTCTCTAAATTCTTAAACATCTACCAGAATTCACAAGGTTTCTTTTTGTTATGTTTGTTATGTATATTAAACTATTTCTAGTTTTGATGGCTGCTTCATTGTTTTGACCAAGTAGAATACTCTTCCTCTCTGGAATGTTTTCACTGAGTGCACAGTTTATTTGATTCCATCTAAAAGCAAATCTCTGTCTTTACTTTCATGCATCTTTTCCAAAAATCTATAACCTCAGTCTGATCTAAATTTTTAATGAGAAAACATTAGAAGAATCTTAATTGATGGACATTCTACAAAATATGTATACCTAGTACTGTTCAAAAATGCCAACGTCATGAAAATCAATGAAAAATTGCAAAATTTCCGTAAACTTAAAGACATGAGACACATGACTAAATGTAATGTAGTCTCTTAAACTGTACCATGGACCAAAGACTGGACATAAGTAGAGCTATAGTTTGCAACTGGAATGTCCCCCAGAGGCCATGGTCTCTGTCCCTAGTCCATGATGCTATTGGGATATAGTGGAACTTTAGGAGGTAGGGCATCATGGGAGGTTTTCAAACTATTGGAGGAATGCCCTTGAAGGGAATAGGAGGACCCTAGCCATTTCCTCTTTCTGTATTTTCCTTCTTAGCCATGAAGTGAACAGCTTTACTCTGCCAAATGTTCCCCACTCTGATGTGACACCTTGACACAGGTAGAAAAGCATTGGGGTCAGCAGCCCATGGTCTGAAACCTCTAAATCTTAGCCAAAATAAACCATTAAAAATTGGATTATCTTAAGTGGGTGTTATAGTGACATAAATGACTAAACTATCGAAAACTTGGTGGAATCAATAGTTCATTAGTATTATATGTCTGTTAAATTCTTACTCTGGACGAATACACTAAGATTATGGCTACTGAAAGCAAAGTTAAGGGTACAGAGGAGTTCTTTATTATTCCTGTAACTTTTATGTAAAGTCTAAAATTATTTCAAACAGAAAGTATAAAAAGGTAGCTACAAATAAAGTAAAAATTTCCAGTCTTGCAATTTTTCCTAGGAATTTATGCCATCTCTAACTCTGAGAATACCAGAGGTTGAGAAGAGAGGGATAAAATGAACATACTTTGATGTATGACTTTTTCAGTGCCAAAAACCTTGTGTGTTCTTGGCTAAAGACTATTTAATGTGGTAAAAAAGAATTATAAATCTTTGCATACTTTAATATCTATATTTTGGCAACTTTTATTAAAATTCAGACTTGATTTTTAGCATGGGTAAAATACTGGAGAATAAGGTAATCAAATCCCCTATCCCTATAATACTTACATTCTACTGGAGGAAAGAGGAAAAAATAAGCAGGCTGGTTACTGATAAAATTATGGAATTCTAATAACTTGCAGAAAGAAAATAGACTCTTCAAAGACAATGAAAGAAAAACATTTCTGACCTATATTGAGACTCTATAGTCTGATAAGTCAGATAAGTTTGTAATTAAAAAACAAGATACTTGTGATAGGCATAAAAATTCATAGAATGGAGAGAATATTTTCCCTGATAATACATTGTGATCATAAAGTTTACTTTTACTTAGCTCTTAATAAGACTTCAGGATCTGAGGAAAAAAATAAGAAATTCTAACGCAGAAAAATGTTTGGTTAGAGTACAGAGAAATTGAAGGGAAACAGTGGGAGGTACTTGGATTTGCTGCAAATCTTACACAAAATTTTACACAGCTGTTGGACAATAGATATAAAGAAATAATGACAAAATACAAGAACTATAAATTCAACATATACAGAAGTCTTTAAAACCTGAACTAATAAATATGATTTCATCTATATGTCACATTAGTATAAAGGTTTTAAAGTACTAGTTTCAAAAGATATAGTTAATAGTGTGGTTTTAAAAAAGAATGAAGACAAAGTCAAATATGTACATGACAATAATAATGACAATTTACCAGTCAATATTTATGAATTAAATGTCCTTCATGTTTAATAGTGTACCTCTGCTATAGGTATATATTACTACTTTACATATGTCCCATATCAATATTATATCCATGAGACTGATGATAATTTCTATTATTTTCTTAATGTAAGAAAATAAATCCAATGATGGCTAAGAAATTTTTCCAATATTAAATTTACAGTTTGTCTCTTAACCAAGAAGAAGTGTAGTGGGAGAGTATGTTTGATCCAGAATAGTTACAATAAGAATGGAAAGAAGAGCAAATTAATATTCTGTTATAGATAGAATTAATGGAATGTGACAATTTAATATACTGTTATAGATAGAATCAGTGGAATGTGGTAAACTTTTAGAGTTAAGGTTGTGGGTAAATTCTTAGAGTTGAAGATGAGAAGGAACAATTGATGACACCGATGTTTGAAGACTATGATAAAACCATCAGAACAAAGAATTGATTCTGTTTTGTGGGACAAAAGATAATAGGCTCTTGCCTAGCATGCATGAGGCACTGGGTTTGATCCTCAGCACTACATAAAAATAAACAAGTAAAATAAAGGCGTTCTGTCCATCTATAACTACAAAAAAATTTTTTTTAAAGATAATAGGCTCATCATAGCAGAAGCTGAACTAATGGGGTGAGTTTATTGCTGAATGTCTTTCTTAGATCCCTCCGTAAGTCAATAAACGTTCAGACATATTTGTGAGTTTTTTAACCTCACATCATATTTGTAAGAGTCACCCATTTGGGGAAAAATATGGCTAAAAAAGTATGTCAAATTTATGTTTTTTGAAAAAATAATTACAATGTCATCTTATTTTCTTTTAAAGTATAAAATCTTCATGAGAGATAAGGTAGTAATAAAGATCTCATGCTTCTTTCATTTCCTGAAGTATTTATTCAATGTTAAAATATTAAAATAGGCTGGTGCCATAGTCTTAATGCAAGCTGTAATTTAATAGAGAAAATATCAAAAAGTCAGATCTCATCCTCTATTCACACCCTTGCATTCCCTTCATTAATAACCTAAGAAGCACACATGATATATGGATTAGGAAAGATGTGCTAGACCACTGAGCTCATCGGGAACATTGTGTCTTTCAGGAGTGATATCTTAATTGATTAATGGATACTTCAGAATTTGAAAGGTATATTTTTAATCATTTACAAAAGGAAACTTATCTATAATTGTAAAACACCTGTAAATTATATATATATATAATTTATATATATTTATATATCAATATATACCTCTTTTCGAATACTATTCTGTTTTTGTAATTTCTATTTTTATGGGACTATGGCTATAATAAGACAGATAGATACATTAAAATTAATTTCAATTTACAAAGAATTTCCATTGCAGGGTATTTATTTATTTATTTTTCATACCAGGAATTGAACCCAAGGGTACTTGACCACTGAGCCACATCCCAGTCCTTAGTTTACTTTTTATTTTGAGACACAGTCTCATTAAGTTGCTTAGTTGCTGAGGCTGGCCTTGAACTTGTGTATCCCCCTGCCTCAGCCTCCTGATCCACTGGGGTTACAGGAGTACATCACCATACCAAGTTCAGACCTCATGAAGTAAATATTATAATGAGGTTTCAAATGTGTTAGTTCATTTTCTTATAACATCCTTGGATCTTTGAATGTTTTAAATTTCACTAGTTATGAATATTATATGCATTTTTATTTTTATTTGTATAATTATAACATTTTTTTAACCATTTCTTTGCCTTCCATTTTTTTTGGCTGCATAAAATATCCCCAAACATTTTTCACAGTATAAATAGAAGAGAGCATATAATTGTGTATGCCATCCTCTATCAACTTGATGAAAGAAATTGTAGAGGAAAAGTCAAACTTCTTTCTCTTCTCGTCAGTCATTTCAATTTATCAATGGTAAATCTTATTTTAATGCATAGGGACAGTGCACAAGTTAGAGTTGTACTGATTTATATTAGTCTATCTTACATTGAGATTGAGCTCCTTTTTCTCCATTAAGTATATTTCAATGTTCTTTAATGATGCTATTCTGGAAGAGCAAGATCAAGGATAGTCCAACATTGTAGGTTATAGAAAAGATTCATGGCTCTGGACCAATAGTCTGAAGGCTGAACATGAAAATCCTGTCCCTCTGTATAAATCTTTTCCTGCAGAGCACCACATAAAATGATATCCCTTGCTTGCAGCTTTCTTGGATAAGTCATATCATGTAAAAAAAAATAGCACAAATTAAGTCATTTAATTCCTACAAAATCATAGAAACGTGTTTTGGTCCCTCTTTGCAGAGTAGAAAAACCACTGTGGCATTATTTTTAAAAAGTATGTGCATAATTTTGCTCTCAAATTTATTTAATGGTAATGTCTATTCTCTTTTTGGTACCTCAAGTTATGGTAATCCTGTTATTGGTAAGAATTGAGAAAGTTATTTTCAAAATATTTGGAAAGTTTGATTGTTGCTTTAACACTAAGTTAATGATGTCCTGCTGCCCCCATTTACATAGGATGTAAGGGTCAAATATCAGTATGACTAGAACTTAGCTCCCAGGAAGCATTAACCTCACTTTAGTAATATTATGTTATTTTTGTTGTGGTCATTGCAGTAAGATAAAGGTAACTCTAAAAATCTGCTTTCTATCTATGTCCAATGAGGTTCTTGTTAACCTAGATTTTACAGCATTGTGAACACTTAATATTCAAATCATTTCTCTAACTTGAAATAAAGCTTCAGCTGAAAAATAAGAGTATTTAGGTAACCTATTAATGTTAGAGTGACTCTACATCAACATTATTTCTAGTTTTTTAATGGGGAGTTTTTTTCATAACATTATAAAGACATTTATATCAACAAGAGTTTTAATAAAGCAATAATAAAGCATTTTCTTTGAGGAAGGAAAGAAAAACAAAAACAAACAAAAAGACTAACCTCTCTGGCTCCTGAAACTAGATTTAAAAAATTGGTTTATAAGGCCAGATAATTCCTTGAGGCCAACCCTCTATGATAGCTAACCAGTGGGTCCATTAGCAGGCACAGGCAATGCAATCATCAAAATATTTTTCACTAGATTATGATCATTGAATTACAAGTGGAAAAATATCACGTTTGTATATTAGAAAAGGAAGCATGAATAGATAGCTAAATAGATAAATTTGACTTCTCTAAAACTAAATTTAATTATGAGAGCATGAATATATGCTTTAGAATTGCTATGGATTTTTTCACACAGCTCTTTTCAATGTAAGAAACAATTGAGTAAAAAGAAACAAATCATATCAGAAAACTTACTAAAAAATTCAAATAGAAAAAAAAGATGAAAGAGCCTCATTAAAGTCAAAATGCTATTCTGAATTATTTAGGATTTAAAAAGACTATATATGCCATTATCTTTGTATGGCCAAGCACTGAAAAATAAAGATCTCCCCATGGGTTACATTAAGTTCTTTGAAAATGTTCTGCAAATAGAGTATGGGTATAGTATCTATTGTTAGGAGTCATTACTCAAAACCCATGTCCAAAATACTAGAAAAACATTTCTTATATTTTATACAATAGAATGGTAGGTGACATAACCCTCCACATTTAGGTAAACAATTTTAGTTATTTGAATGAAAAAAAATCACGCAAGATATATACAACTTGGTATAAGTGTGTGTGTGTGTGTGTGTGTGTGTG
This sequence comes from Spermophilus citellus, assembly GCF_964194105.1. Classification (NCBI taxonomy): domain Eukaryota; kingdom Metazoa; phylum Chordata; class Mammalia; order Rodentia; family Sciuridae; genus Spermophilus; species Spermophilus citellus. The sequence goes on along the minus strand of NC_138185.1, from coordinate 102,566,411 downwards.
TGTGTGTGTGTGTGAGAGAGATCAGGTTCTTAAAAACTGAACTTAATGATCCCAAAGGGAGATTTACTGTTTGAAATGCCAGGATTTATTACTTTAAACAAGTAAAAAAAAATGCATAAATTCTGCAAGAAAATTAGTATTGGAGGAATTGAATTACAATGTTATTTCTGCCTCAATACCACATAGCATTGTTTATGTTGATAATATTAAAAAAGTAGTACTTTCCCGGAGCACTTCTGCATATATCAGAAGATGTATAAAAGTAAGTAAAAACACATTTAATCACATCACTGTGATATACACATCATTATAATTATAGTTAGCATCTATTCAGTTATTTCATCATGTGTATCCTCTCATAATCCCACTGATAATTTTAGGTAGTATATCACTAATGCTGATTGACACGGGATAATATAATATGTGGTCCTTGCTCTTCACTACATCAAATATTCACTTGACCTCAAATTGGACAAGTGATGACTTCCAAAGAACAAACATAGTGATGCTTCTACTTATATATCTTTCACAAATATGCCCTCTGCACTTAAAAATATTGGTTAATTTGTCACTATTTTGGTAAAATGAGTTCAGATGGCATGCAGTGGTAAGTATGGAACTTTTCTTTCTTATCAGGACATTGTGAAAATTCCCAATAGATTCAATTCTAAGGATCAGCTGCATAATATATTATGATCATAAAATACTTTCTCAACCCCTCTATTACTTTCCTATTAAAAGGTTTTCATTTTCTTTCTAGTTTTTTTCTTTTGCCTTCACTAATACAAATAATTCTTGAGAGTATATAAAATGCTGAGAACAGAGCTTTTCAATATGATATTCTTTTGTTGTTGTTGTTGTTAGACAACCAGAGTAATTGAATTTCTGAGAGAATAGGTACATATTTAATACAATATTTTTTAAAATGTGTTTTTATTTCTATAGGATGAAGTCCTAAAAATGTGATTGCTCAATCAGTTAAGTACATTTGTAATAAAATTATTTTTTAAATTATGTTTCTATTTCTACAGTGCAGAACTCCCATGATGTTATTGCTGGGTAAATGTGTATATTTCTTAATGCAAAAACTTCCAAGTACTGTGCCAAGAATATCTAGAATTCAGAGAAAGTTTTGTGTAGTTATTCGGGTTGTTTTTTAAAACGTATGAGGGAATATTTACAGTGCAGTTCATGTGGGTTCCTTTTCACGCTTCAACCATAGCAGGTCTACTTTTTAAACATTTTATATATTTCTCTGGCAACTATTGAAAGCTACTCATCAGAATATATTTCCTTTTCCCTGAGCACACACCAACTCCATATTTCTTTGCTTTTCTGGCTGTTACTTGTGACCATATGACAGAGTCATAGATATTGGAATGAGAGCAGAAAAAAAAAAAAAAACGAGAACAGTAATTTCTAACTCCACCTTTCAGAAGCCTCTTGCATGTGCTCTATGATCTATTAACCTTTGGGCTAACCCAAGGGAAGTAGTCATGATGGAATTCGAAGCTACACGTTGAAGGTTAGAGAAGCTACATTAGCTTAAGTGATTGTGGAGAGAATAGTCACCATGCTGACCTGAGAAACTCATAGCATAATGTGTAAGCAAACAAATACATTATCTTTGAGTCAAAATGCATTTTGGGATCAACTTGTTAAACAGTTAATGCCAACCTAACTAATAATTGCCCTCTAAGACTTCACAGGGGAAAAGCTTTCTGAAGTCAAATACTCTGTTTTTTTTTTTAATACTCTTCTCAGTGTTTAATGTAATACACAAAATAATCAATAATTGAATTGGGTAACAATAGTGATTACAATGATGATTTAGAAATCAAATGAAACAAGCATTTTTAAAAGTTGCATTTATATTCAAAGAGATCTCATGAAAGTAGACGGATGGAAGAGAGTACATAGATAAGATGGAGGGAGGGCTGATAGGAATGAGGAGAAAATATGAAATGAATTTGACCAAATTATGCTATGTGCATGTGTGAATATATTACATTGATATTCATTTTTATGTATAACTGTTATGGTTTAGATATGATGTGTCCCGCAAAAGCTCATATGTCAAACAATACTAGAACAATCAAAGGAGAGATGATTGGGTTGAGAGTCTTAAATTAATCTCTGTGTTAATCCCCTTGTAGGTATTAACTGGGTAGTAACTCTAGGCATGTAGGTAGGGTGTGGCTGGAGGAAGAAGGTTAGTATCATTCTATTTGTCCTTGGTGAGAAAGAGCTCTTTTTGTTTCCTTTTGACTATGTTCTGAGTTGCTTTCCCCTATGATGATATTCTGCTTTACTTTGGGCCCAGATCAATTGGCATCAGCCATCTGTGGACTGAGCCCTCTAAAACTGTGAACACCAAATAAACTTTTCCACCTCTACAATTGTTCTTATCAGGTGTTTTGGTCATGGCAGAAAAAAAACCTAAAGTAATAACTATAATTGCCAAATAACAATAAATAAACAAACAAAAGGAAGACCAGTCCTTTCAGGAAAAGGATCAGGAGCAGGAGAAAAGTACTAGGTATTGAAAAGGATAACATTTTGTTATATGCGTTAATGAATATGTCAAAAGAGCCTCACTATTTTGTATAATTACTACACCAAGAACAATAAAAAAAACAGTGCAGTGTGGTCTTATAAGACAGAGATGTATAATTGTTTCCAGCTGGGTACAAAAAACCCCCCAATAAACCATTTATTAATTTTTATTTTAATTTTTATTTTAGGATCTTACAAAAGATATCAACATGGTCTGTATTTTAATAAATTTTGTTTTGGAGGTTAATAATTGTGTGATATTCTTATATAAAATACAGGAAATCAAGACTAACATGTGAACACTGTTAAACCTTGTCACATACCTTAATAGAAGTGAAAGTAATATTTGGTAATAAAGATGAAAAGAAAATCTTATCCATCTCCATAAAATATAAGTATATTACAGCTTATATTTTGTAGATTACAGCTTATATTTTTAAAATATTTTTATTTCATCATTTATTGTGTAATGGAGAAAAATTAAATGTCTCCAAAAATTTGGAAAAAGAAAAGTATGATGATCCTCTCCTTTCTTTTCTTTTTTTTCTTTAATAATAATGTCATCCAAAAGACATGAAAGAGATACAAGTAGAAAGGGAGGCTAGGTGAGGTTTGAGGTTCATGTGAGGAAAGGAGCTAAATAAGGTGTCAGCTGCAGGTATCAAGATAGGTTAGATTTAGGGGAATTGAAGAAATTTGTAGACAGAATCTCAATGATGGAGAAGAGTTACAGATATGAAAAGGAGAAAACATAAGATGAATACTGCAGTGCTGAGTTTAATTGGAATTATTAGTGTGAACTCATGGTTTTACACACAGAGATTCATAGATGGCACATGTGAAAACACATACATATGTGCTATTCATAATTATGCACATTAATGTTTGTCTATGTATAGGTATATAGATGAGCACACACACACAGAAACATGTTCAACAGAATGGACACAGAGCACAAAGCAGCAGTTAACAAAGTAAGTGCTGAGATCTTGGTTTCTGAATTTGTCTCCCACTAACAGGAATCAGATCTCCTTGAAGAAGTGTCTATTTCTAATACTAAACAAAAAAAGTACAGTATTATCCTGCTATATCTCATGCCAAGAAATATAGACATTCTCAAAAGAAAAAAAATAATTAAAGTGTAACAGAAATACATAGAAATCATTTTAAAATGGTTGTTAAAGAAATGTTGAACTTGAAATTTTCTTTAGACTATTATAATATACATTGCAGGGCTTAAAAACTAGTTTATATTAATAATGTGTTCTACATAAAATTTGAAAATAATATATAAAAATTATTTTCCAAAATTGAAAATTATTTCTGCTTCTATATACTTAATAAATTATAATTGTCATGTTTTCTAATATGGAAATAATAAAAAAATATATAATTGGTATTACATTAGGATAATCTTTTAATAGGGTCAAATTAAGGTTGTCAATGGATTAGAAGAAAGTATCTAAAAACTCAACTATACCTATATGTTCACTCTGTTTATGGCAAAGGCAATAATGCAGTGTTAAAGGGGAAGATGAAGATGGTATTTTTAATGAAAGTGTTTTGATGACTTATCTGCACATCATATACAGAATGAATTTTAAAAAACAAAAATAGTGGGCTGGGGATGTGACTCAAGCAGTAATGCGCTCGCCTGGCATGTGCAGGGCGCTGGGTTCAATTTTCAGCACCACATAAAAATAAAATAAAGATGTTGTGTCCACCAAAAACTAAAAAATAAATATTAAAAAATTCTCTCTCTCTCTCTCTCTCTCTCTCTCTCTCTCTCTCTCTCTCCCCCTCCCTCCCTCCCTCCCCCCTCCCTCAAAATAAAATAAAATATAAATAGTAAAAGAATAAAACTTTCAGGGGAAAATGTAGGAGAACATCTTAAGGACCTTGGGATAAAAATTGCTTTCAAAAAGGTAACAATATTTCTGACAATGAAAGAAAAGATAAACTTTATTAAAATTATTGAAAATATTTGACATAAATTACCATTAGAGAATAGAATACCAAAAGACTAAAAGGAAGAAATACTAAAAAATATGTATATTATTCAAATGACTTAACATGAGTTTGTAATTATCTACAGATCAATAAAAACAAAAGTTACACCAGAGAAAAAAGTACGGAATATTTGACTGAATGCTTCATTAAGATGATATCCAAGTAACCATGAAAATATGAAAAACTTTTCAATATCATTATCTGTTAGAGAAGTGCAAATGAAAACCACAATGTGATGCCACTACATATATTTTTTAAAAAGAGATAGAGAAAGAGAGAGAGAGAGAGAGAATTTTTTAATATTTATTTTTTTATTTTTCGGTGGACACAACATCTTTATTTTATTTTTATGTGGTGCTGAGGATGACCCCAGTGCCCCAAGCATGCCAGGCGAGCGTGTTACCTCTTGAGCCACATCCCCAGCCCACTATATATACTTTTGAGTAATAAAAAAGCAGAAAATGGGAAATTAAGGAACTAGCACTCTCTTGTGCTGATGGTGGGAATGTAAATTGATATAAACACTTTGTAAAACTGTGTATAAACAGACAAATAAAAAAGCATAGGTGTTTTTAGGCCCTTTTTTCTGATCCATTGATTACCTTATGAATCTTTAAGCTATTAAAAATAATCTTAATATAGGGCTGGGGATGTGGCTCAAGCAGTAGCGCACTCACCTGGCATGGGTGCAGCCCGGGTTCGGTCCTCAACACCACATACAAACAAAGATGTTGTGTCCGCTGAAAACTGAAAAATAAATATTGAAATTCTCTCTCTCTCTCTCTCTCAAAAAATAATAATAATCTTAATATTATACCAATAATGAATTCTGATATCATTTTCATATTAGAAAATATGACAATATTAAATACATACTAAACATGAACTTATACACAGGAATACCTAGCAATCCATTCCTAGTTATATGCCCAATAGAAATGCCTGTGTACATGCACAAAATGACATGTATTTAAATATTCATAAGCAGTACAATTGTGATAATCCATAACTGTTAACTATGTGTATCATTAGGAGAATGGATAAATAAATTATGGAACATTGATAAAGTGAAATTGTACGTATCATTGTACAAAAATGTTACATAATGTTATGAGATAATAGGAATGAAATACATACACTCAAAATTCAGCAAATGAAGCTAAACTTTAAACAATTCATTGCATTATTTCATTTATTTAAAGTATAAAAGAGTCAAAAAATAATCTACTGGTTATAAGGCAGTAAAGTGAAAACCTACAGTGGAGTTGAAATTATTGAGAAGAAGGGGCATGAGACCTCTACTCTACTATGTTGTAGATGATGATTATTCTCAATTTAAGGGCTAGTAACAGAAATGTCTTTATTCTGTGAAAAAAACATTGGAATGTATAGTTATATATGTAGATTTTTCTATTTCTACATATATTTCAATAAAGATATTTTTTAAAAAATGGAAATAGGATGAGAATTAATTATTATTATGTACCAAATGAGCCCCTACTATAAACAAACACAGAAAATTATGAATCCTACACATTTGAACTCTAACATTATCTATAGTTATTTAATAATATATTTGATAGTCTTATATGATATGAAAAAATTCATATAACTAAATTATTTATTTTAACATTTTCATTCAATTTTATTGAAAGTTTCTGTTTTATAATTGTCACAAAGTTAACTTCAGAAAATAATTTTTTTAGTATTTCTCACTATAACATTATACTTCTTCCATAAAAATGTATTATAGCCAGTAAATGATATTAAACAATCTACACTAGCAGACACTAGCATCATATAAAATTGGCGTAATATTAGGACAATTTTATAACAGCTTAAAGAAAGATAAGTTAACCAATAGATTAGAATAAAGGGTCTGACAATACCAGTATAGTTTTGTGATACATACCTTTTGTAGCTATGACATTTAATTTTTAAATATAGATAATAAAAATCTAATGGAAAATGTGACTTTACTTTTAGAAATTGCATTTATCATCTATTAAAAAGCAGTAAAGTTGACAACTTTAGTGAAACATTATTTAAGCTGAACATATTTATGCCTCATGGGCTATTTTGTTTTTCATGCCTATTGAAATTAAATGCTAAAATTAACCTTTCTCTTTTTGAAATCTTTTATAGTGCTTGACCCCAGGAAGAAGTCAATTAACTTCTTTGAGAAAGAAGATAAGGTGAAAGAATTCTTCGAATTTTATAGTAAAAAAGGGAAACAAAATTCCTTGATCACTTGATTTTGCCAAGCTATGGAAACAATAACAGTCATAAACTTTCCAAGCAACTTGGACAATTAGGCATTTTAAAGAATTCTTAATAAAGGTTTCTAATAAGTGCCTTCTTGGGAATTCAGGTGACATCCTGAGTCAAAGTCTGACATGGAAAGAGGGAAATTGCTATTGCAATCACTCCCACATAAAAGATAGCTCAGGCCTCTACCTAGTTCACATCAACAGGGCGGGAGTACATAGGGGTCTTGACTGCAGCTGGCAAAGACTTGGAAGATCAGTGTTCAATAGCATCACATTTTGATAGTTGGATATAAGAGCCAAGGACCTAAAGAGACACTTCTCAGAAGATGATATATAATCAATCAACAAATACATGAAAAAATGTTCATCATTACTAGCAATTAGAGAAATGCAAATCAAAATCACTCTAAGATTTCATCTCACTCCAATCAGAATGGCAGCTATTATGCATATAAACAATAATAAGTGTTGGAGAAGATGTGGGGGAAAAGCTACACTCACACACTGCTGGTGGAACTGCAAATTGGTGCAACCAATATGGAAAGCAGTATGGAAATTTCTTGAAAAATTGGGAATGAAGCCACCATTTGACCTAGCTCTCCCCGTCCTCAGTCTATACCCAAAGGACCTAAAAACAGCATACTACAGGCACACCACCACATCAATGTTTATAGCAGCACAATTCACAATTGCTAAACTGTGTAACCAACCTAGATGCCCTTAAGTAGACGAATGGATTAAAAAAATATATGGCATATATATACACAAGAGAATATTACTCAGCAATAAAAGAGAACAAAATCATGGCATTTGCAGGTAAATAGATGGAGTTAGAGAAGATAATGCTAATTGAAGTTAGCCAATACCAAAAACCAAATGCTGAATGTTTTCTCTGATATAAGGAGGCTGATTCATAGTGAGATAGGGAGCGGGAGCGTGGGAGGAATAGATGATCTCTAGATAGGGTAGAAGGGTTGGAGGGGAAGGGTGGGGGCATGGGGTTATTAATGATGGTGGAATGTGATGATCATTATTATCCAAAGTATATATATGAAGACATGAATTGGTGTGAATATACTATGTATACAACCAGAGATATGAAAAATTGTGCTCTATATATGTAATAAGAATTGTAATTCATTCCTCTATTATATATAAATAAAAAATAAAAATAGAATAACATTAAAATAAAAAAAATCACATGGCATTTAAGAACACAGTCATTATTATTTTCTGTCTGGTAATTCATGGAATCTGGCAAGTAGTCTGAATCACCTTTATTCAAAATACATATTGAAAGAATAAGATGAAATATATAAAAATAAAGAAATGGTGGCAAATAGATATAATTGAAAAAACGTGGAAAAGTAGAGGCATTTGATTTCTATTAGCCATACATCAGAATATGCCAAATTGCATATGCTTACTGCAGAATGTTTAATAAAAGTAATGTAAAACACAGCAATAAAATTTTTTCACATGTAGAAGTCATCTCAGAAATTGCATATTAAAGTAGATAAGTTGAGCAATATGCAGGGTTTTTTTGTTTAAAAACTCTGCCAGAATTATTATACTTAATGATTGAATTTAATGTTGTTATCCATTGTTCCTAATAATTTTCTCCTAGTTTATTGATTCATTTGTTTCCCATAACTTGAGAATAAATATTCTAATCAGCAATAGAAAAATATATTTCATTTGGTCTCATTCAAAACATATTCATCATATGTTAGGAAATCCAGCAGCCTATAGGAATTCACTATAAATAAAATTGTAATTAAAATGGTAATGGTGTTAATCCTATATTTTTAGTGCTCTGTCACTCTCATTCCTCTCTCTGTCTTTGTCTCTCTCTCTGTCTCCCTATACAAATATATAGAAGTGTTTGCATTTATATCTCTATTTATCATATTGTACAAGGTCAACAACCTGTTGCTCATAAGCTAAGATTCTTACATTTTTAAATGACTGAAAATAATTTTGAAATGGATTCTATTTTCTGCCTTGTAAAATTTATGAAAAACCTAAATGACATTGCCACTGTTTTTCTGTGTATTGTCTATAATATGCTACATCAGTGTTGAGTAGTTGCAAAAGTTTAGGTATCTTTGAAAAAACTAAATTATTTACTACCTGTTTATAAAAGTTATTTGCTCACTTCTGATATAATAACTCGTGATTCTATGCCCTGTATCACAGTGTTCTGGATCAGCCAGGAATAAGCTCCCTAAATAACAACCCAGAAAAGGAGGTCAAAGAAACACTTAGTGGGTTTCAAGAGATGTGCAAGACAATTTCTTCTGACATTGCAAAGTACATAGTAGCACTTATTTTCTTTAAATATTTTTTGAATTGTTGATGGAACTTTATTCATTTATTCATATGTGGTGCAGCGCACATGCTGGGCACGCGCCCTACCACTAGGTCATAACTTTTCCTAAGCACTTTTCTAAATTTAAAAAATTTATTTGAAGGCTACAAAATTTATAATACATAACATTGACAAATAAATATTTATATGTGTTAAACATTTTCATATGTCATTGTAAATTAATACATACATAATTACACCTATCATACAGAGAGCAGAAGACATGATGGTAGGTGTGATAGTCTAAATAACAGTCATATGAAACTAGATTATATATATTGAAAGATTTTACGCAAATACAAACACACACACACACACACACACATATATAAACATAATTCACATCAAAGAGATCATTATATTCTATAACATTAAAGTGAGCTGAAGAAGTGACAGGGAAGCAGAAAGTGAGTATTTATTAATGCATTTATAAAAGTACAAATAAAATAAAAACAGCATTATATAAATTCCATATGGTGGATTTTAACACAAACATTTTTATTGTAATGATTTTGTAGTTAAAGTCTATAGAATGATAATATTTCAAATTATTACTACCTATTTAGTCATTGTTTCTTATGTGAAAATACAATCCTTTGATGGATTTTTGAAGGTCCACCCTATGATTCAGAAATTTTAGGTCAGATTTCATAAAACTTTACATATATTATAAAAAGACACTTTATGAAAGGTCAACAGTGATTCTCAAGTATTCAAGAGTCCCATTCTTTGGCTACTAGAAATTGACAGAAATAGTGAAAGCTGTGTGCCAGTATATAATGTTGGTATGTCACATGATTTAGCTCTTTGCTATAATAATGGTGTTTTCATTTTAATATGCACAATAAAATACAAAAATGACTCACTAGTTCTTCTACGTGATAATGATTAGGTAATATCAAATCACATTTCAGCTGAACTCCCAAATGTTTTATGATTACTTTATGGTTTGTCACCTTATTCATGTTCACACTTTGTCATTTTGCTCCTTAGACATTCAATTTCCTTTTGTCTTACTCTGTTAGTCATATTACCCTTTAAATTAGTAATGTAATTGGATAGAGTAATAACCAAGACCATTTCTTCAGAAATGAAATTGTACATGTTGTGTTTTAAGTTAGTTATTTGTAAGTTATGAGTTTTATAGAAAAAAGAAAGCTATCACACATTTATAGCTTATTGCTGTACTTCTGAACATTTTTGTGTCATAATATGCTTTAAAAAATACATCATCTCCACATACACTGGGTAAAGAGTTGATCTATTTCTATCCATAGGTTATTGGCAAGGGTTCTCCAGGTAGCCAAGGACTGAATAAACCACACTTAAGACTGTGGGGGCATAAATATTAACAGTCCTAGACTGAAATCTTCCAAATAAATCCCAAGAAAAAGGCTTGAAGGTAGATAGTTTATTTAAGAAGAGGCATCAATGAATGGGAATGAGGGACCAGAGAATTAAAAGGGAAAAAAAGGATGCATTTAACTTTGTTGTACACTACTGTAAGCTCTTGGGGCTTAGTCACACAGTGCACACCTGATGTACAATAGAGAGTAATGTACCCATTAGTCCAGGGTATCATCATGGGCATTAGCAGCACTCACTGCTGTATTGTGCCTTCCATGAGTACTCAATGGGTTTCCATAACCCTTAGTTATATTCAAGAAAAAGCCTATGATAGGAAGGGAGAGGTATAAAATGAAGCCCTGAGATGAAGTTACACCTATGAAAGGTGGGTTGGAATATTTCAGTAACTTCTCCCACACAGTGGCCACTGTTAAGAGGATTTGCTATTGCATGCAACTTCATCACTGTTCCTTTCAACTGAGTTGAAAATATCTATGCTATTGCAACTTTAAGTAACTGTCTATAATAAAGAAGCACGGCTGGGGATGTGGCTCAGTGGTAGAGTGTTTGCCTAGCATGTGTGGGTTTGATTCTCAGTACCACATGTAAAAAAAATAAATAAAAGGTCCATCAACAATTTAAAAAACAATTTAAAAAATTAAAAAAGAAGCAATGAATAAATGTTATAAAAACACATAATTCAATTTCAATTTCTTGCCCTTGTACTTAGCCACAGATGGGCTAAAATGGTTGAGTCCGGTTCAAAAGTGTTATAGATTTGAAATGTCACATTCCGTTGTGATAAAACTCAATAAGTTTTTGTGAAAACTTATTAACTACATAGTTATCCTGTGTCAAAATAAAAGATTCCTTTGTGTTTTTTATTAGTTGTTCAAGACAATACAATGATATTGACATATAATACACTTGATTCAAATAGGGTATGACTTCTCATTTTTCCACGTGTACAGATTGCAGGATCACATTGGTTATACATCCATGTGTATACATACAGCAATCCTTGTTTGATGTGGCAATGTTCACAATTTGATATTGAATGAACATACATGGTGTTAGTATCCCTCCTATCTCGTGTGTGGTTTGAGGAATTGTGAACTGTAATATCCACTGAGTGCTTAGAACCTTGTTTTACATTTATGATTTTAAGGTACGTTAAAATTTCTCCTATTGTTATGTAATCCCTAGATAGTTTTAATTCCTGCAAAGTTGCTGCATTCAGTCAACTTTCTTGGCTGTAGGTCTGCTTCTAAAACTACTGAATTTTAAAAGGTCACCACTTGATTTTTGTTTTCCATTTTTAAAACTCTCAGGTAATAATTCTTACTCATTAGAATCGCCTCTTGCCTCATTTCATAAAAAATAAGATCTCACTAAGATAGCATATAGCATTTTAAATGAAACAATGCTTCCAATAAAGAATTACACTTTTGAATTTTTGAAAAACAGGCGAGTATGAGTAATGAAAATACACTCAATGCATTAGAAAAATACTACTAAAATGGAAAGAACACTATAGCAGAAGTCTTAATAGAGTTGTAATTTTTTTACATAGCTAAAAGTCATAAACATGGCATACTTCTTACATAGCTGAAAGTTTTAAATGTGATATATACGTTCTGTATATAATTCCCTTCTCATAAAGTTACAGTTATGATAGATGCTTTCTAAAGACTTGCATAATTAAAATATTTTTATTCATATATTATCAATTTATGATTACCTACAAGTGAAATGAATCATCTAGTCTTTATCATCTTTGAACACATGAAAGTTGTACCTCACAGTGTATAGATTGTTCTCATCACAAATAAGATAGATTCATATATAGATACATATTATATACATGAATACATATTCATTCTCTATATTCATCTCTCTCTATATATAGATTTAAAGCATATTATTTCAACTGACTGAATTCTAATAGTAATGATTATTGAGCACTCACCAAAATTATAATTCATAGAGTAAAAGAAGACAGAGCAAGCAATCTATGTGAAATTCAAACTCAATAAAGGAATTCTTTATACAGTGCTTCCTATATTAATTCTATCACAAGTAATTTCCATTTAGCACCTCCAGTGATAGAATTTCACTTCTAACAAGAAGAAACTTAGCTAAGGCACAGGACAGCCTATCCTATTCTCAAAGAGCTTCAGCTATTTGATCCAATCAAGTGTATTTATTGATGATTTACAGCAGTCCCAGAATATTCCTAAGCATTTGTAATATTCGTCCATATGTTGAACTTCATATGTACTTGGTTCATTTCTTTCCAATTGTATTATTTGATTAATGACTGAAATTGATATGCCTTCTGATAATAAGTCTTTTTTTCCAAATAAATTGAGATGGTGACCCACACATCTTTGTTAGAGTCTTCATTGTTAATTTTCTATTCAGAGAGGTAATCTGAGATCGTTTTGAATTCTCTAGTGGCCTATTTGGCATAGAGGAGAAAATGACAAGAGTATAGATACATTCTCTGTACAGTTGTCTTTCTCTGCAATTTCTCAGTGTAGCTTTGACAGGTAATGTAAGTTTGCCCTATTCTGTGGGTAGTTAGACGACATTTGCTTCATAAATTGTCAGCATGTTCTCTCTTCAAAGTTGTAAGGATGACCTTAAACAAAGACAAATGTCTTGTCAGAATACTAAAATTCTTCTACAAAGCTTTAGCCTTCAAAATATCAAAATCTTTTCTTAAGAACACATCCAGAACATTGAAACTCAAACAAGTTAAAAATAGATCTAAATTAGTGATTTCCTGACTTTATATAATACACACGGAGGTTTACTTAAAATTCTACAAGGTTTCTCTAATTACAATTAACATTAATGACATTGGGTTAAACTATTTATCAAACCGCAAGAAATCTATGTAACAAAAATACTTTGGTATGTCTCTCCAATTTACAGCTCCCTTTAATCCTAAATTACTCTGGAACACTCCATAATTTGAAACTTCCCAGGACTTGTTAATAGTGCTCTACATTCTCTCTCTGGACTAAAATGTGTCTCAATTTGGGATTTCAAATTTTAAAAGGTATTGCATATTTTACATATAATGATACATGATAAATTAGATACAACATATGAAAAATGTAAAAAAGTCTCCTAACTCCTAGACTGTGTGTGTGTGCAGTTTATTAGTGGACATTGTGGATACTGCACTTAGTTCCTCAAAAGAATATCTTATCTATTAATAAGTGCACAGGTAATTAAGAGAAGGGCAGGGTTGCATCATAGTTTCCTTTCTGCAGTATGTTTTTAAGTGTGATGGAGAAACCACTAATAGTGTTCAAATTATATTGTACATTAAAGGAGATGAATATTTAATAGGAATTTAATCCTTAAAGTTGTTAATTTGCTACTTCAACTAATACTTTTTGAAGGCTACTATGTAGACCGCACTGAGAATACAGAATTGGAGAGAAATATATTGACTTTAAAGGTACTTTTATTCAATTTATTATAAGTAACAGTCAATAAAGCTGTTATCCATAAAATAATCTATGATTTTCCTGGGTTTTGTTTTTGTTTTTATTTTTGTTTAATTTGGTAGCATCTATAGTATTTGACTATACCATATGACAAGTACAGGGAAGGTAGATATCCTCTACAAATTGTCAGCATAAATCCAATTTATTACATACATATTTTTACTTTATCTTTGCTTTGGGGAATTACTTTCCTTGTGGAGTGATAACCTTGCTTGTAAGATTCACAGATAATCACTCTTGATCTACAAAATAACTCAAAAGCCCTTAGGGTATTAGAAAATTTCATTGCTGCATAAAATTCAACACAATAAGGGGCAAAAATTCAAAGCCAACAATATAGCTACTAGAGAGAAAAGAAATACAGAGAATCAGGGAGTAGTAGGGTAAAAGATTTCTTTTATACTTGAGTCATTTTTTCAAAAAAGAATTATGCTTTAGATAGAGAACTGATATTACCAGAGCAACATGATAGAGGTTAGACTATTTATTTATTTATTTATTTATTTATTTATTTATTTATTTTGAGAGAGAGAGAGAGAGAGAGAGAGAGAGAGAGAGAGAATATTTATTTTTTAGTTTTTGGTGGACACAACATCTTTATTTTATTTTTATGTGGTGCTGAGGATCGAACCCAGCATCCTGCACATTCCAGGCGAGCACGCTACCACTTGAGCCACATCCCCAGCCCAAGGTTAGACTATTTATAATTGAAAACTTAGATGCTAAATATACTTTTTCTACATTGCATGATATTTTAAGTCATTTGTACACTTTGATAAAGTTGAACATGACTACTTTGATACTTTCAATATAGTTGCATTTTTTGTATCAGTGTTATTTTATTTTGTTTGTTTTAAAGGAAAATTCAAATGTTCTAGTTCTAGTTCTTAACAGAGAGTTTGTTTCTTAGATACAAAAATTTGGATTAGTTCTCTAGAAGTGTTTTCCCTAAGACAATCAAGTGTTCTGAAAATATGATAATTTTTCTCCTTAGAAAATAAAAGCCTATGGTATAGAGTAGGTGTCAGGAAGTTACAACTTGCTGTCTGTTCTTGTAAATAAGGTTTGATTGAAGCATGATCATTCAACCAAAGGCAAAGTTGAAAGTTAGGAGAGACAGAGAGATCTTTTGGTTTAGTCTGGAAAATCTAAAGTATTTACTACCTTTACCTTTATTTTCTGATACTTTCAGTAAAAGCAAGGAAGTGTTTATTGCCAAAAAATGGAATAGAAATGAATGTGTTGAATTTACACTATTAAATAAAAGAAGAAGAAAGAATGAAATAAAGAAAAGAGGAGAGATCACGAAGTATGAGGTAGACTACATGTAGAAAATGTTCACCCAATGTGACTTTCAGAGTGAAGAGCAACTAGTAATGAAAGCCGCAGTAAGACATATTCTTTTATCATACTTTAAAATTAGAGACACTTTGAATGCTATATATAAGTGCTAAGAGTGAGGCAGAATTTTGATTTAGTAAATAAACCTAATATGTTAAGGCTACCCTGAAAACTAACCTGGTTTTAGGGAAAACAATGAAAGCACTGTTTGTATACAGGTCAGTACTTAAGAAATATACAAGTCTTAAACATGAATTGGAACAGGAGATTTAAAAAAAAATACCAACAACTGACAGCAATGTATTAACCGGTGGGTGTTAGCAAGCAATTATCTGTAAGACTTCTACTCAGAATCCATCAACTCCTACTCTGCTGGATTGCTATACAGAGCAGTAAAATTCCACAAAATTGTATTCACAACAGCAGCCTTTCATGAAGAACTGTGGCCCTCACAGGGAGAAGGAGGTATAACTTGGGATACAATTCATGTTCAGCTTCCCACAGAGTCTTCCAGAAAATCTGGTTTAGTTCTTTGAATTGACAGCATCAAAGTTGTGAGCATCGCAAATCAATGTTGTATTTTGTGGCTTTTAAACATCATGTAAAATTTGATACTTTATGTTTTTGATCCTATATGGATAAACAAGGTTTTTATTACATAATTTCAAACATCAAATATAATTATAAATTATTAGTATATTGTTATGTCAAAAGCTGTCCCTGGTATTTTAGTGATTTCATTCTCTGCTGACTTTGATCATTGTAAAGAACTTCTTTTAATACACTTAAATATTCTTTTGAAAATACTTCAAAACAAATTGCAATTCTTCATTTCCAGGAAGATTTGTAACACTATCTTTTATTTTCTATAGTTCTGACTATTTAAATATACATTCAGTTTTGCAGAACAAGTACAACAATGGTTCACCTTTTCTTGATTACAACTAGGAAAATTTGCAACTTTTTGAGAAATAATTCTGAGCTCCTGGCTCTAAAATTAGGTCAGCCTGAATTCCCTTTGGTATGGTAAACTCAGGAAAAAATTTTCTAATTTTACTTAAAATAAAATATTTTTAAGAGCTAAACATTAATGAATCATTAAAAGATATACACAAATATTACATTTTTATTAAATATGTATATATATATATATTCATCTACTCAGAATTATCTTCTCCTAGATTTCCATTATAGCTTAATTAATAGCTAGCTCATATATCAATAACCCATTTGTTTTATTATTACATTATTTGTTTATGTGCTATCTTTCTGACAACTGAGAATCTTGAGGTCATTTACCATGTCTTATTCATCTTTGCAGAATACTTAGAATAACCAAAGTTTCATTCAGAGAATTCAAGTATTGTTTCTGAAAGAAATGCAGTTAACTGATGCAAACAGAGGAACAACTAAGGGAGGCTTCAAACTCTATTAATTTACTTCTTTTTTCATAAATGTTAAACATTTATAAAAATTCTATTTGTGGCTCTATCTACTATGCTTATAAATAAAATAAATTGTTTTTTTCTATGTTTAAACCATTCTCCATTAATTCAACTACTCTGTCACTTGAAATGTCTCCCTTGGTTACACTACAATAAAAAGTATCTATCACATTGATAAGTACTTAAACATTTTTAAATATCTCCTAAATTAAGTAATATCCTGCAGAAATGATTTGAAAATTTGGAGATAAAAAGTTCCTTTTTGAGCAATGACAACAACCTAATATTGATAATATTTTCACATTTAGGTTTTTTTATTATTATTCTAATTTAGTAGTGGAAATATATCTCCAGAAATTGGTTCTAGATATCCCAGGCTTTCAATAGAAAATACTAACATTTCTTTTACATAATGGTGACTCCAGCTGGCACAGCCAGATACCTGAGCTGACATTGGGGACTGTCTGCGGGTCCTGCACTCCCTCCATATATCAGAGAAGTCCCATTCTATCAAAATAAGATGGAATGTAGCTTTGATTGTGAATGTGGTCAGCTGGAGCCACCTGATCACTAATAAAAGGCATCTGTAATCAACAATCACCATGGCCTCTTGTTGAAATATATAGCAACAAAGGAAGAAAAGAAGCAAAATGGAAATAGTGTTTACCAGCACCTTAGAATAACGCTGCTCAGGACCAGTTCAACACGGAAAGTGTCTACACTATGAGGAGAATGTTCATAGAAGCCCGTTGTGTGCATATCCATTCACATCTTTGTTAAATCATTTAGCCCAGTATATTTGAGTGCATAGTATATTGCATTTCATTCCCTTCGAGTTTCTTGAATGTCTTCTTTAAATGTCTACAGAGTTGCTCCCCGTTTCTTGAACTATGAGTACTGCAATCTTTTTAAATCTCAATATAAGCAGAGCTTTTTAAGCTTTAAATCTGAGGGGAACTCAACAGGCCTGGTTGAAATATGCAATGAACATCGAGAAAACATCTTGCTGTAGAAGCATAATTGTTTTTCTTCTCCCTTTTAAAAGATTTTTCCTTTTGATGCTAGTTTCCTTCCTTGTTTACACATTTTCAACAGTTTGAAAGGAATAGACAATAGTAAGGATTTCAAAATGGCAGAGAAATTTGAAAATCTTATGAACATTCATGGTTTTGATCTGGGCTCTGGGTATATGAACTGAAAACCATAGGGTTGTGGAGGCGATGGCTTGGGCTTTTTCTGCTGTAGATAATGACTGTGACAAAAGTGTAGCCATCAAGAATATTGTCCTTACTGTTGTTCCCCAGGGTGTCAAACATGCTTTCTGTGAAATCAAAATTATGAGAAGACTTGGCCATGATACATATTGTTAAAGTGTTTGAAATTCTTGTCCCCAGTGGCAACCAGTTAACCCACTGTGGGCTCTTTTACTAAACTGAACAGTGTTCACATTGTTCAGGAGTGCATGCAGACAGACTTGGCTAATGTGCTAGTCCAGGGCCCTTGACTGATAGAGCATGCCAGGCTTTTTGTGTATCAGTTGTTACATTGGCTCAAGTGTATTTACTCTGCAAAGTACTGCACAGAGATCTCAAATCAGCTCATCTTTTCATTAATACTGAAGACTTGGTGCTGAAGATAGGTGACTTCGGTTTTGCATGGATCAAGGATCCTCATTATTCCCATGAGAGTTGTCTTTCTTAGGTTTGGTTACTAAATGGTAAAAATCTCCAGTCTTTTACTTTCTCCTAATAACTATACCAAAGCCACTGACATGTGGGCTGCAGGCTGCATCTTTGCCGAAATGCTGAATGGTAAAACCCTCTTTGTAGGTGCAGGTGAACTTGAACATATGCAACAGATTTTAGAATCTATTCCTGTGGTACATTAGTAAGATCATAAAGAGCTTCTCATTGTAATTCCAGTTTACATTAGCAATTACATGACCCTTCACTCAGCTCCTCCAGGAATTAGTTGAGAAGCAATGGATTTCCTGGGACAAATTTTGACAAATATTTGAGTTGGTTGACAGCAGAAGAAGCATTCTCTCATCCTTACATGAATATACATTCTTTTCCAATGGATGAACCAATTTCAAGCCATCCTTTTCATGTTGAAGAGGAAGTTGATGATAGTTTGCTTATAGAAGAAACTCACATGGTACATGGGAAATGTACCATGATTGTGAGTTTTAAGAGTCTGATTGTCCTATACATAACAACTTTGATGGTAATGAAGTTTTTAGCTTGACACAAGAGCTCTGTCTGATGTCACTGATGAAGAAGAAGTATAAGTAGATCTCAAAAATATTGGGATGGAAATCAAGAAAAATATCTGGAGGATTCTGCTTTTGATACCAATTACCCTACTGAGCCTTGTTGGCAGTACGTAGATCACTGTGAAAACAAATATTGTGGTCTAGAGTGCAACCATGCTTGTAACTACAAAATAAGGTCATCATCATATTTAGTAATTTAGTTTGGAGAGTGAAGTTATTCATTATTATGAACCCAAACTTACTATAGATCTTCCCAACTGGAAAGAACAAAGCAAAGAAAAATCTGATAAGAAAGGCAAGTCAAAATGTGAAAGGAATGGATTGGTTGAAGCCCAGATAGCACTGCAGGAAACATCACAGCAACTGGCTGAACAAGAATCAGGGAATTGATTTAGATTTCTTTCTTGCAGGAACTATTCAACTTAGTTCACAGCATGAGACTACTGATAAATGAAATGACTTGAATAGCTCAGTGTCCCAACTAGAGTTGGAAAGTTTGATATCAAATTCAGTAAGCAGAGAAAAACAGAAAACAGGAATGACAAATTTGGTTCAGTTAAAAGCTTTGTATCAATCTACTTGGGATAGCCAGTTTGTGAGTGGCAGGGAGCAATGTTTTCTCGTCAGTTTTATTGTGAGGTCAGGAAGGATGAACAGGCTGAGAAAGTAAACACTTATACCAGTTACTTGGACAAGTTCTGTAGCAGGAAAGAAGATACTGAGATGCTAGAAATTGAGCCAGTAGAGGATGGGAAGCTTGGGGAGAGAGGAAATGAGGAAGGATTTCTCAACAACAATGGGGAGTTCCTCATTAACAAGCACTTTGAATCCATAGACCTCCTACCATTTCATAGTTCAGTGGGGTCACCACTTAAATCAATCCAGGGCATATTAACACCTTTTCCTGTGAAACCTTCCCCCTTGATTTCCTCATAAAACATACTGAAGCTGGGTGCAGTGGTGCATGCCTGTAATCCCAGTGGCTTGGGAGGCTAAGGAAGGAGGATCACAAGTTCAAAGCCAGCTTCAGCAAAAGCAAGGCACTAAGCAACTCAGTGAGTCCCTGTCTCTAAATAAAGTACAAAATAGGGCTGGGGATGTGGCACAGTGGTTGAGTGCCCCTGAGCTCAATCCCCATTACACTCCCACCAAAAAAAAAAAAAAATAGAGCAGCATTCTGAAACATCTGAACTAAAACATTCAGCAAACATTTCTCTTTGTATTCTTCAAGAAGTGTGTTTGTCTTTTTTTAATTATTATTATTACTAGTGTTTAAGTCATTTTCTACTTGAATCAGACGGTCTGATTTTGTAAGGATTTTTATTAGTTCTTGGTTTTAAAATCCAGAATTTTATTTACATGAGGTAGTTTTCATTTTAATTGCCATGCATTTTGCACACACACACACACACACACAAAAGAATAGAGCAAAATAATGAAATGCTCGAGGAGAAAAATAAATGTGCTAAGAAAAGTAAAAATCATTCTCTCATAGGACAATGATCTATCTGTTTTACAGCAAACAAAAATTTCACCTTGAAATTTACACAGAGAGAATGTACATAATTGCATGAATATATTTATTTTTTCCTAAAATATTTTTTATTCATTAGTATTTTCCAGTTTTTCATACTGTACAAATTTCTTAAAACACAGCAGCAACTGAAAATGAATGCTGGATTTGGTACACATGTTATCTACCTCAAGGTAACAAAAATATATGGCAAAACATATACCACCCATAGGGCTTCACAATATGCACTTCTATTTAGCCATCATTTATTGTAGTAAACTATTAAGGCACATTGTTTATAAATGATCTGGTATTCATCCTTTATAGTGAAGTGTTAATACATCACATCTTATTTAGTTTAGCAAATCAGTAAATTTTCTGTATTTAATTATAAAACTCATTTAGTTTTAAATTTTTATTTATAACAACACTTTTTTTTTGGCCCTATGGCTTGTTGCCTACTTAGCTGAATATATAAGATTAGCATATCCTAAGGCTGTCCACATACTTAATTTATTTAATTATTCATTTTAAGTAAAGTACTCACTGTTTATAGGAAAAAATAGGAATTAATTTATTATAAGATGGTCCTAAAAGTTTTAATTGTGTTTATTTTTTAACAATATTGTAATGTTAGACTTGTAGGCATGGAAGTAATTAAGGTACATTATTATTGTAGTTTAAAAGTTGTACATGAGCCAGGCATGATGGCATAAGCATGTAATACCAGCAGTTTTGGAGGCTAAGGCAGGAGGATTTTGAGTTCAAAGCCAGCCTTAGCAACTTACAGAAGTCCTAAGCTACTCAGTGAGACCCTGTCTCAAAATAAAATACAAAATAGGTTGGAAATGTGGCTCAGTGGTTGAGTGCCCCTGAGTTCAATCCCTGGTACCCATCCCCCCGAAAAAGTAAAAAGTTGTACATGATAAGTCTCTTTTTGTTTGCTTGTTTTTACTGTATGTTTTTACCAAATTATCTATTCCCCATCCCAAGACAAGTGTAAGTAAAATGAAATAGATATAAAAAAGAAAATTCTATCATTCAAAATGCTATTTAAAAGGCAATTGTATGAAATAAGAGTATACTTAAATCACACTGAAAGCATGCTATTTATCGGTTGAAAACTGAAAATCTATGCAAATATTTCTTCTTAGTGGTAAAAATATAGGCTTTAGAGTAAACCTGCCACTGCTTAAAAGCTACCAGTTCTTACCTGTGTGAACTTGTTTCACTTTACCTATAAGCTACAGGTCCTCCTTTGCCCTTAAAGGGGTATTGAAAAATGATAATTTCACAAGATTATTATAAGACTTAATTGACAAAATATTTTTATTTATTTATTTTTATTAGAGCTTCATAGCTATACATAGCAGTTGTGTTCATTATGACAAACTCATATATGTGGAAATAGTATTTTTTAAAGGGGTTGAAAATGGCATACAGTATATATATATATATATATATATATATATATATATATATAAATATTTTTAATATGGTAGCTATTTTGCAACTGTTGTACCTTTTATTCTGATTGGGCCACTTCATGTAAACTGTCAATGTTTCTCATTCCAGTTAGAAAATGAATTAATAAATATTCATTGGCATAAATGAAAATAAGAAAAATAATTTCAAAATAACATTTTAAAATAAAACCAATAAAAATGAGAGCAAGAACTAGAAAAATAAAAGTGAATTTAATATTTACTTTGCTGAATTTATTTATTTATTTGTATTTTATCTATTTATTAAACAAAGTAGATATAATACAAAGAATCATTTATGCAGGTTTTTGAAATAACTGTTTTAGGTGGAAGAAGAGGTAAACTAGATAGTAACTGAGGATGCAGCTACAAATCCTAGGATTTAAGGAATAATAAAAGCAATAGTGCTGAGTACTGTTGCTTAGTTGGGAGGCCACTACCTATGATGATGCTATGAAGTATCTCTTTTCTGACGCCTAGAGGGAATGGCACGGTGATTCTGGGGGTGCCTATAGACTGAGCCTAACCTGTCCTGGGCTATAAAGAGATGTCTAGCACAGATAAAAATAGAAGCAATTACCTGCTGGTCTCCTACTTTGATTCAATCTAACAGAGGCTCTGATTGGTCAGAACTAATAAGAAGCTAGGCAGTAATAGTGTTAGAAAAATGTCATTTTTTTCCCTCATTCTCATTTCAAGCATAGAACAGGTTTGAATGAAATGATGTGGAGTAGAAATAAAAAATAATAATCAACAGTTTCTTTTAACCATTAATCAGGGAAAAATAATAAATAGGCTCTATGTTAACTAAGAAAAGAAAAATTAAAAAAAATAGATGAATTTTATTTTAGCAATCATAAAGCAATCAGAGTAGAGAATAAGAGCTGAAGAAATTCAAGTAAACTCCATTTTCCTTGAGAAATCACTAAGACGGGCACATATGGGAAAGTTAGCTAATTATGTAAGACGTACAAAGGACAACATGCTGTCGAATTGGCATTCTCCAGAACTAAGGAAACAAGAGAGATAAATAAAAATAATCCTGAGACAGGAAATCAGAGCACATCACAAAGGTAGTATATGAAGAAAAGCCATTGGAAATCAGCACATACAAAAACAGCAATGTGGCTTCAGAACCTCCCTGAGAGGTATGAAAACATGTCACCCAACTGTGTGAGGTACAGCTATTCACCAGGAAGAATATCTCATCTCCTGAGAGAAATAGCAATACAGGCACACGAATTTATCCAAAATTTATAATCTTTTTTATGAGATGACAACTATTTTAATTATTTGTATATTTTTGTGAAGGGTGAGGTTTCTTTTGCAAAAATAAACATATAGAGCCTAGAAAACATATTATAAACACAAGTTAAACCTTTGGCAATGTTCAAAATCAATGTTCTTTGGGTTGTGTACCACAGAATTCACGTATAACAGTAATTAGCTCTTATTGTAAGGGGACAGATGGATGAGAATGGTGGGAATATGAGACTAAGAAAATGATTCTATAAAATGGACCCACTGTGCTGAACCCCCACGTGCTTTCTTTGTCAAAAACAATCTGCTTGCAGCCCCACCTGGCCTAAGCAGGAGTGAAGGTCAGCAAGTCAGTGTACATAATGAATGAGGAGATTCGAGAGAAGATAAGCTCTGGTTATCAAGCAGAGAGAACAAGGCATTGTTAACCTCTGTGATATTGCTCCCAGTACTCTAGGATGCTAACAATTAACCTCTGTGTCTCTGTCACATATAAGGGAATGAAAGAAAAGACAATAGTTAAACCAAGGGTATCTGGGTTCTATAAAAGAGCAAGTCCCTCCCGTGGACACCCAGCTCTGGGGCCTGTTCTCTTGGAAGAAGAATGTCTTTATCCTTTTCTTAAATAAAACTTGCTTTCAAAGCTTGCCTCTGCATTTCTTGGGTGTTTAATCTCCAACACCAGGGGAAAAGGACCTCTTCCTGATATGCAAGATCAGTATCATTATCTTTAAGGCCCTTGGAAGACAGCAGAAGTCACTAAAGTTTATTCAGATTTGAAATCACAATAACAATAATTTTGGAAAATATAAAATTATCACTTAGCATTTGGGAAGTTCCCAGAAAAATACAAGAAACCAAAGAGTAGGGACAATGTTTGGTAAAAAGTAACACTTGAGAATGCTTAAATTTAATTAAAAATTGATTTTTGTAAAATAAAGCAAAACATACTTGTGGAGAGGTAGTTATGAACTCATATGTTTAAGCTAAGTAACAAGGGTTCAGATCTTAGTACCTGCCCTACATATTTATGTGAATTTGACTGCTTAACTTTCCTGTCTCTCAATTTACCATTAGGCTAGAAATAATCAGCCAAAATGTTCTTATGTCATGATTTAGGATCCTGTTCCTGATGAGGGTCCAAATTCAGCTATAGCAGATCTGCTTTGGTTGGACTTTTAATCTTTTCTGGAGCTTAGCTACTCTCAATAAATTTCTATTCCAATCCTCTCCTTTCTGTCCTTGATACTTGCAGGAGACAAAAACCTTTTAATACAAGGTGAATGAAGCCCTTCAGCTTTCACAGTTCACTTTCAATGAAAAATTTGCTGTCCTTCTCTTTCATTGTTCTTTATATAACATCAAGTGATCTTAACAACAATCACACAGTTCTACTGCCCTTTTAGTTACATTTTCCCCCCTCTCATAATTCTCAAAATTCTAATAAAACAAGTAGTATATTTTTCACCTCTAAACACACCATTACTAGTAAAATTTTAACAATTGCCTTTTTTTGTTATACAACCTCTGTGGCCTATTGTTAGTTACCCAGTCCTTCTGCTGGGGAGTGAAGTGACCATTGCCAAAACACCAGCTTAGCAATTGCATTCCACTATCATTTCTGCTAACATGTGTGCCAACTTGTTTACATTCATGGGAGACAGATGGGGAGCTTGAACTCTGCACCAAAGAGTAGACCATGATTGAGATATGGCAATAAAGCATCTTACCAAATCATTTCTTTTAGTCACAGGTCTGAGACTTCCATGAAAGAGTAAGGCAGGTTTATTCTATGAAGGTAATTACAAAAGAAATCTGATAATCAAGGACAATCTTCCTGCTGCATTACAAGAAGGTGAAAAAGGAGATCAGCATGGTATCTCATAATGGACTTTACATATAGTAGGAAGGAAATTATTTGGATCCAAACTTGTATAAACACTTAAATAAGACATTATTAATATGAAACAATTTAATGCAAATACTTGATGCCTTGAAAATGAAAAAAGGACACAATTGATAAAAACATAAAGAAGGGAAGAAAATGAGAAAGAATATGTGATTTCATATACCCAGTTTCTAAAATGTACAATAAAGTTCAGATGTATTACAATGTGGAATATGAAGTGAAAAAAACACAACATATCAAAATAGCAAATAATTCTGAAAACAGAAGAACGAACTGGATAGAAATTGTGAAAGTAAGTTAAATTTTTATTTTTTTAAATGGGGTATAAATATACATATAACATTTTTAAAATTTTTCATTCTACTTTGTTATATATGACAGCAGAATGCATTACAATTCTTATTACATATATAGAGCATAATTTTTTCATATCTTTGCTTGTATACAAAGTATATTCATACTATTCATGTCCTCTTCATACATGTACTTAGGGTAGTGATGTCTATATCATTCCACCATCTTTTTTTTAGGCCCTCACCCTCCCCTTCCCCTTTCCCCTATCTAGAATTTGTCAAACCTTCCCATGCTCCTCCTCTCAACCCCACTATGAATCAGCCTCCTTATATCAAAGAAAACATTGAGCATTTGTTTTTTTGTTTTTGTTTTTGTTTTTTGATTATATAACTTTACTTAGCATTATATTTTACAGCTCCATTCATTTACCTGCAAATGCCATGATTTTATTCTCTTTTATTACTGAGTAATATTCCATTGTGTATATATACCACATTTTCTTTATCCATTCATCTACTGAAGGGTATCTAGGTTGGTTCCACAGTTTAGCTATTGTGAATTGTGCTCCAATAAACACTGATATGGTGGTGTCCCTGTATTATGCTGTTTTTTTTAAGATCTTTGGGTATAGACAAAGGAGTGGGATAGCTGGGTCAAAAGATGGTTCCATTCCCAGTTTGCCAAAGAGTCTCCATATTAGCTGCACAAATTTGCAGTCCCACCAGCAATGTATGAGTGTTCCTTCCTCCACACATCCTTGCCAACACTTACTGTTGTTTGTATTCTTAATAGTTGCCATTCTGACTGGAGTGAGATGAAATCTTAGTTTTGATTTGCATTTCTTTAATTGCTAGAGATGTTGAACATTTTTTCATATATTTGTTGATTGATTGTATATCACTTTCTGAGAAGTGTCTGTTCAGTTCCTTGGCCCATTTATTGACTGGGCTATTTTTTTTTAAATTTTAGCATTTTGAGTTCTTTATATACCTAGATATTAGTGCTCTATCTGATGTGTGAGGGGTAAAAATTTGCTCCCAGGCTGTAGGCTCTCTATTCACCTCAAAGATTGTTTCTTTTGCTGAGAAGAAGCTTTTTAGTTTGAATCCATCCCATTTATTAATTCTTGATTTTAATTCTTGCACTATAGGAGTCTCATTAAGGAACAGGGGCCTAATCCGACATGATGGAGATTCGGATCTACTTTTCCTCCTATTAGATGCAGGGTCTCTGGTTTTATTCCTATGTCCTTGATCCACTTTGAGTTGAGTTTTATGCATGGTGAGGGGTAGGACAATCTTGCATATGGATTTTCAGTTTCCCCAGCACCATTTGTTGAAGATGCTATCTTTTCTCTGATATATGTTTTTGGCACCTTTGTCTAATATACGATAATTGTAATTAAGTGGCTTCGTCTCTGTGTCCTCTATTCTGTACCATTGGTCTACCTGTCTGTTGTCATGTTTCAGGAATTAACAGTTATTAATGTTACTATTGTTACTATTACTCTGTAGTTATATAGTTTAAGGTCTGGTATAGTGATGCCACCTGCTTTACTCTTCTTGCTAAGGATTGCTTTAGTTATTCTGGGTCTTTTCTTTTTCCAGATGAATTTCATGACTGCTTTTTCTATTTCTATGAGAAATGTCATTGTGTTTTTGACTGAAATTTCATTAAATCTGTATAATGCTTTTGGTAGTGTGGTCATTTTTTTAAATAGAGAAGAGAAAAAGAGAGAATTTTTTTAATATTTATTTTTCAGTTTTCGGTGGACACAACATCTTTATTATATTTTATGTGGTGCTGAGGATCAAACCCAGCACCCCAGGAATGCCAGGCGAGTGTGTTGCCGCTTGAGTCACATCCCCAGCCCCAGTAGTATGGTCATTTTGATAATATTAATTCTGTATATCCAAGAGAAAGGTATATCTTTTCATCTTCTATGTGTTCTTTAATTTCTGTCTTTAGTGTTCTGTTTTTGTTTTGTTTTGTTTTGTTTTATTTTGTTTTGTAGAGGTCTTTCACCTCTTTTGTTAGGTGTATCCCCAAAGAATTTATTTTTTATGAGGCTATTGTAAATGTGGTATTTTTTCATTTTTCTTCCAGAAATGCCCTTTATTTATTGTTGATTTTGTATCCTGCTACTTTGCTGAATTCATTTACTTGTTCTAGAAGTTTTCTGATGGAGCTTTTTGGGTCTTCTAACTATAGAATCACATTGTTTACAAATAGTGCTAAGTTCAGTTCATCTTTTCCTATTTGTATTCCTTTAATTTTTTTCATCTGTCTAATTGCTGTTGCCAGTGTTTCAAGAACTGTGTTAAATAGAAGTAGTGAAAGAGGGCATTCCTGTTTTGCTCTAGTTTTTAGAGGGAATGCTTTCAATTTTTCTCTATTTAGAATAATGTTGGCCTGGGGCTTAGCATAGATAGCTTTTACAATGTTGAGATATGTTCCTATTATCCCTAGTTTTTCTAGTGTTTTGAACATGAAGCAGTGCTGTATTTTGTCGAATGCTTTTTCTGTGTCCATTGAGATTTTCATGTGTTTGTTATCTTTAAGTCTATTGATGTGATGAATTACATTTATTGATTTGTATATGTTGAGCCAAACTTGCATCCCTGAGATGAACCCCACTTGATCATGGTACACCATCTTTATGATATGTTTTTGTATTCAATATACCAGAATTTTATTAAGAATTTTTGCATCTATGTTCATTAGAGATATTGGTCAAAAGTTTTCATTCTTTGATGTGTCTTTGTTTTTGTCTTGCTAAGGATTGCTTTAGCAATTCTGGGTCTTTTATTTTTCCAGATTAATTTCATGACTGAATTTTCTATTTCCATGAGGAATCTCATTGGGATTTTGAATGGAATTGCATTAAATCTGTATAATGCATTTAGTAGTATGGTCATTTTGACAATATTAATTCTGCCTATCCAAGAACAAGGTAGATCTTTCCATCTTCTAATGTCTGATGTGCCTGGTTTTGGAATCAGGGTAATATTTGCCTCATAGAATAAGTTTGGAAGTGCTCTCTCTTTTTCTATTTCCTGAAATAAATTGAAGAGTATTGGTATTAGTTCTTCTTTAAAGGCTACGTGTCTATCTGGTCCCGGGCTTTCCTTAGTTGGTACAATTCTGATGGTGTCTTCTAGTTCATCACTTGAAATTGACATGTTTAAATTGTGTATATCATCCTGATTCAATTTGGGCAAAGTATATATCTCTAGGAATTTTTCGATAGCTTTGATATTTTCTATTTTATTGGAGTACAAGTTTTCAAATAATTTCTAATTATCTTCTGTATTTCTGTAGTGTCTGTTGTGATATTTCCTTTTTCATCACATGTTTAATTTTTAATTTTTTCTCTCCTCTCTTCCTTAGCATGGCTAAGCATTTATTAGTTTTATTTATTTTTTCAAAGAACCAACTTTTTGTTCTGTCAATTTTTTCAATTGTTTTCTTTTGTTTTAATTTCATTGATATCAGCTCTGATTTTTAATTATTTCCTATCTTCTACTGCTTTTGGTGTAGATTTATTCTTCTTATTCTAGGGCTTTAAGATGTAATGTTAATTCATTTTATGTTGACTTTTTTTTCTTTTACAGAATGAACTCCATGCAATGAACTTTCCTCTTAGAACTGCCTTTATAGTGTTGTAGAAATTTTGATATGTTGTATCTGTGATCTCATTCACCTCTAATAATTTTTAATCACCTACTTAATATCTTTTGCAATCCATTGTTCATTCAGTAGCATTTTATTTAGTCTCCAGGTGTTGAAGTAGCTATTATTTCTTTTTTTTATTTTTGATTTCTAATTTCATTCCATTATGATCTGATAGGATGTAGAATAATATCTCTGCTTTTTTATATTTTCTAAGAGTTGCATTGTGGTATAATATATGGTCTATTTTAGAGAAGGATTCATGTGCTGCTAAGTAAGTGTATTCATTCATTGAAGGATGAAAGATTCTATATATGTCAGTTAAGTCTAAGTTGTTGATTGTGTTATTAAGTTCTATAGTTTCTTTGTTCAGCTTTTGTTTGGAAAATCTATCCAGTGGTGAAAGAGGTGTGCTGAAGTCACCCAGAATTATTGTGTTGTGGTCTATTTGACTCTTAAACTTTAAAAAGAGTTTGTTTGATGAATCTAGACACGCCATTTTGGGGGGCATATATTTTCAAAATTTTTATGTCTTGTTGATGTTCCCTTAAGCCATATGAAATATCCTTCTTTATCCCTTTTGAATAACTTTTGCTTGAAGTCTATTTTATTTGATATGAGGATGGAGACCCCTGCTTGCTTCCACAGTCCATGAGAGTGGTATGATTTTTCCCAAACTTTCACCTCCAGTCTGTGGATGTCTTTTTCCTATGAGATGACTCTCTTAGAGGTAGCATATTGTTGTTGTTGTTGTTGGGTTTTTTATTTTTATTCCAATCTGCCAGTCTATGTCTTTTGATTGGTGAGTTTAGGCCATTAACATTCGGTATTATTATTGAGACATGATTTGTATTCCCAGCAATTTTTTTGGGGGGGGGGGA
The DNA here is from genome assembly GCF_964194105.1 of Spermophilus citellus. NCBI lineage: Eukaryota > Metazoa > Chordata > Mammalia > Rodentia > Sciuridae > Spermophilus > Spermophilus citellus. Next base: position 102,536,259 of record NC_138185.1, on the reverse strand, counting down.
TGGGGATATTTTACTTGACTTGGTTTCTCCTTTGATTAGTTTTTTCTTTAGTGTAATTACTCCCTTTGCTGATTTTCATTGTTATTTTTCAATTCCTCTTCATGGAATATTTTGCCAATGATGTTCTGTAATGGAGGCTTTCTAGTTGTAATTTTTTTTTTAACTTTTGTTTATCATGGAAGATTTTTATTTCACCATCAAATATAAAGCTTAATTTTGCTGGATACAAGAATCTTGGTTGACATCCATTTTCTTTAAGAGCTTGATATTTGTTTTTCCAGGATCTTCTTGCTTTCATAGTCTGGGTTGAAAAATCTGCACATAATCTAATTGGTTTCCCCATATGTGTAATCTGATTTTTTTTCTCTTGGCTTTTAATATTCTCTCCTTATTCTGTGGGTTAGGCATTTTCATTAGATTGTGCCTTGGTGTGGATCTGTTGTGATTTTGTACATTTGACATCCTTTAAGCCTCATTGAATTTGGTTTTCCAATTCATTCTTCATGTTTGGAATTTTTCTGATATTATTTAATATAATAGATTGCTCATTACTTTAATTTGGAACTCTATTTCCTCCTCTATCCCAATAACTCTTTTTTTATTATTGTATTTTTTATTCCACTCCTCTTCTAGCTTTCTTCAAATATTATTATGAAATATTTTAAACATAGAGAAGAAAGCAGGGAATAGTAAGACAACATCCATAAAGATAAATCTCAGAAATATTGCAGCAAATATGGTAAGTTGGAGAATAATATATTGAGCATATAATTTATATATATATATATGTATATATATATATATATTTTGAAAGCTTACAAAATATTATGATGCAATGTTTATCAATATGGATTTTTACATTTTGACATACTAAATCAATATTTTTTAAAAAGAAAATTTGAAATTTTATGGTACAGTAGAAACACTCATGTTCTTTCTCCCTTCAGAAAGTAATACTATCATAATATTAAGTTTACATTTTTGCATATTTTATGATATTTTACATATATAAATATTCATATAAAACATAGTACACATCTCTGCTTTTCAGATTTGACATAATCAGCATTTTACAAGAAGGCATGCATGTTATTATTTCTAGAATTTGTTTTCTATGTTGATTCATATGGCCCTAATGCATGCTTTTTACTAAGTAATATATACTTTGTTATCTTTATTAACATTTACATATTAATATTTTGTCCTATGGAGGAGAGATATCCATCAATATATTTTCTTGTTATGTGTTGAAATTTTAAGCAATAGACATTGTCATCCATACGTATTGGATACACTTGTAGGAGCTGTAGAAATTAGCTACAGGGAAGACTTAGCAGTTCTGTAGAATAATGCACTGTAAGTGCTGGTATCAAAAGTCAGTATATGAGGTCGGTACTATGGTTACTGTTTTCAGCTTATGACAAAGGATTCTGCTGTGGGGGTTTTCAATATCCTTAGCCACAAATCCCATCTGGTGAGGGAGGTCTGATATACCTCTACTTACTTCATAAATGGTCTTAATTTTCATGACTTCAGGCTCTTCCTATATGTTGACATCCTCCTATCCAGTACCTCACATTCAAAATCCTGAGTCCTAAGCAGCTATTTTATTCATTTATTCATTCATGCATTCAGACCATTTCACAGAAAATATTTTTTTAACCTGTACCAAAAAATCAAATTGACATATTGGAAATTATATCTGCCTCTATTAAATTTCTTTTCCAGTTTTTATATTCCAAAAACAGTCCTTTACTTTCTTCTTCGTCCTCAGTTCTGGTTCTCATTTGTCAAGTTCTTTCTTCTTCTAATAATTAAAATAATATTTTTTAATTTGAAATTAAAATTGTGATGGTACTCCCATTTTTAGTTGATAATTTTACTCCCCCAGTAGCTCTCCATTGCTTCCGTGACACCAACAGGCATGTTTGTCTCCTTACCCACAGGGAATCACATTACATGCTCCCTGCAGTTCCTTCTATAGTCTTCCACAACTTTCATTTTAACTGTGTAGAATTTTTCTCCCTCTTCTTTACCTAGCTATCTCTTCCATATCTTTCAAGATTGACCTTCTCAAGAAGGTTTTTCTGAGATACGAGTTATGGTCCAGTGTTCTTTTTTTGGTTTTCCTGTACAACATTCTCAGTACTTCTGTCATGCCCCATATCATAATGCTTGCATTGGTAGATTAATTGTTTCACCCAGGGGTATTAGAAGGCAGGTCTAGTTTTTATATATCTACCATTCTACCACCTAGAATTGAGGTCAATTCAAAGTAGATCCTAATCTAATGGTTGGACACACATGATGAAATGAACTCATGATCACATAGTTGGATTGAGGTCAAGTCCACATCAGGCTTTTGTTCATCACCATTCAGAGACTGTCATTTTCCAAAAGGATTATTAAAAAATTTCAGTGTCATATGATACTAAGATTGCTAAGGAAATCTTTCTCTGTTCAAAATGTCATTTGGGCTTTATTGACTAACTGCTAAAACCTATCAGCAGGAACATAAAGAGTAATTGAGTAAAATATGAATAACTGTAAAAAGAGGGAATGGTGATTGATATTCCCCTTCTAGTACATACATTTTCTTTTTTTTTCATCAGTTACACATCCACTGTTTTACATATCGCTATACTAGTGTCTGTTGTATTCTGCTGCCTTTCCTAACCTCTACTATCCCCCATCCCCTCCCCTCCCATCTTCTCTCTCTACCCCATCTACTGTAATTCATTTCTCCCCCTAGTTTTTTCCCCTTTCCCCTCACTTCCTCTTGTATGTAATTTTGCATAGCCATGAGGGTCTCCTTCCACTTCCATGCATTTTCCCTTCTCTTTCCTTTTCCCTCCCACCTCTCACCCCTGTTTAATGTTAATCTTCTTCTCATGCTCTTCCTCCCAACTCTATTCTTAGTTACTCTCCTTATATCAAAGAAAACATTTGGTATTTGTTTTTTAGGGATTGGCTAGCTTCACTTAGCATAATCTGTTCTAATGCCATCCATTTCCCTGCAAATTCTATGATTTTGTCATTTTTTAATGTAGAGTAGTACTCCATTGTGTATAAATGCCACAGTTTTTTTTATCCGTTCGTCTATTGAAGGGCATTTAGGTTGGTTCCACAGTCTTGCTATTGTGAATTGTGCTGCTATGAACATCCATGTGGCAGTATCCCTGTAGCATGCTCTTTTAAGGTCTTCAGGGAATAGTCCAAGAAGGGCAATAGCAGGGTCAAATGGTGGTTCCATTCCCATCTTTCCCAGGAATCTCCAAACTGCTTTCCAAATTGGCCACACCAATTTTCAGTCCCACCAGCAATGTGCAAGTGTACCCTTTTCCCCACATCCTCGCCAGCACTTGTTGTTGTTTGACTTCATAATGGCTGCCAATCTTACTGGAGTGAGATGGTAACTTAGGGTGGTTTTGATTTGCATTTCTCTGACTGCTAGAGATGGTGAGCATTTTTTCATGTACTTATTGATTGATTGTATGTCCTCCTCTGAGAAGTGTCTGTTCAGGTCTTTGGCCCATTTGTTGATTGGGTTATTCGTTTTCTTAGCGTTTAATTTTTTGAGTTCTTTGTATACTCTGGATATTAGGGCTCTATCTGAAGTGTGAGGAGTAAAGATTTGTTCCCAGGATGTAGGATCCCTATTTACCTCTCTTATTGTTTCTTTTGCTGAGAAAAAAATTTTTAGTTTGAGTAAGTCCCATTTGTTGATTCTAGTTATTAACTCTTGTGCTATGGGTGTCCTATTGAGGAATTTGGAGCCCGACCTCACAGTATGTAGTTCGTAGCCAACTTTTTCTTGTATCACACGCCGTGTCTCTGATTTGATATTAAGCTCCTTGATCCATTTTGAGTTAACTTTTGTGCATGGCGAGAGAAAGGGATTCAGTTTCATTTTGTTGCATATGGATTTCCAGTTTTCCCAGCACCATTTGTTGAAGATGCTATCCTTCCTCCATTGCATGCTTTTAGCCCCTTTATCAAATATAAGATAGTTGTAGTTTTGTAGATTGGTTTCTGTGTCCTCTATTCTGTACCATTGGTCCACCCGCCTATTTTGGTACTAGTACCATGCTGTTTTTGTTGCTATTGCTCTGTAGTATAGTTTGAGGTCTGGTATCGCTATACCGCTTGATTCACACTTCCTGCTTAGAGTTGTTTTTGCCATTCTGGGTCTTTTATTTTTCCAAATGAAATTCATAATTGCTTTATCTATTTCTACAAGAAATGCCATTGGGATTTTGATTGGCATTGCATTAAACCTATAGAGAACTTTTGGTAATATCGCCATTTTGTTGATGTTAGTTCTTCCTATCCATGAACAGGGTATATTTTTCCATCTTCTAAGATCTTTTTCTATTTCTCTCTTTAGGTTTCTGTAGTTTTAATTGTATAAGTCTTTCACCTCGTTTGCTAGGTTGATTTCCAAGTATTTTATTTTTTTTGATGATATTGTGAATGGAGTGGTTGTCCTGATTTCCATTTCAGAGGATTTGTCACTGATATACAGGAATGCCTTTGATTTATGCGTGTTGATTTTATATCCTGCCACTTTGCTGAATTCATTTATTAGCTCTAATAGTTTCTTTGTAGACCCTTTTGGGTCTGCTAGGTATAGAATCATGTCATCTGCAAATAGTGATAATTTAGGTTCTTCTTTTCCTATTTTTATGCCTTTAATTTCTTTCATCTGTCTAATTGCTCTGGCCAGTGTTTCGAGAACTATGTTGAACAGAAGTGGTAAGAGAGGGCATCCCTGTCTTGTTCCACATTTTAGAGGGAATGCCTTCAATTTTTCTCCATTCAGAATGATGCTAGCCTGAGGCTTAGCTAGATTGCTTTTAATATTGAGGTATGTTCCTGTTATCCCTAGTTTTTCTAGAGTTTTGAACATAAAGGGATGCTGTACTTTGTCAAATGCTTTTTCTGCATCTATCGAGATGATCATATGGTTCTTATTTTTATGTCTATTGATGTGGTGAATAACATTTATTGATTTCCGTATATTGAACCAGTCTTGCATCCCAGGGATGAATCCTACTTGATCATGGTGCACAATTTTTTTGATATGTTTTTGTATCCGATTCGCCAGAATTTTATTGAGGATTTTTGCATCTAGGTTCATTAGAGATATTGGTCTGTAGTTTTCTTTCTTTGAAGTGTCTTTGTCTGGTTTAGGCATCAGGGTGCTGTTGGACTCATAGAATGAATTTGGAAGTTCTCCCTCTTTTTCTATTTCCTGGAATAGCTTGAAAAGTATTGGTATTAGTTCCTCTTATTTAAAGGTTTTGTAAAACTCTGCTATATACCCATCCAGTCCTGGGCTTTGATTAGTTGGTAGTCTTTTGATGGTTTCTTCTATTTCCTCAATTGATATTGGTCTGTATAGGTTGTCTATATCCTCCTGACTCAATCTGGGCAGATCATATGACTTAAGAAATTTATCGATGCCTTCACTATCTTCTATTTTATTGGAGTATAGGGATTCAAAATAATTTCTGATTATCTTCTGTATTTCTGAAGTGTATGTTGTGATATTGCCTTTTTCATCCTGTATGCTAGTAATTTGAGTTCTCTCTCTTCTTCTCTTTGTTAGCATGGCTAAGGGTCTGTCGATTTTATTTATTTTTTCAAAGAACCAACTTTTAGTTTTATCAATTTTTTCAATTGTTTCTTTTGTTTCGATTTCATTAATTTCAGCTCTGATTTTAATTATTTCTTGCCTTCTACTTCTTTTGCTGTTGTTTTGTTCTTCTTTTTCTAGGATTTTGAGATGAAGTATGAGATCATTTATTTGTTGTTGTTTTTTACTTTTTTTAAGGAATGAACTCCAAGCAATGAATTTTCCTCTTAGAACTACTTTCAATGTGTCCCATAGATTTCAATATGTTGTGTCTGTGTTTTCATTTATCTCTACGAATTTTTTAATTTTCTCCTTGATGTCTTGTATAACCCATTGAACATTCAGTAACCTATTGTTCATTCTCCAAGTGATGCATGATTTTTCCTTCCTTCTTTTATCCTTGATTTTCAGTTTCATTCCATTATGATCAGATAAGATGCATGGTATTATCTCTACTCCTTTATATTGTCTAAGAGTTGCCCTGTGACATAATATATGATCTATTTTTGAGAAGTATCCATGTGCTGCTGAGAAAAAAAGTGTAACTGCTTGATGTTGGGTGGCATATTCTATATATGTCAATTAAGTCTAGGTTATTAATTGTGTTATTGAGTTCTATAATTTCCTTATTCAACTTTTGTTTGGAAGATCTGTCCAGTGGTGAGAGAGTTGTGTTGAAGTCTCCCATGATTATTGTATGGTGGTCTATTAGACTCTTGAACTTGAGAAGAGTTTGATGATCATAGCTGCACCATTGTTTGGGACATATATATTTATGATTGTTATGTCTTGTTGGTGTATGGTTCCCTTCAGCAGTATGTAGTGTGCCTCTTTATCCCTTTTGACTAACTTTGGCTTGAAATCTATTTTATTTGATATGAGTATGGACACTCCTGCTTGTTTCCGAAGTCCATATGAGTGATATGATTTTTCCCAACCTTTCACCTTCAGTCTATGTATGTCTTTTCCTATCAAATGTGTCTCCTGTAAGCAGCATATTGTTGGATCTTGTTTTGTGATCCATTCTAGTAGCCTGTGTCTCTTAATTGGTGAGTTTAAGCCATTAACATTTAGGGTTCTTATTGAGATATGGGTTGTTCTTCCAGCCATATTTGTTTATTTATGTTACTAAACATGGTTTGTTTTCCTCTTTGATTATTTTCCCCCCTTTACTGTACTACCTCCCACTGTTGGTTTTCATTGTTATTTTCCATTTCCTCTTCCTGTAATGTTTTGGCAAGAATTTTTTGGAGAGATGGTTTTCTAGCTGCAAATTCTTTTAAATTTTGTTTATTGTGGAAGGTTTTAATTTCATCTTCCATCCTGAAGCTTACTTTCGCTGGATACACAATTCTTGGTTGGAACCCATTTTCTTTCAGTGTTTGAAATATGTTATTCCAGGATCTTCTAGCTTTCAGAGTCTGTGTTGAAAGATCAGCTGTTATCCTGATTGGTTTACCCCTAAATGTAATCTGCTTCCTTTCTCTTGTAGTTTTAAAATTCTCTCCTTATTCTGTATGTTGGGCATCTTCATTATAATGTGTCTAGGTGTGGATCTCTTATGATTCTGCACATTCGGCGTCCTGTAGGCTTCTAGGATTTGGGATTCTGTCTCATTCTTCAAGTCTGGGAAGTTTTCTCGCATTATTTCATTGAATAGATTGCTCATTCCTTTGGGTTGGACCTCTATACCTTCCTGTATCCCAATGACTCTTAAGTTTGATCTCTTTATGTTATCCCATATTTCTCGGATGTTCTGCTCATGGTCTTGCTGAGCTGTCTATGTTCTTTTCAAGTTGAAATACTTTGTCTTCATTGTCTGATGTTCTATCTTCTAAGTGTTCTACTCTGCTGGTAGTATTCTCAATTGAGTTTTTAAGTTGGTTTATTGCTTCCTGCATTTCTAGGATTTCTGTTTGTTTGTTTTTTATAACCTCTATCTCCCTGTATAGTTGATCTTTTGCTTCTTGGATTTGTTTATGTAATTAATTGTCGAAGTGATCTTTCATTGTCTGATTTTGCTGTCTAATGTCTTCCTTGAGACTCCAGATCATCTGAAGCATGTATATCCTGCATTCTTTATCTGACATTCCATCTGCTGCAGATATTACCTCTTCTAACGTTGAGTTGACTTGCATTGCTTGTGGTCCTTTCTTTCCTTGTCTTTTCATACTGTTCGCGTTTCTTTCTGCTTGCAAAACTGTTGTGTTGTTGAATTTTCCCCCTATATATTCATATTGCTCTTGTATAGTCGGAAAGTCTCCCTCGCAGGCGTGGGTGGCGGCTCTGCCCCTCCTCCAATTGGGGCAATGTGCCTACCACGCCGGCAGGCCGCTGGGCCTGTTCTGCCGGTCGGTAGCAGGTTTGCCTACCCTGCAGGTGCGGGCGCCGGCTCTGCCCCTCTGCAGGCTACTGGGCCTGTTCTGTTGGTGGTTCGCAGTTCCGCCTACCTTGCAGGCGCAGGACACTGGTTCTGTTCTGTCTGTCGGTTGTAGGTCTGTCTACCTTGCAGGCATGGGCGGCAGCTCTGCCCCTCCCCCAACTGGGGACGATGTGTCTACCCTGCTGGCGGGTCGCTGGGCCTGTTCTGCCGGTGGGTCGCAGGTCCGCCTACCTTGCAGGCACGGGGGGGGGGGGGGGCGGCTCTGCCCCTCCGCGGGTTTCTGGGCCTGTTCTGCCAGTGGGTCGCAGTTCCACCTACCTTGCAGGCGCGGGGGGCAGCTCTGCCCCTCCACAGGCCGCTGGGCCTGTTTTGCCGGTGGGTCGCAGGTCCGCCTACCTTGCAGGCGCAGGGGGGTCAGCTCTGCCCTTCCGCGGGTTTCTGGGCCTGTTTTGCCAGTGGGTCGCAGGTCCGCCTACCTTGCAGGTGCGGGCTATCCCAATAACTCTTAAATTTGGTCTTCTTATGTTATCCCATATTTCTTGAATTTCTGTTCATGGTTTCTTACCATTTTCCCTGTGTTGTCTATATTCCTTTAAAGATTATATATTTTGTCTTCATTATATGAGGTCCTGTCTTCCAAGTTGTCATATCTGTTGCTGATGCTTTTAATTGAGTTTTTAATTTGGTTTATTGTTCCCTTCATTTCAAGGATTTTTTTTTTAGAACTTCTATCTCCACATTGAGGTAATCTTTTGCTTCCTGTAATTTTTATGTAATTCTTTGTCAAAATGATCTTTTGCTGCCTGCATTTGCTCTCTTATGTCATCCTTTAATTCACAGAACATTTTAATCATGCACATCCTAAAATCCTAAACTTCTTCTCTGTAATTTCTTCTGCTTTGCTTGCCATGGGTTCTAATAATGATCTTGGTGTGTTTGGGGCACTTTCTTCCCTTGTCTTTTTGTATTGATTGCTCGTCTTCCCTTCTAGCACTATGTTTTTACCCAATAGGCTTATAGTGTCCTGGTAGAGATCGAATACTTCTCCCTTGAGGTGAAGGACAATATTATCAGATCCTGATATAAAATATATTTGTATAAAATAAATAAAGTAATTTTGGTTAGACAAGTAGTGGGAAGACACTAGAATACATAAAAAACACAATATATATTGAGAAAAATATTTTAAAAATGGTAAAATAGTAGAAACTTGTGGGATATATATATATAAATATTCATATTTTATATATATACACATATATACACACACACACAACACAGCTGTAATATACTATTCAGATGTCCCAGTCCACAAAATCCTAATTCATGCAAAGTACTTTGTTTCACATATATTGGGGATGTAAAGGCAGGAGAATAGAGAAGAAGAGGGAAAAAAATCTTGAAGGAAAAAACAAGATTTTTTAAAAAACAAACTTTCCTGCTTCCCTTCTCATCTAATAAGTGGGGTCACCTGTTGTTAGCTGTATCTCCACCCTCAGGGTGGTGAAGGTAACCAGGTGTCACTGTGCTGGGATAGTGGCTGCTAGGCAGAGGGGGGAGTTAGAAACTGGTTACCTAGCCAGCAGATGTTTCAAAACTGGTAGTTGTCCCCCAATAAAGATGGCCCAAGATGGAGGTGCCTGCTTTCAGCAGTGTGTGGGCTATTGGGTCATGTGGGGGGAGCCGCTGAGAGATGGCATTGAAGGATGAGTTCAGAGAGGAGCTCCTGAAGTGTGTGGCTGTTGGCTGACTTTAGAGGTCCAGGGTGTAAAGGTCCAGGGTGTAGGCAGGCTACTGTGCATAGGGGACTATCTCTGCTGCTGCAAAGTCCCAAGATGGCAATGACCAGGGGAGCCCCACATTGGTAGATGGGGGTCCACGTGGGAGTGGTGGCTGGAGTCTTGTGTGGAAAGCTGCTGGATGTCCTGCATGGGAGTAGTATCGGTGATTTCTGCTCTAGTGAGTGACTGAAAGTTCTATGTAGGTGTTCATGGTGCCTACTCGGGTACCCAATAGTCCTGTGTGGCCAGTGATTGGGAGACCTACTCTGAAGGTGAGGCCTGGAACCCTGGAAGGGTATGTTGGCCATGATTCCCACATGAGGAGCAGGAATTTCACTTGCAGTATTCTCACGTCCCAGGACATGGAGCAACACAGAATGTAGCCTCCCTCTGGCCCACTGTCTCGGATCTCCTATAAGTAATATTAAATAATAAAACAAACCAATGTTGTCAGCCTATGACTTAGAGTTATACAAATAACCAACATATAAACTTAAATTAAAAGTTTGTAAAATATTGAAATTTTAAGGAATAACTAGGGATAGGAGTTGGTAGAATGAGAGACAAATTTTTCATACTGTTTTTCTGCTAGTTTTTTTATGTAATTAATATACATTTTAAAGATAGCAATGATTATGGGGTTTGAATAGAGAATATTTGTAGTTCAGTAAAATGAGAAAAATTATTAAGGATTCAGTTTTTGACATTATTATTTATTATATTATTACTTGAAATATACTTTTATTTTATTATAATAGTATTTAATGTTATTAAGAATAGTATTGCAATGATTGGATTTTGAGAGCTGTAATCTATTCAGTCCATTCTACTTTGAATGGACTGACTGGGTGGTAACTGTATATTGATAGGACATAATTGGAAGAGATGGGTCACTGGAAACTTTCCCTGGGAGGGTACATCTTTCCTGCAGCTCCTTCACCTCCTCTCTTCACCTCTTGCTCCTCCATACCCCATTATGAGCTGAGAAGCTTTCCTCCACTGGATCCCTTCCTGCTGATGTGCTGTCTTAACTTGGGCCCCAAGCAAATAAATCGGCTGTCTATGGACTAAGATCTTTGAAATTTTGAGAGCCAAATAAGCATTTCTTTCTCTAAGTTGTTCTTTTTTTCTTATTTTTTGTTATTTTAGTTGTGCATGATATTAAAGTACAATTTGATTTATTTATACAAACATGTAGTACATCTTATTCTCTTTTGGTCACACTGATGAAAAAGATAACAAAAACATAAATTGGTATGAGGACTGGGGTCACTGCTGTGACTAATCTGAATGTGATTCAGAAGCCATTGGAGCTAGTTTGTGGGCATAATTTTAAAAAGTTTAGAGACGCAAGCTGAAAAAAAGCTTTATAATGTTGTAAATTGTTAGTGGAACTTAACAGTTGTTGCTGGTGGGAGTTTAGAACATCACAATGTTGATAGGAATGCAGACAATCCTCAAGAGGCTTCTGAGGAAAATGAGGACTCTATTGGGAATTAGACTAGAGACTACTCATGTTATATACTACCACAGAACTTAGTTAAATTTTGCCTGTATCCCAAGACTTGTATAGGCTGAATTTGAATGTAATGAACCAGTTTTAAAATGATAGACTAATTAATCTGGTAAAGAAATTTTCAAGGCAGCACCACATTCAGTCAGTGGCAGTGACATTGCTGGGAATCTTAGCCAGGTTTACTGTTAAAAATGTAAGCAAAAAAAATAGAGTTAAAGGATTTTAAAAACTTGAAGTTTGACCAAAAAAGAACATTGTAAGCTGGAGTCAAGGAAGCTATGTTTATTAAAGTAATTGCAGCCATTAAACCAATGCTAAGTATTTTGTAGAGACAATAGAAAATACAATTCCAAGGCATCTCAGGAATTTTCAAGACTTCTCACTGTAGGCTCAAGGATAGAGGGGATGATCCCTTTGAGAAAAGACTATGAGGATGACCTGTTTGCACCAGGGGTCCCAGTAAGATGTTTCACTATGCTGAGCTATGCATGCACACTCAAGATGCAAGTGTTCCCAGGAGACCCAGGTATTGTACAAGCTGGTAACAGATCTTGCTGCCATCCACTCAGTGCTGGTTCTGCAAGAATATAGGACACTGAAGTTAGGGGTCAAGGAGGTTTTTTTTTTTTTTTTTTTTACAGAGTTTTCAGAGGAAAGCCTGGGAGGCCAGACAAAATAAAGCAATATTGAAGTTCCTACAGGCTGCCACTAAGAGGGAAATGTGTAAAGATGTGAAGGTGAAATCCAACCTGGAATAGAGAGGAATTAAGAGATGCCATGAATGTGGGCTATCTGCTGAGGGAAGGTGCTGGCTATGGAGAGAGCCAGACTGACAGAGAGATCATGACTGCTAAACCAGCAAGGCCAAAGAGGTGGGACTGCCCAATTCCTTTGAAGAGAATATTATATCACTTGGAACCCAGAGATACCAGAGTTAGAGCTACAGAAAATGTTTACCCAGCTCAGTTTATGTCTTATTTTGGTTCTATATCTTCTTTCTGTGTCCGTATTCTTCTGTTTTGGAATAAGAATGCATACTCTGCACAATTATATGTTAGATACATGTAGCTTGCTTTTGAATTTTACAGAGGTTCACAGCCAAGAATTAGACTTGAGTCTCAGAGGAGACTTTGTATTTACACTTTGGATAATGCTGGCATTGTTAAAACTCTGGAGACTCTTAAAGGAAAACAAATGCATTTTGTATAGTGAAATGTACATGAAATTTTGGAAGCCAGGGTCAGAATGTTATAGTTTGTGCAGGAATATTTAGAGGTTAAATGAATGGAGTAGAAGAGATGTAACCAAATCAGTACTTGCCAGTATGAATGGACTAACTGGTTGATTACTGCAGGCAGGTATAGCATGGTTGGAAGAAATGAGTCACAGGGCATGTTCCTTGAAAGGACCCATTTTTGCTGTGGCCCCTTCCCCTCACTCTCTGCTTCCTGGCCACCCTGAGTTGGAGCAGGGCTCCTCCATCACACACACCCTTTCACTATAATGTTCTGTGTCATCTTAGGCTTGGAGCAGTACAGTTGGCATACCATGGAGTGAATCCCTGAAACTATGACCCAAAATAAAATTTTTCCTTTCCTAATTTGTTCTTTTCAGAATTTTGGTCACAGCAATGAAAACCTAATTAACAAAGAAAGCATGAGACTTTATTTAAAATATTCTTTATAAATGAGGTAATTCAAAAGTGAAAATGGGAAGTGTCTTGGATGTAATGAAAGTTTAGATATTAAGAAAATTAAAATTAATATTATACTATATAGGGCATGAAAAGTATAGGGAAAGAGGCAGCAAAGAAAAGGAGGGGAGGGAAGAGATGCAAAGGAGAAAAAATGCAAGAGAAAGATAAAAAGGAGAAGAAGAAAATATAAAAATGAAAAAGAAGAAAAAACAGGTATTAAGAATAAATCAAAATATATAAAATTGGATAAATTATGCAATATCAAATTAAAGGGAAAAACCAACCCAAACAACATAGAAAACAATATCTAAGAAATCAAAACCAATACTGCAAAGTTTAGGATTCCTCAGGCTCTGGTTCCTCTATACCTACCTACCTCTGCTCAAACATTGGCTCTGATAGTTTTGTGGTATGCCTGGGTAGTCATGTCTTTTCTTTTGCCTGGGAGGAAACATCACTGGGTCATTGCAGAGAGTTAAACCCCATCCAGGTGCTCTGTTCACTCTACTTCATTGTATTCCACTGGTGGCAGGAAGGGACAGTGATAGTAGGTGGCAGAGAGAGATCCAGGTGGATGTCAGCCCTAACTTTTGCCTGTATGCACCTGTGTAGTTTTGGACACATGGTCAGGCAGTTACTTAATTCCTCTTAATGATGAATATATAAACTCAGTGTTAAGAAGATACTCAGTAAGTGATAAGAATCAAACCACAAAATATGCTTTGGTCTTAGCACGGCTTATTTAATGTGGTAGGGTTTATAGTGACCTTTGCAGTTTTCATCTGGGTTCACTACTCACCTCACATCTTTTATTTCTACCCACCTTTCTCTTCATTTTTTAAAAATTTAATTTAGTCCTAATTTGTTATACTTGAATGCATTTTGATGCACTGTACATAAATGGAGTACAACTTTGCATTCCTCTGGCTGTACGTGGTGCAGAGTCACACCAGTAGTGTAATCATACATGTATATAGGATAATAGTGTCTGTTTCATTCTATGGTCCTTCCCATTCCCATAGCCCCACACCTCCCCTCATTCCCTTCTGGACAACCCAAATTCCTTCATTCTTGCTTACCTCACCCCCCATTATAGATCAGCATCTGTTTATCAGAGAAGCTTTCTCTCAAATATGTATGTCAAACTTAACATTTGAATCTTCACAAAATTTTAAAAAAGGAATGGTCAATCTAAACAGTTTAGATTATAAATTTAATCTCTTGTGGAGCAAGAAGTTGTCCTTATAGAGTTAACAATATTTTGGTATTTTTAAAATCTGTCAGTTTTAACTTTTACTTCCTGAATAATTATTTATTTTCCTTATGAACTTGAGTCTCTTTTTATGTGAATTTCAGCAAATGATAATGGTATCCATAATTTTGTACTACATCTGAACTGCTGCTATGTAAATCACGAGTAAAATGTCATAAAGTTAGACAAAGCATGAAGAACTGATCTACAAAGTTCTTATGAACAAAGTCCCTAATCTTGGCTACTAGGGATATCATTTGTTCTCTAGTCATGTGATTTTTGAGGGATTAAAAAATTCTAAGTGATATGAATCTTCCTTATTAGATAAGAAATATTTTGAAAATATATATGATGTGGGCTGGGGATACAGCTCAGTTGGTAGAGTGCTTGCTTTGCATGCATAAGGCCCTGGGTTCAATCTCCAACACCACACACACACAAAAAAAGATATATGATGTAATCAAGTGCTTTAATTCTTTTAAGTTTTATTTCCTCTGGGAAGGCAGAATTGCATGAGTTTTGTACAGAATACAAAGTTTATATTGAAAGAAAAATAAGATAACATAAAAAGAAATTTTAAAAGAGACTAGAAAACAATGGTAAGCCACTTGCATGAATGAACCAGTATTTGAAAAGTAAGGAATAAAACCATTAAGTAAATTTGAGACAAACTTTAGAAACATTTGTTGCTTTCTTTGAAAGAGTAAATTTGCACTGAAAATAAAAATGAATGAAAACAACCTTTAGGTGAGATGCTTCAGTATAACTTGACACTAAAATAGTAGAATGCCTTTTTACAAAATGAATTGTTCTTTTAAACAATGACTTGTAGAATGTGCTTTCTCCTTTCACTTATTTACATGCATATATATTAGTAACATAAACTTGGGAGTGCCAGTGGAATGGCATAGAATCAGTTCAGAATGTAGGAAGGGTCATTTTACATGTGAGCTGGCAGAAATTGCCCACTGTCCATCAAACTCAATTAGGATTAATACACAAACATGCACACATGCACAAATACAACCCTATATAATCCAAATATTACAAATCCAGGTTATAAATTGATTTTGTAAAATGTAGCTTGTGAACAGAACAGAACTGAGTAGAAGTACTTCTAGAAATGTTAAGAGCTCTTCAGAGGTCCCTTTAGATAGCTCCCAAATAGCTTATTTTAAGAGGAAACTTAACTGCTTTGTTATCATAATCATAAACTTATCAGAATTTCTAATTCTATGATGCAAAATAACCTTATTTCTTTTGTGTTAAATTATTTCTTAGACGACCAAATGTCTGTCTCAGCTGTTAAAGATTGTTCTGGGGGGCTGGGGATGTGGCTCAAGCGGTAGCATGCTCACCTGGCATATGTGGGGCGCTGGGTTCAATCCTCAGCACCACATAAAATAAAATAAAGATGTTGTGTCCACCGAAAACTAAAAAATAAATATTAAAAAAAGATTGTTCTGTTTATTTCATACAAGATAAGTATAATTTTTGGAGTAACTAGGAAATTATTAATATTTTTAACATCTCATCACTATTAATTGGAGATTTATCTTCATCAGACAATACATGTACTCTAAAATCTGAGATAAAAAAATTTACTTGGAATTTCAAGGTTAGCATATATTCATTCATAAGTTTAACAGCCATTTCTCAAAATAAGTATAATGCCACCAATTCTCATATATACATTGAATATCCTAACATTATCATTTTCTTCTTGTCTTTTGTCTGATTCGTTTGACACAAGCACTTCCATGTCTGGCATAACACATGTAAAACGTAATTGAACATTTTCTTTCATTAACTATTGTGCATTATTTGCACTGTGGCCACAACCATATTTTTAGACTAGCTGTAATCTATACAAGAGAACACTTTGTCATAACACTTAAAGATTCGCAAATTTTATGTGCCTGATTATAAAAACAATTAATAACCATACTCAGTTTATATATAAGCACTATTTTATGTCTAAGTAACATGAGCGATAAGACAATCTCTCTCAGAGATGTAACAATGTGCCAAACATCTTTGACAAAAACATCAATTCAAAATGCCTGCATTAAAAAAAAATGTTGGATTCTATGAATTTCATATTAAGCTATATAAGAATAATCACTAGAAGTGTGAAAATTTTTAAATCAAACAAATAGTCCACATGAGCCATTTTCTCTATTACTACTGATGAATTAGCACATGCAACTGTCATATCTTTGGCTCATTTTTTTGACTTCCAATGTCTCTTGACGAACTACACAGTACTAAAAGATGATTTCCTGTCTGTATTCATTAAAGATAATATTTTCACATGTCTAAGTTGGTTAAAGTTTTTTTAAAAAATTAAAAGAAAAACTTGGGTTGGGAATATAGCTTAGTGGTAGAGTTTTTCTTCAGCATGCACCCTGGGTTTGATACCCAGCACTACAAAAATGAATGGATTTTTTAAAAGTATTTATTTTTTTAGTTGTAGTTGAACACAATACCTTTATTTTACTTATTTATTTTTATATGGTGCTGAGGATTGAACCCAGGGTCTGGCACATGTGAAGCAAGCACTGTACCACTGAGCTACAACCCCAGCCCAAATGAATGGATTTTTAAAAGTGTTCAAAATAAAACAAAAATAACAACAAAAAACCTTTATTTTTTCCAAATTAGGAAAACAATTCTCTTTTTTTCAGGGAACTTTTGTTAGAGAAAGCATCAATTAGACTCTTTTACAGAAATTATCACATATACGATTTGGAGGTCTACTTATTGATCCTAACTGGTTTATGTTTAAAATACTTGCAGTGAAAACTTATCTATAAAAATAACTTCATATTGTAAACTTGCCCATAGATTTATTTCAATGTATTTAGAATCATCATATTATTGCTCACCACCACATTCATATCTATTAATACAAATGAATTTAACTATGATCTTTAAAAGAGAAAAAAAATAAAACTGTGTGTGAACAGTAAAGGATTTTTTTGGATTAATTTTTTTGGATTAAATCTGGAAGACCATATTTTTCTTCCTTTCAGATTTGGTTTATGAGAGTAAATAATCTACATTTTAAAAACTTCAACATATTCATCAATTCTGAGCAAAAATAGCATTACTTGTTCTTTGAATTTATTATGAATGTTCTCTGCAGATCATTGTAGAACAATTCCAAGATTTAGAATATTACATTCCAGAAAACCCATGACACAAAACAAACATTACAGAATTCAGACAATGAGATAGCTAATTCTAAACAGTAGAGCACCTCTAAACCCATGTTTGATGTTTTTTCTTAGGGAAATAAATCAATATTAGATGCAATATAAACAGCATGGAAACAAAGGGCATAGATCAAAATGATATTTTTTTAAATGAGATGGAGCCTTCTATCTGCCACTAATGACAATACAATCATGCCAAAGACAGCCTCCAGGTTTTTAGCCTGCAAGAGTTTATTCATTCACAAAAAAAAGCAAAACAAAATAAAACAGACATATATGTTATCAACATGTAAGTCATGAGGGATTCAATGTGTCTTATCTTTAATAAATTAAAATAATTTAATTTCTCAGGCTTTTCTATATGGATGCTGTAGGGCAAACAATGATGACTAACCCCTGTCTACAACTACAAACTCTAAGAGAGAAAGACTCAATATAAAATTACTTGGTAAAGAGAACATGCATGGTACAGTGAAGAGTGTGAGTGTTTATGCTTTCAGTGAAATGAACTGTGATAGGCCCTGAGACATTCAAATATAACCTACATTACCCTACTTGACATTGACTTATATAAAACATAAAAACAAAAATAGTATGAATGAGCAGGTAAGGGCAAAATTCACTAGTTACCAGAATAAAGAAGACACATGTAATATATAAGGCATGTTCATGGAGGGAAAAATGAGCTTGAACGAGGGCAATATTTACCAACGTTCCATGGTTTATGAACAATCTTCATGTGTTTCTTCCTGTTACATGTCACCTGTTCTCTTATTGTTTAGATCTACAACCTTTACTCAATCTTACTTCACATTTGTTTATTTGAAAGACTGCCTTTCACCCTTAAATTCTGAAATGTGTACACATATTTTAGACGTTGCTAGCATTGAAAGAGGGAGAATTCTCCATAGACTAACTTTTCTTCACACACACACACACACACACACACACACACACTCCATCTACATTAGTGCACATCAGTGTCAACAAGAATGTTATCGCTGGAGCTGTAGGCACAAAGACATAGCATTTCCTCAGCTGCCAATGTGAACAGCATCCCTGCTATCCTGATGACAGCACTGTGCCAATTGCCAAGTGGAGAAACAGATTGTGAGACTTCTGCAATGAGTGCAGACACTCAGTGAGACTCAAACTTACGTAAGACCCTTGGTCCTAATTTAGGTACACAGAATACTCAAAGATTGTAAGAACGTAAAACCTGAAAAAATGTAATCAATGGCCATAAGATAATGTATTATTTGAGTTAGTTAGCCAAAACAAACTACAGCTCTGTTTCCTTTCCCCAAACTGTATATTTTAGAATTACTGGACACAAAGTTTGTAACAATGCATGACATATGTAAACAATGTACTTAAATATGAAGCAGTTTGTCTGAGTGATAATGAGACATGGTTAGAAATTAGCAAGTAGCTTTAAATAGGCAACCATATGAAGTGAAAAACAATTATTGGTATTTTTTTAAATGTATACCTATGTAAAATATCAAATGAAAAGTTTTGAAGAGAAATAGCAAAGTAGAAGTAGACTGATAGGTACAGTTTAGGAAAGATGAGTTAGACAATGTTAAAGAGAACATGAGAAGAATAGCTTGAATATTCAAGTCCTCAAGAGAGAATGGTAACAATGGAGGAGAGGCAGTGTTTAAGAAATAATAGTGGGCTGGGGACATTGCTCAGGGGTGGAGTGTGTGCTTCGCATGTATAAGTCACTAGGTTTGATCCTCAGCTGTGAAGTAACAGAAAAATACAGATATTATTGAGAAAGTGTTTGATATACGAATCTATAGACAAATGATTCACCTTATGCAGAATAATAAAAATATTGTATTGTCACATTTAGATACTTTGAAAGATCAAAGACTAATTATGTTTAAAACAGCCATATAGAAAATAGGGATTAATCATACAGGAATAGCCATTAGAGCAAGTCAACTGCTTGACTCTGACGGTAAGACAGATATAAAAGTCCTAGTCCTTCACTATGAAAAAACAATTTTTACAGAATGTAAAATCCAATGATTTGGCACCCACAAGTGATTCTATATGGAAGAAATGATGTTAATTTTAAAAAGCAGTAAAAATTTATGAATATCATAAAATATATTTTTATTATCCATACATTTTGCTGTTCATAAGTAGAGTCAGTTTTCCCTTGGTAGCCATGGTGGGATTGTTTCTAGGATTTTGCGCATATAATGAAATCTACAGATGTGCAAACCCTTTATATAAAATGGTGAAGTATCTGAATACAACCTATGTATGTTCCCTGGTATGCATTAAGTCATCTCTAGATTACTAATAATACTTAAACAACATAAATGCCATGTAAGCAATTGTCATAGTATATTGTTTAGGGGATAATGATGAGAAAAAAATATTGTCACATATCCAATAGTGATTCATTTTTTTCCAAATAGCTTTCTACCCGTTCTTTGTTTGAACCATGAAATATATTTCTTTGAGATATGTTCTAAGGCTATAGCTGCTGGCTCATAGTCTATGATTACAGTTCACTCTAGTAGATATTATAATGCTAAGCAACTTTTTAAACCAACTGTTACCAGTATACTCTCCTACGTAGCACTATTACCTATCTTCAAATTATTCATTCATTCTTAATTCATTGGATACCTAGTGCTATAATTTTGTAGTTTCAATTTGTATTTATTTATTTATTTATTTATTTATTTATTTTGCTTTTCAATTACCTTTATTTTATTTATTTATTTGTGGTGCTAAGAATCAAACCCAGGGCCTCACACATTCTACATGCTAGGCAAGCATTCTACCACTGAGCCACAATCCCAGCCCTTAATTATATTTCCTTTATGATTATAATGTTGATTGTTATTGCTTTAATTTTAATTTTTTCAGTATGAATGAAATCAAAACTACCTAAATGTCCTTCAGACATAGACAATTATGTTGTAATGTGTTTATACAATTAAATACTATTTATTGGTAAGATGAACAATTTCAAATACATATAATAATATTTGTTGTAAAAATCTTATAAACAATGTTGAGAAAAGGCAGTAAAAAAAGACTATGCATGGATTGAATTGGTTTATATAACATTTTAAACCAGACAGAAGTAATCTTCAGTGTTAAATATCCAAATACTCCCTTACATGGGGAGCGCTGAGTAGTGATGAGTAGGTGTTAAGAGGTAGTAATAAGAAGGATGGAAATAAATTCTATGTCCTATAATATGATTGTTGACAAATGTGTGTTTATTTTTTGACAAATCATCTAATTTCAATTTTTAAAAAGGCACCTACAGCCATCTAATTCTAGACAAAGGTGGCAACATACATTTGAGAAGAGGCAACCTCTTTAACAAATAGGGCTTAGAGAACTGAATATCAATATCAAAAATAATGAAACTAGATCACAATTCCTCACCATGTATAAATCACCATGTACAAGTCACCATGAAACAAGCAAACAAAAACAAATCAACTGGGGGCTGGGGATGTGGCTCAAGCGGTAGTGCGCTCGCCTGGGATGCGTGCGGCCCGGGTTCGATCCTCAGCACCACATACAAACGAAGATGTTGTGTCCGCCGAGAACTAAAAAATAAATATTAAAAATTCTCTCTCTCTCTCTCTCTCTCTCTCCTCTCTCATTCTCTCTTAAAAAAAAAAACAACTGTTGGGAAAAAGACAACAACAATAGGGGAAATAGTTCAAGATATAGACACAGGCAAAATTTCCTAAAAAGCACTGCAATAGCTCAGGAAATAAGAGCAAGAATCAATAAATACAATGACCTTAAATTTAAAAGCTTCTATAAAGCAAACAACAGAGTGAAAAGAACCTATAGAATAGGAGAAAATCTTTGCCAGAGAATTAATATCCAGAATATATAAAGAACTCGAAAAACTCAAAACTAAAAAAATAAAATAAAGTAAAATAAAAATAACCCAATGAGTAAATTGACTAAGAACTGAACAGACACTTCTCAAAATTTCAAATGGCCAACAATTTTAGGCAAAAATGTTCAGCATGTTTGGAGAACACAAACCAAAAGGACACTGAAATTCAATCTCACTCTAGTTAGAATGGCATTCTTTAAGAATACAAAATAGCAATAAATACTTGTGAAGATACAAGAAAAAGGGAACTCTTATACCTTATTAGTTCGAGTGTGAGTTGGTACAGCCACTCTAGAAATTAGTAAACATTTGCCTAGAAGCAAATGATAGTCACTATTAATACATCTAGTGTCATTTCTGAGTTTCTAAATACTGTGTTCTACAAAAAGAACCAGAGCTCCTGGAAGAAATGATGGATTCTTGGATTAAAACAATTAAGTGGGGGAAATGACCAAGGAATAACCTCGGAATGTGCCCTTATTTTAAAATAGTCTTTGTAGATATGATTAGGTGACCTTGAGGTCATAAGGGGTTAAGGTGGGCACTGAATCAATGGCCAGTATCTTTTTTTTGGGGGGGTGGGGGAGGCGGGAGATACCGGGTATTGATTCAGGGGCACTCAACCACTGAGCCACATACCTACCCCTATCCCTATTTTGTATTTTATTTAGAGACAGGGTCTCACTGAGTTGCTTAGCAGCCTTACCCTTGCTGAGGTTTACCCTTTGAACTCCTGATCCTCCTGCCTTAATCTCTCAAACCACTGGGATTACAGCATGTACCACTGTGCTAGCCCAAAGGCAAGTGTCTTTATAAGGAGAAGACATATAAAGATTCATACAGTGAAGAAGTTCAAATTAATGTGGAGCAGAGGTTGGAATAATGCAGCCACAAGCCAAGAAACACCAAGAATTACTGGCAGCATTTATAAGCTGGAAAGAAGTGAGAATTTTTTTTTACTCTTTACAGTGAGTGTGTCACTGCTAACAGCTTTATTTGGGACATTTAACTTTCAAAACTGTGAGAAAATAAATACATTTTGTTTTAAGCCACCTAGGTTTTGATACTTAGTAGATCAGCCCTTTGAAATTAATACAGAGAGAAACAGATTATTAACCAACTGAATGAAATAATGACTTCATGATGATATGAATAAACATACAAATTGGAATTTGAAAAAGCATGGAATATTTAAAGAACATCAAATTATCTCCCTACATGTTACTTTATTAACTTCAGAAGGAAAATGTAATATTACAAAAGAGAAGCCTAACAGACAAGTGATTAAATTTATGTCAATAATCAGATAAATCTAAATCATGTGCAACTGGATAGGATACAGGGAGAAGATTATACCACTCCTGTATTGTTCCTGCTAAAGATGAACAATCTAAATCTAATCACACAGAGACAAGAGAAAAAATGAAGGGACATTTTGTAAAATAACTGGTCTTGAAACTTTCTCAAGGTCACCAATAGAGACTGAAGAACAATTTCAAATAAAAATAAAAAAGAACTAAACAAAATAAGACATTTTAACAAAATGCAATATATTATTATGAAATAAATGCTTGAGCAAGATAGGATAATACAGGTGCAACCAGAAAATGTACAATGGAGTCACAAGTTTTGTTATCAATAATATATCAATGTTAATATTGATTGATTTACTGATTGTACCAGAGATTGAACCTGGGGACTACTTAACCACTAAGCCACAATTCCAGCCCTCTCCTTTATTTGTTTTGAGACAGTCTCCCTAAGTTGCTGTGGCTAGCTTTGAACTTGCTTCAGCCTCCAGAGCCTCTGGTATTACAGGTGTACATGACCATGCCCAGCTCACTGTAAACTTTTGAAATTTGATGGTTAGGATATATTGTAACCATGTAGGAGAACATCATTGTAGAAAACACATGCTAAAGTGTTCAGTGTTGATAAAACATTATGTTAGAAACTCATTAAAATGATTCAAGGAAAAAATTGTATTATACTTTTTTCTAAGGTGAGATTGTTTCTAAATTTAAAAAATTAAAATAAGACACATTTGTGTATTATGTATATGCATTAGGTATATTTATTAAATGATTATAATATTGCAGGTACTATTGTACAGGCTGCCAGAAACACTGCATAACCTAAACAAAAATCCCTTCCTTGATCAATTTTCCCCAAATTGTAGTCAGAAATCTTAGAATTGCTTCCATAACTTATTGTATGTGGCAAGTCAATGAATGATTTTCAGCTCTCAGAATGATCATTTATTCACATGAAGTAAGAAGAAAAATTAATTAAGTAGAAATTCATGATGAAATTTATATTAAATATAAGATAGATATCTTGGTAGATTTTGTTATATATATTTTACATGGATTGTTTATAAGAGAATTGATGAAAAAATTTTCAGTCTTTAATATACTGATTACTTTTAATGAACTCCCTTACCTCAGATATCTATATAAAAGACTATTTTAAGTATATGTGAGTATGTGTTTTGTAAGATAACATATATATGTTATAAAATAAATACATTTTCATACATATATGAACAGTAGTATTTCAAGTAATCATAATATCTGAAAGGAAGAACCAGTATATACTTCGATCACTGCTCCTTATTAATTTCTATAGATTCATGACAAGAAATGTTTGCAGAATATTAATTGTATCATTGAGCAATAGAAGCATCTAATACTATACCTCAGGGCTTTTAAAATTATAATTCATTTTCAAAGGTGATATGTTATGGAATATAAGTACTCTTAACTCTCTTTATTGTGCTTTTTGTTTTTGGGATAATCATCACTACTGCTTTGAAGAGACCATCTTAGTGTAATGAAAATGGTACAAATACATTATGAGAAATGCCATAAAGTAATAATTTACCCAGAAGAGAATGAAATGTTTATTCATATAAAATATTAACTGGTAACTTTTTCTCATGGTTTACAAATGTATGAATTGAACTATGCTAAATATACAGAGCAAAGGGAATAACATGGCAAAATGAAATATGTCATTGCTAATGAAACTTTAGCCTAGTTTTTCTCATAGAACTTATTTACAAGTATTACAAATTTAGACACAACTTTTGTCTGTGTATACTTGATGAAAATTATTTTTGTGCCATTATTTTGTGTATTTCAGAGAGTCCAGAAATACAGCTGCTCCTATTTAACCATGAAGTAGCTTTTTTCCAGAATAAGCACCTTGGAATTGTCTTGAAAAGCATGTATCTCCCTCTCTGTGTATTCATATTTTTGATGTGAATATTTGTATTCTCACAAAGTTCTGTGAAAATGGATCTCAGTAGAGGCCAGGAATATTGGTGGGAAACACCACTAATGATATCTGCTTCCTCATTTCAGTGTTTCTGTTGGGATCCCAGGATATTATAGGCTAAGTTGGAGCACTTAATCACAAGAGGCATGGTGTACACAATTAGTGTAATGGACTAGAGGGATGAAGTGTTATTCTGAAGGTTTTGACTTTAGAGGCATTTGTCAACAGCTAATTGCCATGTTTCTAGAAAAACTTAGGCAGCTTTCCAAGTTTTAGGTATGTTTGACAGGAATATGAATCAAGTCACTAAAACTGAAATTAATTGCCTTTCATGACTAGAGAATATACTTTAATCAAGTCACAGACTCATAATGCCTTGATTGAAGGAAGAGCTGGTACCAAGTAGGAAGAAATCTGTAATACTATCACAGATATTTACTGTAAGTTGTCCTCTAGGTCTTCTTTAATATCTGAGATAATTCACTATGGCTACCATCCACAGAAAAAGGAAAAACACAAAATATGTGAGATAACATTTTAACAAAGTGTGGTTTTATGAAGATCAGATAATCGATTAAATTTTGAATTGAATCTATCTTATATATGATCAGGTTTAGTTGCCACGGTTCTGAATGACTAACTGAAATACCAATATGTGAGAAATTGCAGACTATCCACATTGATTACATAGCATTTAAAATGAGGATTTTTATGATAGGGCAAAAGTGAAAGCCTCTACAGCTTTTTCTACTTGGCAAAATAGTAAAGCAAATATTACATCATATAACTGGGGAAATGGTTGAGATTAGTTGCACAGCATAAAAATATGAAATATTCAGAGTAGTGATCTATCACATATCCATTTAACCTCTGCTTGGCCTGTCCAGAAGGCATAAGGATATTGGAGAATGATTGTGGATCATTGTAAAAAATAATCAGATGAGGATTCCAACTGGAATTCATAGTCTCAAATTACTCCTGGAGCAAATCAATACAGTTCCATCCACCAGATGCAAATCTTTTGAACTGGCAGAGTTTTTTTGGATACTAGTTTGTGAAGTCAGGAGGAAGAGATGAGGTTGGGCAGATAGGGAAATAGATTCCTGGGTAACGTCCTGTGTAGTAGAGCACTAACAGTAGCTGCAGATATTTGCTGAAAAATGTACAAAAAGGCTATGTGACTGTGGTTCATGTCCCTCCAAAGAAGGAAAAATACTTCATCAATATTTTGATTGAACTAAAGCCTGCATGCATATCTTGTGGATACTGAATGCCTTACCCATGACTGGGCAGGGCCTGACTTCCTTAAACCTACAGATCTCTCTTTGGGTATCTCTCTCTTTCAACCTCTCCCTTTTTGACAACTCTGCTCTCTTTCTATTAATCTGTTATTTTGCTCTCAACTTTGTATCCTAAAATTCATTAGACAAAGAACCCAACCTCAGACTCCATGATACATTTGCACAATCTACCAGAAGCTATTTATTCCCACCACACAGAAAAACTATAGCAGACAGAGCAACATCTTCTGTTCTTATTCTAGTTGTTTTACTTTCTAACTTACACAGTTTTAGAGATTTCAATTTTTTTTTTGGTTTTGTTTTTGTTTTTTGCCATAGCTGATTTTTTAAATTTTTATTTCATTTTATTATTTTTATTTTTTTTATCATTTGTTGCTCCAGACAATACAATGATCTTGACATATTATATATTTGATTCAAATAGGGTATGAGTTCTCATTTTTCCACGTGTACAAATTGCAGGATCACATTGGTAACAGAAGAATATACTTATCCATTAATGTATTATGTTGAGAGTTGATTAAATACCATATTGTTGTTGTAGTTGTTTTGGTTTGTAATACTATTTATTGAGCTCAGGGGCACTCTACCACTGAGATACATGTATCCTCTTTAAATTTTGGGACAGGAACTCAGTTCCCCAGGCTGTTTTCAAGCTTGCCATCCTCCTCCCTCACCATCTGAAGTTGCTAGTATTTCAGGTATTCACCACCATGCCTGGCAATAAATACCATGAAGTTTTAGTAAGATGTATTTGTCATAGAATCAGAGAGTAACCATCTCACCAGTACCAAATCCAGTTATTCAACATCTTAGAGGATTACCCAAGGATTCATAGTATGAAATATCTGGCAATATTGCCTACAACATGAAGAATAAGCTGTTAAACCAGTGTGACCACTTTATTACTCCTGCCGCTATGAAGGACCTATAAAATCCCACTCAATGGAGCTATTTGTATTTTTGAGACAAAATCTGTAACATTTAAATATGCTTCTTTGACCCATTTATTGAGTAACAATTACTGACTACTAGTAGAACTCCTAGAGTAGCTGATTGAAAAGCTTGGCAAATTGTTTCACTAAAAAAAAAAAAAAAAGTAAAATTTGAGAAACTTTTAAAACAACCATTTAAAGACACTAAATGTTGACCAATGGCATACAAAAAATCAAGACACTTTCACTCAAGAACATTCAATAGTGGTGTCATGTTAGCCAGGGACTGATCTCATTTCTGCCCCTATTCTCTGCTCTTTGGCAAAATGTTCTACCCAGGACAGTACAATAAGACAGACCCCAATGACAGATAGTTCTTCCTTTCTATAGGAGCATGTTGACTTTACTTGGGACATACCATGCACAAAAACACTGATGAAAATCATAGTAACTTCAGTTATAAAAGTATAGCATGGCTAAAGTGTCAGCTCACCTGAGGTCATGAAGCAGGCATGGGCAAGCCAAAAAAAAAAAAAATTCCAAATGACCCTGGATTTTAACACGGAAATCCAGGGTATCAAATAGCCAGAGTCTTGCTACAATCTTACTTACACAGGTTGGTATGGTCTGAAAAGCTCTGATCATGTGCAAACTGAACATTCATTGGAGATGGCCTAGTGAGCTGGTCTTCTCCAGATAAATGTGTGGTTTTGGGTACAAGAATGTAAACTAAGGGAACTTGAAGTCTGCATGAACTTTGAATCATTCCCCCAATACGTACAAGAAAACTCATCAGATAATATTGTAAATCATACTATATGAATATGTCTCAGCACAAGCTGTAAACAAATATTGGCAGATCATTAATGAGCACTGAAAATACAAGCTGAAACATAAATACAAAAACGAAAAATGTCTGAGCAAAAGAACTAGAGGTTGCAAACCGCAAAATAAAGTGACACTTCATATAGTCTAGGCAAGTCACTACACAAGTGAAACCAAACAAAAATAGCAACAAACATTCCATAAGTGTGTAGATGCAGGTGGGGAATACTGCAACACATTATATAAAAATCATAGTTTTCCCCACATCCTTGACAACACTTATTGTTGTTTGTATGCATAATAGCTTTCATTCTGACTAGAGTGATATGAAATCTTATAGTGGTTTTGATTTGCATTTCTCTAATTGCTAGCGATGATGAACATTTTTCATGTATTTATTGATTTATTTTACATCATTTTCTGAGAAGTGTCTCTTCAGGTCCTTGGCCCATTTATTGATTGGGTTATTTTTGGTTTATTTATTTTTTGATATTTAGCTTTTTGAGTTCTTTATATGTCAAAAACATGCACTGGAGAAAAGATAGCCTCTTCAACAAATGGTGCTGGGAAAACTGAAAATCCATTTGCAACAAAATGAAATTTAACCCTTATCTCTCACCATGCACAAAACTCAACTCAAAATGTATCAAAGACTTAGGAACAAAACCAGAGACCCTGTGTCTAATAGAGGAAAAAGTAGACACTAATCTCCATCATGTGGGATTAGGCCCCAACTTCCTTAATAAGACTCGTGTGGCACAAGAATTAAAATCAAGAATCAATAAACAGGATGGACTCAAACTAAAATGTTCCTTCTCCAAAAAAAAAAAAAAAAAAAAAACCAATCTGTGAGGTGAATAGAGAGCCTACATCTTGGAAGCAAATCTTTACCCCTCACACATAAGATAGAACACTAATCTCTAGTGTATATAAGGAACTAAAAAGGCTAGGCACAAAAAAAAAAGAGAAAGAAACAACAACCTATCACTCCAGTCAGAATGGCAGCTATATGCATACAAACAACAATAAGTGTTGGTGAGGATCTGGGGGAAAAGGTACACTCATACATTGATGGTGGGACTGCAAATTGGTGTAGTCAATATGATAACCAATTTCCATTTTGACTACTAATTATTTTGCTTTTCTTTTCCTATGTTATGGACCACTTGGAGTTGTCCCACTGTGAATGACCTCTGCATATAATTTTCACAATCCTGTTGTGTTTTTTTTTGTCCATGACTCATCAAATTATTTTTTTTATGTGCTTTGTGATGTTTCACTTAATTTTTAAGCCAAAAATTCTGGTTTCAACCTTGATTACTTCTTCCATCTTTTTACTGAATTGTTCATTATGAAATCATATTTTAAATGTCCTAGCTCTGAAATGAATGCATTACAAGTGTGTGTGATCCATTTGAATCTACTAACTTGCTTTTTTCTTGTTAGTCAAGTAGCTTCTATCAGCACCCAGTGCTCTGTTTTCCTTACTCAATATTATTTTTAACTACTTTTCTTGATACTTGGAATTCTATGGATTTTTTTATTATTATATTTTAACATTTAGGTTTTATGTCCAAACAATATAGCATGACTTAACTCTGAATAGATAGCACAAAAGGCATTTTTTCTCCTATAAAGGTGAGGATGCAGAATGGGCAGTCATTCACATACTAGAGCACCAGAAAGAATAGATACCCAGGTTTCCCCATGCGTAAGTCCTAGGGGCTAGGGATGGACCAGCCAATTTACTGGCTTGCCGGCTGTCCTCATTATGTTAACCTAATAATATGCAAATCAACACATCTAGAGACTCAAGCTTTCCCCAGGATATAATAAGCTCCAGAGCTCTAGTTCGACCCAAGATGATTTGTGTCCTCCATGATGTTGTAGATATTCAGGAAAATTTTCAAGTTCAGTATAAATAGGAGAAAGTAAAATTCTGCTTTCAATATTTCCAGAATTTTATGCTGTATTTTCTTTCCATAATTAGATATTCACTAATTTAGATTAGTTCATAGTTACTTGAAGATATGGAAGTCTTAAAGTATCTTATCCAAAATTGCTGTCAGTATACAAATACCAAGTGAGAATGATTGACTTTAAAATAGATTACCAGTAAAGTGAAAATTGGTAAATGCTATTTTTCTTTCAATGAAATGTAAATGTGTTCTTTAATCCCCCTCCTGTGTATTCCATTATTATATTTTAATTTGTCAGTCATAAGAATAAAATTCAAAAAGAGAACACATAAAGAGGTGAGATAAATATAAACTTTGATATTCATTTTTTGCGTAACTTCAACTAATGGAAGCCCAGAAGCTTTAAAGGTTTTAAATAGGAGTAATGTTGAGAATTATGTTGAGAATGTATAAAAATATCACTGGCAGAATTTATAAAATATCACTGGCAGAATTTTTCGTATCTTGTAAAATTTTACAAAATACGAAAAATTCTGCCAGTGATATTTTATAAATTCTCTCACTCAGACAATGGGGTTTTTGCTTGACACACATCTTCCAAATCTCAAAGAAATAAATGTTTTTTAAGTGTACTGTTTTCTTTTACTCAGGTTTATGTTCTATATTTTTTTTCAAAATTCAGAATTTCCTGAGGTTTACCAAACAAATGTAAACAACATCTAATTTTATTTTATTTTTTGCATTTTGTATTACTTCATTTTAGTTATACATAATATTAGGATTCATTTTGACATCATTATATAAGCATGACATATAATTTGCTCTGATTCAGTTCCTAGGACTTTTCCTTCCTTCCCCTTCTCCCTTTTCCTGTTCCCTTTCTTCAAGTCTAACTTATCTTTCTTCTATTTGTAGTTGTTTTGTTCTTTTTCTTTCTTTCTTCTTTTTTTTTTTAATCCCACCTAAAGTGAGATTCTTGTATGTACATAGGAAAGTTTGGTCAGATTTATTCCAGTGTCTTTTCCCCTCTTCTCTCTGTCCATCATCTCACTCTTCTACTTCATTGATCTCCTTATTGATTATTCTTTTAGTAGTTCTTACAAATAGAATGTCGAAAATTTTACTTCCTACCTTAAAAATTCTGGGGTAAAATTAATACTGCATGGCAATAATTCACATTTAATTTTTGCTTATTTTCAACCAGGGGTTTTCAAATTATTAATGTTATACTTTATTAATATATATTAATATTATTTAGAAAGTTGATAAACAGCTCTTTTTAATCATAAGCAATACATCTTATAATCAATGTTTCGTTTAATTTCTACGGATTGGTGTTACTACACTTTTCATGTGTCAGGTTATGGGCTCATTACTCCGTGCAGCTAAGGCTAGCTACCTACTCTGTTTAAGTACTTGGGCAACTTTAGGATAATTTCTACAAATAAACAACACTACAAGAAAATATATAGCCATGTCTAAAGATATAGTGAATTTTTTTATAGTAAATTGTAGCAAAATATAAAGCTTGACATTTTTTTCTGATTAAATAAACTTTGTAACTACAAAAATTTAATTAAATAATTCATAAAAATATGCAAGTAGAAAAATAAAAATTTAGCAATAACTTTTAATGATAATTTGGTAAACAATCCTAATTTTTTGACTGTACTATATTTCTGACAAGTAATAGATTTATAATTGAAATAACTGAGTTTCCCTTTTACTTTTAATCTACCTTCATCTTTGAATTTGAAGTTTCTTATATAAAGAATGTAGTGAAATCATTTTTAAAGTCTTAATCTACTCAATCAGTTTAGTTTTTCCAATTGATATATATATATATATATATATAGATATATAGATATAGATAGATAGATAGATAGATAGATAGTCTACCACTTTTTGTTTGTTTTAGTGAATGAAATGGATCTCTTCATGTCATTTTCATAGTGGTGATTCTGAGTGTTATATTATAAATACACGATTTATTACAATCTACTGACATCAATATTTAATATTTAAGGGGCTGAATTGTGGCTGAGCAGTAGAGCACTCGCTTTGCACGTGTGAAGCCCTGGGTTTGATTCTCAGCACTACACAGAAATAAATTTAAAAAATAAACAAATAAAATGTATAAAAAATATACTCTTTAAAAATATTTAATATTTAAGCAAAGTTTACTTACATTTATTTCCCTTTTATCACTTGTAAATATTTTGTTTTATCAGAAGGTAATATAAATTTTATTATTGTTATCAAATATGATACATAAAACTCATGAAGAACAAGAAAGCTTATGGCATGTACTACTCTGTTCTTTCTTTTCTATAAGACGTTCCAAGATTACTTTTATTATTATTTCCTTTCTACTTAAAAATTTACCTTTGGCTAATTTTCGAGGTTCCGTTTCTTTCTATTTTCTTCATTTGAGATTTCTTTTACATTTTCTTAATTCTTAAAGAATAGTTTCATCCAACATAGAATTCTTTGTTAAGAACTTTTTTTTTGTGTGGTGGTGTTTTTTTTTTTTTTTCACTATTTCCTTCAGCATCATTTACCTCATTGTTTTCCAAGGTATTGTTTTTTTTTCTTTGTTGATTTTTTTTGTCTTAACTGAAACATACTGTGGTTTGCTCAGCTCCTTGAATCTATGTTTTTATCTTTCACATAATTTAGGAAGCTTTCAGTTATTAGTTATGGAAATTTTCTTTCATCCTCACACTTTTTCTCCTTTTTTTCTGGGGCTCTGATGATACCAAAATGTTGGATCCTCAATTATTATCCTGAGTTCATGTACATGGTTGTTTCATGTATATTTTCTTTTGATTGGTGAAGTCTAATTTTTCTTCTTCAAATGATTCTGTCTTTTGTCATTCCCAATTTATTATGGAGTCCATCCAGTTAGTTTTTTCTCTTTTTCTGTTATTGTATATTTAATGCTATAATTTCCATTTAGTTACTTTTTCAAATTCTATTTCTTTAAAGATACATTTCACTTTGTTTCCAAAGATTTTGTAATTGATTTATGAAAAATATAAAAATTGCATTTTTATAGTCGCTATTTTAAAATCTATTTAAACTATTTTACAACAGGATTCACATTGAAACTATGTTAGATTTGTAGAAAACACTGCTTATTACTATAAATTATAATTTACAAGTTAATGTTAAGTTTGACCAAACATAATTTAGTCATACAAATATCTAATAGTTTCAAAGGAGTCACAAATAGAAAAATGAATTTGTCGTTTTAAATAGGATAGCTTTAGCTACCTTATAGCTATATACATAAGATATAGCTTTATGCCTCTTATTAAGTAATAATATAAGTAAATACATTATATTCTATTTTTACTCAAGAGAAAAACACTTTATATGTCAGAAGCATTGATATAACAGATCAAGTTGTTTTTACAAAAGACATTAACAAATTCTAAAAGCAGGAAACAAATTTTAAAAAGAAAAATTACTGATAATTGAATATAATAATGTCTTGAACTAGCTTCACTTAGTGCACACATTTCATAATTATGCCTTTTAAATGTATTTTTATCAACAACATTTTCTGTTTTTCTAGATGAGTTCATTTTATATCCCTATTTAACCTATGAGAAAACAAAGTGGCCATGTAAACTAGAGAGATATTTAATTATATGTATGTATATATACCTATATATGGATATTATCATTGAATTGAATGTCATATAATTACATAGATTTAAATAATTAAATTGAATATAGTATGGGTAAAATATACTTAAACTATAATAAAAACATTGTAGCAATACTATAATAAAATAACAAACATAATTTCAAAATTAAAAATACAACTACTAAAATTACAATATGTTCAAAAATTTTAAGTTTATAATTGTTCAGAGAGGCTTTAAACATTTTTATGTTTTTTGTTAATATTAAAGAGAATTCTCAGTGCTGCCACAAAAATAAAAATTTCTTCACCAATTTAAAGGCCAATACTAAATGTTGCTAGTTAGAAAAAAAAGTTTTAGTTGAAAGACACTGATTTAACACCCTATTCTAAATTCCAGCCCCCCCCCCCGAAAAATGCCATAAATCTTCCGCAAACATTGAATAACTCTGCAAATAGTTCTTGGAGTTTAGAAAACCTAAGAAAATTTGGTCGGATTTCAACTGAGTCTTAGAAATTCTGTCCTATGTAAGTGTCAGAAAGTATACCTTCACCTCTCTATCTAAACATTTCCCCTCTTGTTGAGCAATTCTCCAAAGAGCCACACATTTTATCTCTACAGACACAATATCAATGATTTGATAGTTAATAAAATTCACAAGAAAGTGTCCAGTTGTTAGATCTTAAACATTTCAATTATGTTGTTTCATGAATATATTTCATTAAATATGAGGGTTCCAACTAAATTTGTAGTCCATGCCAACAACAACAAAAACTTATGTGGAAACATCGCTATCCCCATAATCAGAAAATGTTGCAACTGGCTTGAAATTGTCACTGTATTTTTCTTTCTCATCGAATATAAAATTATCTGAAAAGTAGGAGATATTCAGATTTTTCAAATAAGTCTAGTCCAATCGAAATTATCAAGTAGAAATATTTTGTCTTTTTTCAACTTTAATATCTGATAAGATTATATTTCTCCTATTGTACTTACATAATTTTTGGTAAGTATGGCTTAACTTCTAAATATTCATAGTGTAGACCCAGGACCTCCAGCATCAACATCAGTTGGAAGCTGTTTGGAAAAAAAAGAATGTCAAATTCCACTGCCTTCCTACTCAATCAGAATCCACCAGTTAACAACCCCCCAGGTGATCCATATGTACACTATATTTTGAGCAGCACTGATCTAGAGACCCAGGAGCTGTCCATCATTGTCAACACCAAACCATAACTAACACTTTGTTTTATTCCTAAAATATATTTTTCAGTGTTTGTTGAAAACAAGAAAATATAATTAGAAACCTACTCATGTATCTGTTTATGATCTGTATGTTGTGCCTTTGCATTAAACTATTATGTCCTCACTATTAAATGTGGAATTCGAAAGAGGATTTATAATGATTATATGGAGTTCATGGTTGTTTATTCCCAAAACATTAACTTTGTGGGGGTGGATTCAACACAACATCATGGTGAACAGAAACTTTTTGTTTCCTATGC
The DNA here is from genome assembly GCF_964194105.1 of Spermophilus citellus. Classification (NCBI taxonomy): domain Eukaryota; kingdom Metazoa; phylum Chordata; class Mammalia; order Rodentia; family Sciuridae; genus Spermophilus; species Spermophilus citellus. The sequence goes on along the minus strand of NC_138185.1, from coordinate 102,501,460 downwards.
AGTACGAGAGCTTCTCCAACTGTACTCCCAGAGTGATTCACAACTGTATTATATATTCTTCACTCTGTATTTGAACTAGTTTTATGTATGCTCCTCCCAAGAGAACAGAAGATGGGTTTTATTATGTTGCAATTCGAGTGAAAAAGCCTCTCATTGTTTCTACACTTGTCCTTCAGCAACTCAAATTCTTCCTTTTTCATGGGTCCCATGAGTTTATACAAATGGTCCTGTGTTGCCTATAATTCTTATTAGATTAAACAACACGTTCACTGAGTTAGCTTCACTGTCACACTAGAGATTATGATAAATCTTACGATTCCTTTGTCCAAGGTGTGATCCAGGGAACACTTCCCACTCATAATTAAAGTTTTCCATAACTCCTTTTAGTCTCACTGTGTCACAAAACTGGCTTCCTCTGTTCTAGCAGACCTACCTAAGGCCAATTTCTTCTTCTTCTTCATTTTTGTTTTCACTTTTTTTGGTTTGCTTTTGCTTTTTATTCATGAATACCCATCTATATCTTACATTACAGATTTCCCTGATAACACACAAAATGATGACCAGACTCTTCGAATTCCCTCAATTCAGAGTTACTGTTATAAGGTTTTTACAAACAGACATCTTACTGCCTGCCACAGACTGAAAAAAAAATCTCAATTCTTCCACTTCTATGTGATAGAATTTATTTAGACTCTTAAGAAGGCAAAATGTTTCAAAGTATTTGATTTTCTCACCCTTTCATGTACCTCCTTTAAACCCACTGCGGTTGGGTTTTACCTACACTTATATATCTTTTTGTAGTTAGAATTCTTTGTACTCATCTTGAAAATTAGGACACTCCAGAACTCTGGCCTTTGAAATTTGTTATCGGTCACATATTTGGAATTTAGCAAATGAATGAGTATGGGAATCCTATGTACAAAAACTATACTTGCAGACCATTTTCCTTTTTTGTAAGAGATATTTTTGTAGTTGTCTCTGAAGATATTTTTCTGGATGCATGTGTACAAGGCTTAGGAGCAAAAACAAGTTGTCTATGTCTCCTGCATAAACGTGAATATAAGGATTATCTGATCATACAGAGAAGGCTTTCTGAAGGTGGTGATTTCTAAAATGAATTTTGAATTGTGGTCATAACTTTCTCTAAAAAAAAATAAAGAAAGAAGGATTAAGAACACACTAAATGATGATAGCAGGAAAAGAAAATGAGGCCTGAAAACATTATCCCAGTATTTTTGAAGAAACTGCATTTAGTATAGATTCAACTAGATATTAAACAAAAGATAAAGTACAGGGTGATGATAGAACATTCTGTGAGACCTTGGATATAAATTTACATTTTATCTGCCTTAATTTTACCCAGATGCAGGACTGTAGGCCAGTTGAATTACAATTCCCTGGGAGAAGCTAACCACAGCGCATGATTGGTGCCATATCTGGAGCACTTCTGATGTTGCTACCAGAACCAAAACAAACAAAATTTTAAAAAATCAAACAAATAATATAAAAAACAAAGAATCAAAGAAACAATCCCTAAGGTAATTATTTGTACAACTAAGTTTGAAAATGGTACTAATATGAGAGACAACTATTTGAGGAGTTTTAAGGAGATAAGTAAGTTATCTATACTCAAAGTGATGTTTAAAATTGAACACACTAATAGAAATATGAAAGATTTAAGGTAAATAAGAGAAAGGGTTTCATCTTCAAATTTTTATATACTATATTTTTAAAGTCTTATCCCATTGGAATATATGCTACATGAATTTATGGACTCTTCTATATCTTGTTCATTTATTTCTCTATCTTTAGTGATTATAGCAATATGTGAAAAATCACAGTTACCCAGAAATAGTTATGGAATTAAATATGTCTAGATTTTATCAGATGAGAGAATTCACTGTTTTAAACATAATTTAGTACAATTTTGAACAAGCATGATTGTAAAATTCCAGGAAAATGCCATCAACAACCCTAAATTTTTATGTTATTTAAAATGTTGTAGATCTCTTAAAATAGGGATGGCTCAGAAGATTTTAGAAATACCACTCTGGCTGCTCTGTGGAGTATAACTTGATGGAGTAAAATCATACTAAATAAGAGTCTATATAAATTGATAGAAATGTATTGGGTAGATAGAAGTAAATCTTCAGGTTCTTCATATTTTTAGATTATAGGCTCTGATAATTGGATATGAGATGTGAACAATAAAATGAAGCATTTGTCAAAGCCAATAGAATGTAAAACACTGAATGTGAATTCTAAGATAAGCTTGGACTTCACAAAGTGATGATACGTTAAACATACTGCTTGGCATAGGATGTTGATAGTGAGAGAGGCTATAAATTTATACAGCAAAGGGTACGTCCACTTTGCATTCAATTTTATTGTGAATCTAAAACTTCTTTAAAAATTCCCTGATAATTTAAAATAGATAAGATAAAAGTTTTGCATTTTCTTTAAGCAATTAGAAGAATGGAAGGAGCTGCTACATGAGAAGATTAAGTGATTCTGAGAAGATGTGTTTACTGCTAGGTTGAGAATCACGAATTTAATTTTGTATAAATTAAGTATGATACAAATATTAGATATACAAGTGGAGGTATTAAATCAGAAATAAAATTAGAATCCAAAACTTCATAAATGGATAGTAAGGTGGTTGAATAGAGAAATTTAGCATTCATCTGCTCCTCACAAAGGAGATCCAAAACAAAAGATATATAGCTATATAGTGAAATAGGTAACCATAGAAGAACACTGGAATAGTAGAGTTTTTAAAATCCAGAATCTTGGGACAGAAGCATAGCATGAAAGCAAAATATCTCATCACCTGCTACCCCAACTGGTAGAAGGGAATCTCCCCTCTGTAGCAGTAAAGGTAAAGGGCTAAGTCCAATCAAATTCTATCAATGCAGAGACTAGAAATCCTAGGTATTGGAATATTTGGTGACTCTTACAAACTTAAAGCCTAAATAGATAAGAGGCCTAAAATCTGAAGAGTAGTTAAGCTTAAGAAAAGAAATTTACTTTATTTTTCATGAATTCCCAGGATTCTATAGCCAGTTGCCTTTTTTCAGGAGACTCCTAGTATATGAATTTGGAATTCTCTAGGGGTCAGAAACCTTTGCATATTCCCATGTTCAGAATGCTATAGACTTTGTACTACCTTGACTCAACAAATATCTGCCTCATGGGCAAAATTTGGCTTGGTGAGTGACTCTGATACTAACCTGTGAGAACCAGGTGTTGCAAGGTAGCAGAGAGATGAAAGTACCATCCTCAAGAACTGGTGGATTAGGTAGACTGGCTTCTGAGACAAGTGGTGTGGCTAGTGATGTGTGGTTTCATACAGTTGCCCAAACTGAGTCTGTCCGCCCTTGAATTTTCTGCCACACTTCTCCCCATGAATATTTCTTACTATCAAGGCAGTTGTGAGCTTCCACTGCTCCTTTGCCCATAGGGGCAATGCTGCTGGGGCTCTGTAGCCCCACTCCCAGGATATAGAATCTAAAAAGATTCAGAGAGAAAATTTGGCACCAGCTGCATTCAATGCTTGCAGCAGAATATTTGAAGTATATATACCCTGTATAGTTAAAATCCTACACTGGGAGTGGTAGCTTCTATTGGTAGATGGGAGTTTCTTCAGCTGTTATTTTAAAAGCTTAATGAGATTAAAGAGAATACAGATAGGTAAAACAAATTTTAGAAAGAAAATTCAGGTACAAAAATTAAGCAAAGAGATAAGAATTTTTAGGAAAGAATCCAGAAGAATTATTGAAACTGAATATCTCACTTAGTTATAAAGCTCAGCTAAAAAGTTTAGTAACAGACTAGACCAAGTGCAAGAAATAGAAAAAGAAGGAGCTTTTCCAAATTCATTCTATGAGGCCAACATCACCCTGATCCCGAAACCAGACAAAGACACTTCAAAGAAAGAAACCTACAGACCAATATTTCTAATGAACTTAGATGCAAAAATCCTCAATAAAATCCTGGCAAATCGAATACAAAAGCATATCAAAAAAATTGTGCACCATGATCAAGTAGGATTCATCCCTGGGATGCAAGGCTGGTTCAATATATGGAAATCAATAAATGTTATTCATCACATCAATAGACTCAATGATAAGAACCACATGATCACCTGGATAGATGCAAAAAAAGCATTCGACAAAGTACAGCATCCGTTTATCTTCAAAACACTAGAAAAACTAGGGATAACAGGAACTTACCTCAACATTGTAAAAGCTATATATGCTAAGCCTCAGGCTAGTATCATTCTGAATGGAGAAAAATTGAAGGCATTCCATCTAAAATCTGGAACAAGACAGGGATGCCCTCTCTCACCACTTCTATTCAATTTAGTTCTCAAAATACTAGCCAGAGCAATTAGACAGACAAAAGAAGTTAAAGGCATAAAAATAGGAAAAGAAGAACTTATATGATCACTATTTGTGGATGATATGATACTAAATCTAACAGACCCAAAAGGGTCTACAAAGAAACTATTAGAGCTAATAAATGAATTCAGCAAATTGCAGGATATAAAATCAACACGCATAAATCAAAGGCATTCCTGTATATCAGCAACAAAACTTCTGAAATGGAAATGAGGACAACCACCCCATTCACAATATCCTCAAAAAAAAAAAATAAAATACTTGGGAATCAACCTAACAAAAGTGGTGAAAGATTTACACAATGAAAACTACAGAACCCTAAAGAGAGAAATAGAAGAAGACATTAGAAGATGGAAAAATATACCCTGTTCATGGATAGGAAGAACTAACATCATCAAATGGTGATATTACCCAAAGTTCTCTATAGGTTTAATGCAATGCCAATCAAAATCCCAACAGCATTTCTTGTAGAAATAGATAAAGCAATCATGAAATTCATATGGAAAAACAAAAGACCCAGAATAGCAAAAGCAATTCTAAGCAGGAAGTGTGAATCTGGAGGTATAGAGATACCAGATTTCAAACTATACTACATAGCAATAGTAACAAAAACAGCATGGTACTGGTACCAAAACAGGCGCGTGGACCAATGGTACAGAATAGAGGACACAGAGATCAATCCAAAAAATTACAACTTTCTTATATTTGATAAAGGGGCTAAAAGCATGCAATGGAGGAAGAATAGTATTTTCAACAAATGGTGCTGGGAAAACTGGAAATCCATATGCAACAAAATGAAACTGAATCCCTTTCTCTCGCCATGCACAAAAGTTAACTCAAAATGGATCAAAGAGCTTGATATCAAATCAGAGACTCTGCGCCTGATAGAAGAAAAAGTTGGCTCTGATCTACATATTGTGGGGTCGGGCTCCAAATTCCTTAATAGGATGCCCATAGCACAAGAGTTAATAACTAGAATCAACAAATGGAACTTACTCAAACTAAAATTTTTTTTCTCAGCAAAAGAAACAATAAGAGAGGTAAATAGGGAGCCTACATTCTGGGAACAAATTTTTACCCCTCACACTTCAGATAGAACCCTAATATCCAGAGTATACAAAGAACTCAAAATATTAAACAATAAGATAACAAATAACCCAATCAACAAATGGGCCAAAGACCTGAACAGACACTTCTCAGAGGAGGACATACAATCAATCAACAAGAACATGAGAAAATGCTCACCATCTCTAGCAGTCAGAGAAATGCAAATCAAAACCACCCTAAGTTACCATCTCACTCCAGTAAGATTGGCAGCCATTATGAAGTCAAACAACAACAAGTGCTGGCGAGGATGTGGGGAAAAGGGTACTCTTGTACATTGCTGGTGGGACTGCAAATTGGTGCGGCCAATTTGGAAAGCAGTATGGAGATTCCTGGGAAAGCTGGGAATGGAACCACCATTTGACCCAGCTATTGCCCTTCTTGTACTATTCCCTGAAGACCTTAAAAGAGCGTACTACAGGGATACTGCCACATCGATGTTCATAGCAGCACAATTCACAATAGCTAGACTGTGGAACCAACCTAGATGCCCTTCAATAGATGAATGGATAAAAAAAAATGTGGCATTTATACACAATGGAGTATTATGCAGCACTAAAAAATGACAAAATCATGCAATTTGCAGGAAAATGGATAACATTAGAGCAGATTATGCTAAGTGAAGCTAGCCAATCCCTAAAAAACAAATGCCAAATGTCTTCTTTGTTATAATGAGAGCAACTAAGAACAGAGCAGGGAGAAAGAGCAGGAGGAAAAGATTAACATTAAACAGAGACATGAGGTGGGAGGGAAAGGGACAGAAAAGGGAAATTGCATGGAAATGGAAGGAGACCCTCATTGCTATACAAAATTACATATAAGAGGTTGTGAGGGGAAAGGGCAAAAAAAACAAGGGAGAGAATTTAATTACAGCAGATGGGGTAGAGAGAAAAGATGGGAGGGGAGGGGGAGGAGAGGGGGGATAGTAGAGGATAGGAAAGGTAGCAGAATACAGCAGTCACTAATATGGCATCATGTAAAAATGTGGATGTGTAACCAATGTGATTCTGTAATCTGTAATTGGGGTAAAAATGGCAGTTCATAACCCACTTGAATCTAATGTATGAAATATGATATGTCAAGAGCTTTGTAATGTTTTGAACAACCAATAAAAAAGTAAAAGTGTAATATTTCACACCAAGAGGATGAAAAAATTAAAATCATATGATATTCTCAATAGATGGAGAAAATGCCTTTGATGATAATATTCTGTATCCTTTTATGATAAAAATCCTGAATAAATTAGAAAGAGAAATCTATACCTTAACATAATGAAGTTTTTTTTAAAAAAAAATACAAACACATAGCAACATTATATTGAGTGTGGGAAAGCTGATAACATTTTCTCTAAAACTAGGAAAAACACAAAAATGTGCCCTCTCACTGCTTTGTGTTCAATATAGGAGGAAGTAAAATTACCCCTAAAGATGGTATAATTCTACACATAGAATAATCTAAGGATTCCACCAAAAGACTATCATAACTAATGAATGAATTCAGTAAATTATCATGATAAAAAAAGTCAACATACCAAATATCAATAGCTTTTTTCTACAAACCAACAATAAAAAGAAATTATGAAAGTAATCTCATGAAAATAGCCACATGGAGAAAAAAAAACCAACAATATTACACCTAGGAAAAATTAAACTAACTATATGTACAATCTCTATATTGCAAATTACCAACACTGAAGAAACAAATTGAAGACAGCAAAATATGGAATTAACTATCTATGTTCATGGATTACAGGAATTAATATCATCAAATGTTCATGCAACCTAAATTGATCTATAGAATCAATGCAAACCCCATAAAAATACCAATGACATTCTTCATAGAACTAGAAAAATGAATCCCTGAAGTTCAGATAGAAGTACGAAAGACAACACAGGCAAAGTGATCTTAAGCAAACAGAGCACATCTGGAGGCCTCATGATACTTGATTTCAAGACACAGTACAGAACCTAATAACAAAATCAGCATGATTTTAAGATAAAGATAAACACATAGCTCAATGAACAGAATAGAGAACTCAGACGTAAACCCAAATGTCTACTTTCTAGTGACTCTTGAAAAAGATACCCAAAACACACATTAGTGAATGAACAGGAAAACTCTATCTACATAAAGTAAACTGATATTGGACTTCCTCTTTCTCAAATATAGGAAAATCAACTCAACATTGATCAAAGTCCTAATTATAAGACATGAATTCTGAAGCTACCAAAAGAAATGTTACAAGAAACACTTTAAGATATTGGTACAAGCAATGATTTGCATAGGATATAGAAGCAAATTTGATAATACAGATTGTATCAAACTGTAAAGCTTCAGCAAAGCAAATAATCAATCATAAAGAGAGAGTATGGGAGAGAATATTTTCCAGCTATTCAAGTTACAGATGATCAATATCCAGAATATATATATCAATATCCAGAATATATATATATATATATATATATATATATATATATATATATATACACACACAATAGGCAAAAAATTAAAATAATTCCTTGATCACATAGAATTAGTGTTTTATATTATATCTCTCATGTAACACCTATTTGAAATTGTTCACCAAAATTAAATGTTCTCAAAAACAAACATCAGCAAAAAAGAAGAAAAAAAGCTACATGTTGCAAATAGGATAAATTTCCAAACTGATATCTATAGATTGTATGAGTTAGAGTGGAAACGCAAAACCAAACACTGAATTTTGAATTAAAAGTCTACATTAGTGTCCCAGCTCTACACTCCTGGTAGCAAATTAGTTTTATTATTAATGAACTCACAGAGGTTGTGTAATAGATTAAGTGATATGGCACAGAGTGCTTTAAAAAGTAAAAAATCATGAATATATATTATATACATAAAAATATACACATTTTTTCATAAAATATTCAGAAATAAGATGTACAAGAAGATGCATCTGATATAAAACTATAGAAAATATCAGTTCTATGCATAGGTATCATTAAAAATTAATTTTATGTAATATAACTAATATATGATATCTACTTAAATATAAATGTGTTTAGTTATATTTAAATCATATATAATAATCCATATGTATATATTTGCTACTAACGCCACTACTACCATTAATGCTTGATTTTTTTCTTATTAACTTTCTGTAATTGAACTCTGGACACAAAAGACCTCAAATGAAGTGAGTGTCTAAGTGGTAGCAAAGAAAAAAATGCAACATACGAGTCCATCTCCGAGTTATGGCTCTATTAATAAAGCTCACCTGTTTCCACATTTTAGTGATATTCACATCCCAATAAAAAGTATGGTCATAGATCATAAAAGAGGCTTAGAGATGTGTAGTACTTTATATTGTCAAATACAAAAAAATAAAAAAAGAACCCAAATCTATTCCCTAAACTGCACAAACATATTGCTTTGGGTAAAAACATGGCACAGTAATGTTAGCTGTGGGAAAAAAAAGTTCATATAAAAAGTAGCAGATGCCTTCAACACCAGTAGCTACTTCTTTGTAAGCCTATCGCCATTTATATTATATGCTCTCTAACACTTCTCCACACCTTCCTTCCCTTGACAGAATCAAATCTCCTTGAGACTCCCTCAAAAAACTTTTAAATTTCATTTGCTTGAGGTTCAGTCTTGATTTGATGTCATGAGAACACCTTAACTGAGCCCTCTAAACCCAACAAATTGTCTACGAGTGTGCAATTCTTTTTCTTTGAGATAAAACTATTTTATTCTCACAAATGAAAGACCTAATATTTTTATATTAATTCTCTCATGATAATATTTTTGTTAAATAATAATAAAAAATTCCAATTGTAAAAGACTGAGAAAAGAATATTTTGTTTTGTTCTGTCTCCAGTTTAATTGAGAAAGGCTTAAAGAGGGTCTGAGAAGAACATTTGCTGCCTGGGGCAAGCACAAGTAATGAAAAGGTTGCAGAAAGGGTAATTTCCAAACAAATGATTTTTCACAAGTTTCAACATTATTTTAGATTTAGATTTACTTTCACCTGAGTGGGAACAAAGAGGAGTTGCATGGATGGGTATAAACTTCAATATGTAGGAATGATGTATTCATTTGTACCCTCCCACTTTTTTTTTCATTTAACAGTGGTGAATACATTGTAAAAAAATTCCATTCCTAAAAGAATAATAAATTTATGAATTAAGGTATATGAGATAGTGGTTCTCAAACTCTATTGTAGATAGAAATATCCCACATATCCTGTTTTCAAATGCTGAGTTTCACCCCACATGTTGTTTACTGCTGGTAGATGTTATTTAATGATGAGTGAATAGAGAGCAATTGCTTTGGCATGTGCTCTGAGAACATGTATTTGAACACCTGTCACAGCACCTTTAATAATATCTAACATGCTTTAATGAGGTATAATATCTTGGTGAAGGCTCACAACATCCATCATGTAAATGAAACTTCATTATATTTACATCCATTTTCATGCTGTAGGAAATGATCAGATAATTGAAATAATAAAATCACACTCATTCAATAAATATTACATAAGTGTCTCTTACATGCTTGGTAGTTTTCTAGATGGTTGGAAAACAGGAAAGACAGAGTCATTTTTCATATACTGGAAAGGGGTAACACAGAGGAAAAAATAAATATGAACAAACAAATATGAGAAAAAATTGGCAGGCAGATAAGACCTAACTTGGAATTCAGTTTTGAGTATGAACTGAATAAAAAGAAGGACCTTAGCCAGGAAAAAAAGAAAAATGCTCAAATCTTTCAGGCAAGAGAAACAGCAAGTGTGAAAGGCTCAAGGCATTTATGTTAAAAGCTACAGTTGTAACTCTTTGAGCTGGATGTATTTTTTTTTAATAGCTGACTATTTTTGTTCTCTTCTCAAGCAGGCATGTACAGCTGGAGGGGTATGTCTTGAATTTCTAACAGAACAGGATGCTCATACTAATTATCAAATAATACAAAGATATTTTAGTTTCTCTTTGCAGCGGAAGAGGGTGCACTTTAATCTGGTCAAAATGAAGGCATATATGTCACTAAATTAGAGCCAGAATCAAATGCACATGGATTTATCAAATACTCATTTGTTTGTATAATACTTTAAATTGAGGAAGTTATAGATAAAGAGAAAGAAAAATCACTGCTCTGCATATGTAGAGGCTGAGCAGTTTCAGCATCTAAGAAGTGATTGAAAAACAGCTGAGTCTCATAAAGGTTGGAGGGAGAAATTACCAACTTGATATTTGAATACACTGCCAAGTGTTCATTTAAGCTGCCTCTAGACAAAGAAATTTGTGTTGACATTCCTTTGGCTTTGGGGATCTATGGAACACTCAAAAGAAAAGAGTGGATATCATGTTATAACTTTAGTTAGAATAAACATGTTGGAGGCTAATTATATGTAAAAAAATGGCTTAATATAGTCTTTCAAATAGACACCAGTTAGTTAACTACAAACTAAAAGTACTTCTTTCTAAGTTTTTATCCTATCTTTTATGTACTAACACATAAAAGCCAATTTCAAGAAAGAATATTGTAAGTTACTTTGAAAAATGCACAAAATGAAATTGGAGCTTTTTGGATCTTTGATATTTCTAAAAACTGAAGAAAATAAAAAGTGATCTGAGATGTTAATAAGTTATTCCTATCATGGAATAATTTTAATTAATCTACAACTTTAGTCCAGAATTAAAATTTCTTAATCTTCTCATGAAAAATGAAAAACTATGAGCATCACATTTTCAAAATGAAAAGTGATCTGAAACCTAGGAAACCCATCTTTTAATCTGTTTAGAAATAGAGAAAAAGATGCGGCATCAAAGCCAAAAGCTACAAATTATTTAATTCTCTTCTTTTATCCATGTTTCCCCCCAAGGCTCCCAACGTTCTAAACTGAAGCCATTTAGCTTTTGTTGGCAGGCTCAAGGCTTAATCTGATTACTGGGGAGAGATGATATAGATCAAAACAGTTCAAGGTTCCTTCTCACATCTGCCCTACTATCTATGAGGACCTCTTTCATTTTTTGCCTGCATTTTTGTAACCAAAATCATTGACTTTATATTACTTTTTCAATCATTGAAAAACTCTGGTGTCTGGTTGTTAGGTTCCTTACTATAATTAAGGCATGTTTTCCGGACTAGAGTTCTCAGCCTTGTCCATGTCCCCAAGAAACTTCTTCCCTCTTCTTCTTTTTTTTTTTTTTTAGGAGATATATGTATGGGTCACCCTCTTGCTATCATGCAAGTTTCTCAGCTTTTGGGGTTATTGTCTACTTTCAAATTACTTGATGCAGAGTTAAGTTTCCACTTTTAATTTGCTTTTTGCACAAAGTGCTTATTAAACCTGATTACAAATAATAATCATATGATAGGTTGAAAAACTAATTTCTGAGGCCCACAAATCAAGCCTATTGAATTAGAAACCAATTCAACATCACACAAATCAATATTTTGGAAAAAAAAACCACTGTGGTGATTATATTGCAACAATAATCCTGTATTTATTTATAATTACCCAAGAAACTTCAAAATTTATCTCTGGATCACACTTGAGGTATATTTGATCAGAATCTTGGGAAGAGTCAGTTCTACTCTCATCCTGCCATGTGACTGTAATGAATAATCAAAGTTGCAGAATTAGTATTATAACACACTTGTCAGGACTCACTGTTCTAGATGTTCAGTCATCTAATGCAAATACTTTTTGAAAATGACTCTATTCTACTTGAGCCTGTCTCATTTCTATTGTTTATGTATGAGTTCAGTCATTCACTCATTACATGTTTTTTTTGTTTTGTTTTGTTTTTTTTATTGAAGAGAGGTGGCAAGTGTGATGCGAGGCTTCACTGCTTGTCTAATCTTGATGAACTTCCATAAACTCTGGAATATGATTATTATGGAAAGATGATAATTTTCCAGCAAAAATTTTAAGGAGGGCTTTATAATATAATAAATTCATGAGATCTTAAGCAGGAGTTTGTTTTCTAGTGCGACAAGAATGTTGTTGCAGGGCCTGACCTTGGACCCTCATGGAGGAATGCTTATCTTGCTCACTGTGCAGCAGCGAAGTTCTAACACAGAATGCTGTGTTTTGGAACAGAGTGCTGTCAGACACCGGCAAGCGCCATTTCCTTGCTCCTTTGACAAGAATTTATTTCCCTATTGGTACAAGTTCAGCCTATGTGGCAGTTTCTGAACTCTTGGTTTCTGGACTCCCATAATACAATCGATCACCTCTGGACTGTCATGACTGTTATATGTAAATTGGCAATAACCCACTATAAAAGCTATTTTTGCTGTACAATAAAGCAGACAATGTTCTCTGAAACTGTATCCAGGAGGGGTTTCTCCATGCACTCAAGCTCCTCACAGTTGATGCTGAAAGGGCTGGCTCCTGGGAAGAATATAATGGTTTTAGTAACTTAAGCAAAGCAAACATTTTGCCAGTAATAAGTCTAAAGTTGTATATATTTTATAAATAAAGAAACAAAATTAGTTTAAAAATAGATAAAATAGGAAGAGTGAGAGGCAAAAGATCTTGCAGAAGAAAAATTTAAGAAAAATAAGCTATTCCTTGGTAACTAAAATAAAGCATATTCAGGGCATGACTGATCAAGGAAAACTTCTTATGTTCAATATGTATGGGCCGTCTGTACCATTTTTGTTTATGCTGTTGTTTTGTTTTGGTACTCCATGGGGCATTGGCAAAGAAAGTCTAGAAATGTTTTGGATTACCCTCCTCTATCATGGGGGCACAATCATAGATAGGGTGCCAATTAAATCTAGTAGATAGTCTAGGGGTTTTGTTAAACGTTCTACAATGCAAAGAACAGTCTCTCACAAGAAAAAAGTATTCAGCCTAAATTGTTGATAGTAATGGAACCAAGCAATCTTGAGCTATAAATAATAGTAGTCTAACAAGTGTCAGAACTGATGCTGAAGAACATTACTAAACCAGTGGAATCACAGAGACAGAAATCTGATTTTAAACAAAGCCTTGATATGTTTATATTCCATTCTAGAATACCCATGATAGGAAAAATGGAAGAAAAATTTAAATAGGAAATAATCCAAATAACACTGACAGACACATATACTGGTATCACCAAGCACCACTTTCCAATAGAACTTTCTGTAATGGTGGAAAAATTCTGTAGCTGCATTGTCTAATATGTTAGCCACTATAAACTTATGATTTTTGAGAAATTGAAGTGAACCTACTGAGACAGTGGGAATGATGAAGTGAAGTTTTTAGTTTTATATAATTTTAATTAGTACTTAATTAAACAGTGTGAACTGGATATGATAAAGGGTCCACCAATCAAATAAAATCATGTGAAATAAAAGTAGAACTAAGGTTTGAAGAAAGGTAAGGCATGCAGATTTTAACTCAGGTAAATAAATAGGTTTCTAGGGCCAACGGCTGTAGAGATACTTTAATGATTTGGGAGATAAGCAAAGTTTCATTGCTAGCTCACATATGCAATGTGGCCTTGTAAACATTCTGAGAAGCTCAGTCTAAAGTCCTTTCCAAAGATTTCTGTGATCTATTTAATACTTTCAGAAAAAAAAATGTTCAAAATTTCTTCAGGTTGATAGTGCCTTTAACAATTTAGTATTTCTATTTTCACAGTGCCAATAGAAAATTAAGCTGTAAATTCCATATATCTCAGTCTGTTCAGACTGCCATTAAAAATACCATTAACTGGATAGCTTATAAACAACTTAAATTAAATTATCACAGCCCTGGAGAATGGAAAGTCCAAAACTGACTTGACAAAAGATTCACTCTCTGATGAGCACCAGCTTACTATTTCGTGGATAGTGATTTAATGCTGTGTGTTCATTTGGTAGAAGAGACAAAGTTGCTCTAGGTGGCCTCATTTATAGAGGCCCTATCCTATTAATGAGAACACCACATTCATGACTTAATCATGTTCTGAAGGGCCTACCCTTAATACCATCAGTTTGGAGGTTAGAGGATTAGGATTTCAACATATGGATTGGGAGTGGAGAGACTCAACTATTTCATCCATGGCACCAAGTAATGTTTATGCAGTGTTATCTTCATCATGGTATCATGCAATGTTTTGGGGAGGCACTAGAGATTTAATCCAGGGGTACTTTAACCCTGAGCCATATACTCACCTCTTTTTTATTTTTGAGATAGGATCTTGCTATGTTGCTTGGGGCCTCGCTAAGTTACTTGGTCTGACCTAGAACTTGCAATTCTCCCACCTCAGCCTCCATGTTGATTGGATTACAGTCTTGAGCCACAATACCCAGATATGCACTGTTTATTAAGTAGGTCAAAACAACTTAATTATAGTAGATTCCATACGGTCCAAAATGTCATTGTGTTTACATCAAAAATTTAGACTAACACAGTAGCATCTAGGCTTCTCCATGGTTTGTAAACTGTAATTCCATGGTAAATTACTTCCTCTTCAAACAAGGGTAGGCACTGATTTTCAGCCTTTCCAGTTTTTCTAAAAGCTCTTTAGTTTAAATTATTTTATTTAATGGCATTCTGCATATGCAACTAAATTTGAACTGATACTGGGCGAACTTATCAATCACATCTTAAACAGATGAGAAAAGTATATTCTTGCAAATAACCCATAGGTGGCAAGACCTGGATTAAAAGGCAGGCAATGTTCCTCCATTGAATTCTATACCCAAATACTTGTAAGGAAAGTGTAACTCAGTGAAATTCTTTAATAGAATCATAGTCACTCATGTGAACAGTAGTGACTATAAGTTTTGAAGCTAGGTGTATCTAATTATAAAACTCAACATTCTATAATAATTATTCCCTATCAATTATTTAGTGATAATAGAGAAAAGTCTTTCAATGTAGGAGTCATTAACATGCAAGTATCCTCCTGTGCTTACTGTGTAAGGTAACCATACTGGACCTGTATAATTTAGCAATAGTTTTGCAATAGTTTTGGGCTCTGAGATCTGATTAAGCCCAATTCAAGGGAAATAGGATGCTGGGGATATATATATATATATATATATATATATATATATATATATATATCCATCAAAGTGAACAATTTAGTTTGATATCAACTGTAATTGCATTTTTCCAATTTGCATGTTTAATAGAGTAATAGAAAAATTGTATTCTAGCTTCTGCTAGGAATTTTCTGTGACACAAAACTTGCCTTGCTTTAAACTATAAAGATATGAAATTTAAATAATAAAAAACTTGTTCATGTTTTAGGATTCTTTAGGTTTTATTTCCAGAATAATGATTTTTTTTCATAATTTTAAATCTAATTTATATGTCACATATTTAATATAACAGATGCTTGCAATGTTATTCCAAATTAATTTATCTTCATTTGTGCAACTAAAATATACAACAATTTCCCAGTTTTCTTATTTGTGAGCATCTCTTTTTTTTAAAGAGAGAGTGAGAGAGGAGAGAGAGAGAGAGAGAGAGAGAATTTTTAATATTTATTTTTTAGTTCTCGGCGGACACAACATCTTTGTTGGTATGTGGTGCTGAGGATCGTATCCGGGCCACACGCATGCCAGGCGAGCTTGCTACCGCTTGAGCCACATCCCCAGCCCTGTGAGCATCTCTTGATTAAAAGGTTTCTCTAAAATTTATTTTCCAGGAAAACTTAATAATATTGTTATCTATAGAAATTAATAACAAAAAATGCAGTATTAAATTTTTTCAATATGAAATAGAATGAATCTTCATTATTCATGAATTCCATTTTATAAAGCTTGCCTGTCACTAAAATTTATTTTAACTCCCAATCAATACTTGTGCCACTTTTTGGGACAAGAATATAATGGTAAAAAAATTTAGTTACCTGATACACAGATCTTAGTTGAAATAGAATAAAACAATACTGGATATTCTTGCATCAACTCTCATAATATAAAGTGCATATTTTGTGTTCTATTTTAAAGCCATGTTTTTTCATTAGCAATTTTGATATTTAAAATGGTCCAAGATGTAGGTAGTGTTGAAGTATTGTCAAGTGTTTCTATGTAAAAGGTGACTATGATCTGTGTTTACAAAGGATCTTAACTCAAGATTGAAGCACTTTTTTTGGGGCTGGGGATGTGGCTCAAGCGGTAGCGCGCTCGCCTGGCATGCGTGCGGCCCGGGTTTGATCCTCAGCACCACATACCAACAAAGATGTTGTGTCCGCCGAGAACTAAAAAAGAATAAATATTAAAAATTCTCTCTCTCTCTCTCTCTCTCCTCTCTCACTCTCTCTTTAAAAAAAAAAAAAAGATTGAAGCACTTTTCATAATGAATTCAGTGTTAAAGAATCAACAACATAATAATATCATATATTATCCTTAAAAATAAATGCATAAAATAGGGTCATGCATTGAATAACTTATGAAAATATAATCAAAGTTTCACAGGAAAACATATCTATATTTCCTCTAGGAGCAATAATTCAATATTTACTAATCTGGGGTTTGCAATGAACATTTAAATGTAATACTACAAATAATGACAATCAACTATATTATAAATTAGTTTCTTCAACTTAAAGCAGAAATTCTGTTGCTAAAGTTTAATACATCATTGATGAGACTATTCAATATTGAGCCAATTTTTATTCATTCAACACTAAAGTTGTGGACTAAAGTTGTGTAAAATTTCAAATGTTTTTAAATAATAAATATTATATAGTCATATTAATAGATGCAAATGAAAGAAGTTAACACCCCTTCATGATAAAAGTCTTTAAAAACAAGAAATAGAAGGATCTTTACTTCAATATACTATACAATATATACAATAAACCCAAAGCTAATGTCACATGGGGGAAACACTGAAACATTTTTGCTAAAATCAGAAACAAAACATGAATGTTGATACTATATTTTATTCAATATAGTATTTGAAATTTTAGCAATAGCAATTAGGAAAGAAAAAGAAATACAAATACTAAATTTTCACAATACTGAATGAATAAAACTGTCAGTTGAGTGTATTGTATCCCTTTAGAAATGAAGGAGGGCCAGCAGCATGGGCACATGCCTGAAATCCCAGTGGCTTAGGAGACTGAGGCAGGAAGATCCTAAAGCCAATCTCAGCAATGGTAAGGCACTAAACAACTCAGAGAGACTCTATCTCTACATAAAATACCAAATAGGGCTGAGGATGTGGCTCAGTGGTTGAATGCCCTTGAGTGCAATGCCTGGTACCGAAAGAAAGAAAGGGAAGAAAGGGAAGAAAGGGAAGAAAGGAAGAAAGGAAGAAGGAAGGAAGGAAGGAAGGAAGGAAGGAAGGAAGGAAGGAAGGAAGGAGGAAGGAAGGAAAGAGAGAGACAGACAAAAATTTTCTAAGACAAATAAGAACTGACAAAAACATATCTCTATCAGGCCTCTTCTGTAAGAAATTTTAAAGTTCTTCAAATAAAAAGAAAAAAATGCTAGTGTATATAACAAAAATATGGGACAGTATAAAACCCACTTCTATGAATAATTATACAAACATATACTGAATGTTCTAATATTGTAAGTACAGTGCAAAAACCATTCATGTCTTTATTATGAAGACAAAAACAGAAAACTTAAAAGTAACAATAATTCTATGAACTTGTGAAAGACAGGCAATATATAAAGACAAAAAATGGGATAGTCAAACTTTTATAATATGAGGATGAACAGAAATGAAGGATAGAGTCATATTAGTCCATTTTTCTTGTTTGCTTTTTGTTGTTGTTGTTGTTTTGTTTTGGTTTTGCTCTTGAATTTATGATCTTGATCAGTTACTGTCATTTGAAAATAGCTTGTTTTAAACAAAATCTGGTTTTTGTAAGCTTCATGGTAACCACAAAGTAAAAATCTATAATTGATAAACAAAATTGTATGGAGGGAATCACACACCACTTGAACAAATCACTTAACTACAACAGAAGAATATAAGAGTTGGAGAAAAAATGAGCTATAACAAAAATAAAAATTAAGTTAAAAATAGCTATAGCAAGACTTAACCTATTAGTAATTGCCTTGAATGTAAATGGAATAAATTCTTTAATTAAAGATATAGAGTGATGGAATGGATTAAAATGAAACTAAATATTGCCTAGAAGAAACTCACTCACCTCTGAGGACCCACATAAACTGAAAGAAATGGAATTAGAAATTCTAGTCAAATAAAACCTGAAAGAAAATAGTAGTAGCTATACTTTTATCATATAAAATATACTTAAATCCACAGCAGTTAAAAAAAAGACAAAGAAATTCATTACATGATAATAAAGGGGTCAATCCAGGAATAGGAAATAATAATTATAAATATATATGCACCAAATATTGGAGCAATTAAATATGTAAAGCAAATATTAATAGGTTTAAAGAGAGAATGAATTCATTGCAATAGTAATTATATGTTCTATAAAAATGACAACTTTTAGCCAAGGATACACCATCCATAAAGAAAATGAACAAAGAAACAACAGAATTAAATTATACCATAGACCCAAAGGACTTGATAGACATCTACAGAATGTTTCACCCAACAGCTACTGAATACATATTATTCTCATCACCATGTAAACATTCTTCTCAATAGGTTCAGGTCACAAAATAATAACTCTTAGTAAGTTTTAAAAACTGAAAATAGATTTTCTTTTCCTGATCATAATTCAACAAAACTAGAAATCAAAAAGAAAAAAAATAATTGCAAACTATGCAAATACACAACTTAAGTTTGATTAACCAGTGAATCCTGGAATAAATAAAGAAGTAAATTAAACTTTAAACAAATGAAATGAAAACAGAGACATAATATATCAAAACTTATGTGATACAACAAAAGTGATACCGAGGAAAGTTAATATCATAGACTTTGACATCAAAAAAAGTACAAAGATCCAAAAAAAAATCCACTGCTGCATCACAAAAACTAGAAAAATAAAAACAAACCTTATGTGACATTCACAAAAGAAAATAAAATGACAGCAGAAAAAAAAATGGAGAATTAAAAACAAACACATATGATGAACAAAACAAAGAGCTTTTTCTTGGGAAAAAAATAGACAAATCCTTAACTAAACTAAGAAAAAAAGAGAGAAGACTCATATAAATAAAATCTGAAATAAAAAGAGAGACATTGAAAGTGACACCACAGAGATCCAAAGGAAAATTCAAGATTATGATAAATACAATAAGCCAAGAAATTTGATAACCTAGAAAAATGGACAAATTCATAAACAAATACACCTTACGAAGCCTAAAATATGAAGAAGCAGAAAACATGAAAAAATCAATGTTAAATAGTGAGATTAATCAGTAAAAAAAAAATTCCATCAAAGAAAAGCCCAGGAATATATGTCTTCACTGCTGTGTTCTATCCAACATTTAAAGATGAACTAATACCAATTCTATATAAGTGATTTCAAAAAGTACAGATTTCTTCACTATTACACCAGCATTAATTGATATCAAAACTGAATAAGGTCCGGGTACGATGGTGCACACCTGTAATCCCAGCAGTCTAGAGGCTTAGACAGGAGGACTGCTAAATCAAAGGCAGCCTCATCAAGGGTGAGGTACTAAGCAACTCAGGGAAATTCTGTCTCTAAATAAAATACAAAAATAGGGCTGGGGATGGGATGTAGGTCAGTGGTTGAGTGCCTCTGAGTTCATTTCCTGCTCCCCCCCAAAAAAAAACTAAATAAGGATACAATAAAAAAAGAAAATTACAACATAATTCTTCAACAAAATACTAGCAAACTAAATTCATCAGCACCAAAAATGATTATACACTATGGTCAATTATTCACTATGATTCATCCCAGGGATTCAAGGACAGACAAATATATGCAAATATATGAAAATCAATAAAAAGTATACCACATCATCAAAATAAAGCTCAAAAACATGACCATCTCAATAAATGCAGAGAGACATTTAATGAAATTCCACATGCCTCACTAAAAATGCTGAACAAATTAGTTATAGGAGGAATATATTTCAACCTAATGGAGGTCAATAGCTAATACTGTACTAGACCAACAACTAATATTATTTTAAATATAGAAAATTGAAAATTTTCTAAGATCTACAACAAAAAGGACCTTCACTTTAACTTTTACTCAATATAATGTTGCAGTTCCTAGCCATAGCAATCAAGCCAAAGAAAGAAATAAAAGGAATCCGCTCAGTTTCTGCACAGAACCCCTGCCAGAGCTCCTATGTAGAGCCCCATCTACCAGGGAGAGGCTCCCCATCACCTCCATTTTGGGACACTGCAACTGCTGCCAAAGTCCCCTTCATGTGCTATCCTGCCTGGGGAACATGGTCTAGAGACAGCTTCCTGCCACAGCATTGCACACCACAGAGCTACATCTTCAAACACCTGCTTAATGCCGGCCCACATGGATGACCCATTTCTGAAAGTGGCCGCCTCCATCTTTGGATACCTTTGTCACCATCTTGGGTTATCCTAGCTACTGTCATCACCATCTGTAGTTGGGCAACTCCCAGCTTGGGACACCTGCTGGTGCCAACATGCAATATCAAGATACTGACATAATTTATCAGAGATATATTTGTATTGCTATATTAATTGTAACACTAAAATAGCCAATAACTGAAACAATCTAAGAATTGTGAATACACAACCTGTGAATACACAAAGAATATGTGGTGCCTGTACACAACACAATTCTTTCCAACCATCAAAAAGAATGCAACCCTCTCATTTGCAACAAGGTTGGAACTACACATCACCATGTTAAGTGAATGTCAGGAACCAAAAGATTAGTACCACATTATCACACTCATGGGATCTACAAAAATTAATCTAATAGAAGTTGAGAGTGGAAAAATGGTTCAGAGAGAGTAGAGGATGTGCAGGGACTGGGAAAGGTTGATCAATGAGATATAGTGAGATAAGAATAGGAATTTCTGGTATGTTATTTACTAGTAGGGTGACTATAGAAAAACAAAACTGCATTGTGCATTTTATAAAGCTAGAATGGATGATTTTTAAAGATTTTAATATAAAGAAGTGATATTTGCGGATACATATTTCACCTGATTTAACATTACAGAATACATATATGAAATTATTATTATTTTTTTACAATCAAAAATTTATTTTCTTATCAAAGTTATATGTAAGATTTGTTTAATATGCCAAATGGTTCTAGCTAAAAGTCTGGTGCCCGCTACAGCAGGGCAAATCTGTCCTCAATAAATAAGGGAAAATCACAACCATTTTGCATTGAGCGAAGATGCCGGTGGCGCAGGATCGCTGGGCAATAATTATTGTATATCAAAATGTGTAATTTTGTGTTCATATATATCAGTGAAAATACACTTTAAAATAAATTTACAAATATTCTCTCAATTGCATTATACAATGAAAAAATTTAACCAAATTACTACTTTGTCTAAGACGATGCAGCTGGAAAGACTTAGAGTTAGATATAAAGCCATGTCATAACATCAAGGCACTAGATTATGCCATTTTGGCATACTGCTAAAAATTCTCACATCTAAAATTAATTTATCCCTATGTTAACACCCTGTGATAACCATTATTAACTCTACTTTATATATTGAAAACTAAGTTTCAGAATAATTATCCAGGTCTAGAAAATGGGAAATGCAGGTGAGCCAGAACTAAATTCCATTTTTTCAATCTCTAAATTATTTGTAATTATGAAATAGAAGAATTGAAATAATTTTTTGGTTAAGTCATTGTACAACCTCCTTAATGGTGTATGCAATGCACTTAAGAATAATCATGTGGAATCAGAATTTTTAAAAATGCTTTACTTCTGCCTGCTTCTGAGTTACTGAGTTAATATATCACTAGGACACACTTGCTCTAATTATGTAACAGTGTGATTCATCACCACAAATACACTATCACACTGATAATGTATTACTCAATAAAGTCAGAACAGCTGGCAAGCACAACCACAGAATTAGGCAGTATATAAGTTTAATGCATTTTATTATTTAATTTATCCAATCCAGAACAACAGAAGATAACATATTTGTGAAACCTCAAGAGAAAACATAAATTTTCCAAATTAGCCTTTCTACTGTCATTTTCTTAAGGGAAAATGTAAAACCAAAATGGTATTGATTTGCAAACCTATATTTGCTTCTCTGTTTTATATCAGTCATGAGAAAGTCTCTGTGCCATGACCTATTTCAATAACTACAGTGTATTTAAAATGTCTAGTTTTTTTATATTCTAAAGTTCTATTTCAACTTTATAAATAGAAGAAGCTGATAGCAAAAGAGATTTAAATGTTCTTTATATTCCCTTATATTATTATTATTCAGAAATAAGTATATGTTAACTTACAACAAAGACTATAGCTTACAGAATTGATTTCCTATGTAAATTTCATAAAATTTTAAGTGGCTCAATTTTTCTTACTTCAAAAGTGGACGTCAGATGTATTGAAACAATAATTTTGTATAAAAGTAAGGACATTTTTGTTGGATTTTCAGATATCATATATGGAATAATAAGCTCTGAAATCCTAGACAAAAAGAATCTCCACCTATATACTGGCTTTATTTTTGTTCCTAAAACAATGCTTAAATAAGTTTCTTACTGAATATTTCACTACAATTCCCATTCAAATACTTTTCATACTGACCTTGCTGAGGACAGACTGACTACCATTTATTTTTATCTTCTTTGTGGTCCTCCTTTGTCTGTCACCCAGAATTATTATTTTTTTGACTCTTTGCTCCATAACCAGCTTAACTTACAATAAAACTTGCTTTGCAAATATAGCTAAAATCTGATCTTAGTCATAATACTTTTTGAGTCTTTCTTGGAGTGCTACCTTCACCAAATAGGAATCATTTGAGTCACCCCCAGGCTTGGAGTTAGGGAAAATCTCCCTAACTGGATCATGCATTTATTATCCTAAATGCTGAGTCTTAGTTTCTTCAAATGACTTCTTGTTCACTATCAACTGCATATGTTCTATGGAGTTCAATAGCAAAGATAAATAATAATAATAATAATAATAATAATAATAATAATAAACCCTTTACATTGGGACATATTAGAAGACTATAAGGGATTGTTTGGAAATGGTGTGTGATATGTTGGAAATAAAGTTGGCTTTGACTCAAAGCAACCAGCTTCAATATTAAATCTACTTACAATGAACAATACACAACTTTTCTGATATCCCCTTAAAATAGAATCCATTAACACACTGCTATTCATTCTTCTCCTAAGTAGCCAACTTTAATTGATCCAATGCAGTGTTTCTGGGTTTGGGGCCACATGGGGAATGGGTCTATAAACCCAGGGTACATAGTTTGACAAAAAGTCCCAGCTACTGCACTCTAAAATCAATCAATGTCAGAGATACTTAAGTCAGGCCTGTTCCTAGAAATCCTGAAAGTCCTTTGAGTTTGATTCTTAAAATGCTAGACCTTTTTGAGCATTGATTAGACATTAACGCAGTCTATCTCCTTCTCTTGGAATCAGTCTGATGATTCTGTCAGCTTTCATCCAACTTCTCTTTCCATTATTGTTCATACATAGTGTCTTACGCTGTTTATGACGCTTTAAGAGAAATACCATAAATTTGTGGTTTATAGAAAACAAACATTTATCTATTTTACATTTCTGGGAGCTGGGTAAGTACACAATCACAGCACCCTAGGAATCTGTGGGCCCTTATTCCTCAGAGACAGAAACTTCTATAGCCATCTACTTGTGGTACAAGGGGCAAACAAGTCTCTTCAGCTTCTTTTATGAGAAAACTAATCCTGTTTATGATACTCAGACCTTATGATCTAGTCACCTCCAAAAGGCCACAACTCTTAGTACCATTTTATTAGGGATTAGTCTTCAATATCTGAATTTTGGAGAGACATAAATATTCAGAACCTCATACCTGGTTCTCTTAGAAAATACGTACGTATTTAATCCTCTGTTGGTTCTGTTTCTCAAAAGACTCATACTAACACAAGATCTGACAAGACCAAGAAACTTCACCAGTTGCCCTCTGAAAAAATCATCATAAACAAGATAGAAATGATGCATCATCATCATCATCATCATCATCATCATCATCATTCAAATGATGCTACCTAGTTCCTGAGGCATAATAAAGCCCCAGATACATTATTTGAAACTTTTGACTTATCAAATGTGATAAAACTTTTTATCATTTTGCAAAAATATACAAAGGATTAGTAAGATATTAAGTAAATAGGTATATGCAGTACAACTAGTGGATGGAAAAGGAAGAATTTAACCCTGACTTGCCTAATTCAAAAGCAGAGCTCCTGAGAATTTCCATATCATCTAACCATTCTCACTTGTCTCAAAATCCAATTCAATCCTTATTTTCAGCTTTTTCACTGTTTCCCCACTGCTACTATTTCTGGGTATCATTCTGTTTGTGTTCCAATTATAGCCAAATACTTCAAAAATGATGAAAATCAATGGCTCAATTAATATGTAATTAACTAATGAACCAACACATTGATAATGGATAAGATGCTTTTTTAAAAAAATTAAACTAAGAGATTTTCATATCTTATTCTTAAGTACTCAGCTTAAATGTTTATGACAAGAATTTTTTTACTTAAATAATTGGCAAATATTTCTCAGTTTTGATGACAGTAGAAAGAAATTAATGATAAGAAACAAACTGAGTGTCTGGAGTATATTTTTTTAGCCAAAGAAAATTAACTTGTATGAATAAAAAACATGTCACTTTTACAAATGTGTTTCTTCCAGATTTACGAATGTTATTTTGTTTATTGCTGTGGACATTATTGCTTGCCAAATTGCATCCCCACGGTGTGAATGAATAAGAGAAATACAAATGTGTTCAAAGCTGTCATGTTTAACACAAGAAAATCTGGAGCTTGAAATCGTCATTCAAATGACTGTTTGCATC
Source organism: Spermophilus citellus (assembly GCF_964194105.1). NCBI lineage: Eukaryota > Metazoa > Chordata > Mammalia > Rodentia > Sciuridae > Spermophilus > Spermophilus citellus. The sequence continues at coordinate 102,476,067 of NC_138185.1, read as the reverse complement.
CACTGTTTATTATGCCAGAAAGGTGCTATTAAGCCTGAGGTTTACACAATGCAAAGAAAGGCTAATGGATTTTCTCACTTTAAAGAAGGTAAAACATGGTTTGTTAAATATAATCTCCATCTAAGCTGAAACTAAACTTGACCAATGTGATAACCTGAAATCATTGTATTACATTCATTTCATTCTCTCCACTAATTTTTATTGTGCATTAATGTGTGCAGGACATTTTGAGACTCAGATTAAAATAAGTTTAGTATTACATCTGAGAGGTAAGATGTGCATACAAATAAACACATGCATAATTTAAAATTATTAACAGATCATGAGAAGGAGGATTCAGATAAAAATGACAGTTTGAATGGAAGCATCTAAATATTTGTTTCCAAAGTTAGAAAAAAAATTAAATGAGCTTAATTCATGGAGATAAATTTAAATAGATATCTCCACCAATGAGATACAGTTAATAAGTATATCATGATGATTGTTACTTGCTAAATGTAATCTTCTTCTGTGGCACATCCACTTGCGTGTTTTTTCAAATGTTCATCGGATTCCAGGGGAAATATTTGAAAATAATTGAGGCTAAGCAATATTTGAATACTTATATGAATATCATTGTAGATATCCAGATAACAATAATAAAATTATTTCAGAGATTTTGCCAAATTATTCTTAATGAGAATCTTCTATATTTAAGCACAGTTATAATTCTATAGAAAATTTACAATATTATTTTTCATAAAGTTTACTTAATATCTATTTTTTAAAAAGAACTAAAATAGATTATAAATAAACATGTGTCTTCTGAGACAACAATATTTATAACTAAAAACTGCAAATAATGCTGGGTGCAGTGGCACATGCCTGTAATCCCAGCAGCTATGGAGGCTGAGGCAGGAGAATGAATGGCAAATTCAAAGTCAGCCTCACCAACAGGGAGGCACTAAGCAATTCAATGAGAACCTGTCCAAATAAAATACAATATAGGGTTGGGGATGTGGCTCAGTGGTTGAGTGTCCCCGAGTTCAACCTCTGGTACCCCCGCCCCCCAAAAAAAACCCAGAAACAAAGAATGCATATTCTCTTTCATGCTTGATTACTGTTCAGGTCTAGAGACTTTAGAGTTATTGCAGGCACAGGCAGGAGGGAATTTGAGGGAGATTGTGGTACAAGACAAGTAATCATGGGTGACCAAGGAAGAATAGCTTACTCAATTCCTACAAAGACAAGAAGTTTATAAAAATTTATTATTATATAATGTTTTAATATTTTGTTCTATTCAATAGTTGGAATATTTTGTTCTCTTCAGTATTTTATGTTAAAATACTGCTACAAGACAAACAATTTAGAAATGTCAGCCAAATGCCTATGTGTATATGTCCATATATGTATGCATATACATGTGTATTTAATCTATGAAGATATATGTATATATTTTCATAAGTCCTTGACTAGAACTCAAAATTTAAAATACAATAGAAAACACAATAAATTTGCATTAACATTCTGAAATTTAATAATATCTGCTGAAACCTGATTATTTATTTATTTATTTATTATTTATTTTGTGGTGCTGGTGATTGAACCTAGAGCATTACGCATGCGAGGCAAACACTCTACCAACTGAGATAGACCCCCAGACCTTGAAACTTGAACTTTGATGCCAAAATGTTTTTGATGCCATAATGTTTTAGTATTTTGTTTTATTCAGTATTTTGAATATTCAATATTTTGTTTTAATCACACATTTAAAATAATTGTAGGCCAAGTTGCTAAAGCAACATTGAGTTTGACCTGAATCTCTCTTTTTTTTTTTTGCATTTCAGGTAAATTCAAAATTTATATATCCATTCAAAACAAAATGTTACAAAATGTTAATAAAAATTTAATGTATTCCTTGTTAAGAATGGTAAGTCATTAATCATGAATAATTTTAGCATAGTTTTGGTTTTTGATTATTGGGTTAAAATTTTTCAGAAAAAAATAATATGAAAGTACTTTATCAAGAATTGAATCACTAATAACACGAAGAAGAAATCCACTGCAGCATGGACCTGTAATCCCTACTAGGGAGGCAGAATCAGGAGGATTGAAAGTTCAAGGCCAGCCTTGGCAATTTAGCATGGCCTTGTCTCAAAATAAAAATTAAAAGGCATTCAGAAGTCGGTCAAGCTCAATGGTAGAGCACCCTTGAGTGCAATCCTCAGTATGAAAAGAAAGAAAGAAAAAGAGAAAAAAAGAGAGAAAGAAATTTTATGGTATTTCTTTCTCTTTTATCTGCTTTCTTTATTTTAATTGATTTTATTTTTTAAATACATGACAGTAGAATGCATTGCAATTCTTATTACACATATAGAGCACAATTTTCATATCTATATATAAAGTATGTTCACACCAATTCATGTCTTCATACATGTACATTGGATAATAATGTCCCTCACATTCCACAATTATTGCTAATCCTCTGCCCCCTCCTTTCTCCTCCCATCCCTCTGCCCTATCTAGAATTCCTCTATTCCTCCCATGCTCCACCTCCCCACCCCACTATGAGTCAGACTCCTTGTATCAGAGAAAACATTTGGCATTTGTTATTTGGGCATTATCTTCTCCAATGCCATCGATTTACCTGCAAATGCCATGATTTTATTCTTTTTTATTGCTGAATAATATTCCATTGTGTATATATGCCATATTTTTTTATCCACTCATCTATTGAAGGGCACCTAGGTTGGTTCCACAGTTTAGATATTGTGAATTGTGGTGCTAGAAACATTGATTTGGCTGTGTCCCTGTAGTATGGTATTTTTTAAGTCCTTTGGGTATAGACTGAGGAGAGGAATAGCTGGGTCAAAATAGTGGTTCCATTCCCAGTTTTCCAAGGAATCTCCATACTGCTTTCCATATTGGCTGCACCATTTTCAGTCCCACCAGCAATGTATGAGTGTGCATTTTTTCCCAAATCCTCACCAAAACTTATTGTTGTTTGTCTACATAGTGGCTGCCATGCTGACTGGAGTGAGATGATATCTTAGAGTAGTTTTGATTTGAATTTCTCTAATTGCTAGAGATGATGACCATTTTTAAATATATTTGTTGATTGTATATCCTCTTCTGAGAAGTGTCTGTTTTTAATATTCATCATTGCATCAAGATTTTTGAAACTACCAGACTTTAGCTATTATAATTACATAGAATTTTATTATGCCATCCCTAAAGAAAATAAAGCACAAAGAGTGCTTGTCCAGAAATGGGGAAATAAAATCTCTATTGATAATGATATTTATAGGAGTAAGTTGTTATTCTGAGTTGGGACAGAGCAATAGGTCATGGTCTGAAATTGCAAATCAGTACTATAAATATAAAGAGAAGTAACTGGGGATACTAATATTTCAAATTGATAGAAAATTACCAAATTATATATAGGCTCCCTAGGTTGGATATATTCAGGAAGTTAGATATTTCCACAAATAGCTGTAGAAATTAAGATAGAGTCACTTGCATATAATGAGAGCTATTTTAATCCTTTTACTGAAAACTAGAAAAGAAAGGGAGAAACTGCAAACAGGTTATTATGAAATGTAAGGAGGAAGCTGTAGTCACACAAATATCTCAAAATCTAATACAATAATCATTACATAACTAAGTTTAAAATAAATTTTATAAGGTCTTGGAAGAAAGGATGTATTAGATAACTGAAGTTTTAGTTAATAAAACTCATGAAAGTGAAATACATATAAATTTACTACTAAAACTATACTTAATTAAGACTATTTTAAATGTTTATCATTTTTTCAGTCTACACATATTACCCAGGAATATAAAAATAGTACAAATTTTTGCAAAATAAGGGAGTTTTTATTAACTTCTTAGTAGTCTTCTTCTAATCAAATATTCAAGCTAAGCCTATATAATGCAGGTTTATTACTTAAAAAATGGGGTTGCTACTGAATAGTATTCTGAGCTTTTTAAATTAGAATACTTGACAGAGTAGTTCAATTACCAAATACACTGGTATTTTTCTATTACTTTCAATGTGTTTTTCATCAAATGATATCTCAGTGTCTTTGTTGTCAAAACTCTGAAAGCCAGGTTCATAGGCATCCCAATCAAGGTGCTCACACTTGTTTTTAGTTTAGATTATTTTAGTTGTAAAGAAACAGAATCGTACATGTATATAGGGTAATAATGTCTATCTCATTCCACTGTCCTTCCCATCCCCAAACTCATTCCCCTCTGCACAATCCAAAGTTTTTTTCATTCTTCCCTCCCCCAATCCCCCCACCACCACTATGGATTAGAATCCACTTGTCAGAGAAAACATTCAGCCTTTGATTTTTGGAGTTTGGCTTATTTCACTTAGCATGATATTTTCCAGCTCCATCCATTTACCTGTAAATGCCATAATTTATTTTTTTTATAGCTGAGTAATATCCCATTGTGTATTTGTACTACATTTCCTTTATCCATTCATCTATTGAAGAGCATCTAGGTAGGTTCCATAGTTTAACTGTTGTGAATTGAGCTGTTATAAACATTGATGTGGCTGCATCAACATAGTATGCTGATTTTGAGTCATTTGGGTATAAACTGGGGAGTGGGATAACTGAGTCAAAAAGTGGTTTCATTCCAAGTTCTGCAAGGAATTTCCATGTGGCTTTCCACAGTGGTTGCACTATATACACATATGATTACATTACCAGTGTGATCTCTATTCAGCCAGAGGAAGAAGTTGTGGTCCATTTATGTACAATATGTAAAAATGCATTCTGTCATTTATAACTAATTAGAATAGATTAAAAAAACAGAATCTTTGTTCTATGTTAAAAATTTCAGCTCAGAATTATTCAAACAAGCCAATTACATACTTCCTGGGAAAAGGGGGCATGTCAAAAATTGATACTTCAAAGACTGTATATCACAACATACGGTGGTTTACCCTGTTTTAGAGTGCAACATTTTCTCCTTACCCTCTGATTATTTAGCTAATCAAGTGTTATCTGTCCAGTGCTGGATATCATATATTGGGTTATATCATAACTCTAGAGGGAAAATTCCTCTCACACAATCAAGTTAAGAAGAGGTGTTTTCCATAATGATTAACAGTGATTCAATAAACATTGTAAAACATAGTTCAAGGAGGATGCAATGCACTGCTGAAAGAGTATAAAAATAAACAGATATCATATTAATCAATGGTAAGGCAATATTGTTAAGACATTAATACTACACAAAGCAATCTATAGATGTAACAATATTTCTATCAAAATTTTAATGACTTTTTTTTTGCAAGAAGAGGAAAACACATCTTAAATTTCAGATGGAATTTCAAACATCCTTAACAGACAAAATAATTTTGAAAAATAACAGAGCTAAAGGATTCATACTGCCTGATCTCAAGAGATAACAAAAATCTCCTGTAATCAAAACATTATGATACTGGCAAAAAACAGATGTATAGACCAAGGGAATTGAATAGAGTCCAGAAACAAACCCCGACATGTACGGGAAAATGATTTTTGGCACGAGTGCCAAGACCATTCAATGAAGCAATAAGTCATTTCAACAAATGGTGCTAGAAAAACTGAATGTCTACATGGAAGAGAATTAAGTTGAATCTTTACCTATTCCCATATTATCACATTAAAAAATTGACTCAAAATCTATCAAGACCTTGATGAAAACCTAAATCTACCAAGCTCTTACATAATATAGTGCAAATGCTTTATGACATTATATTTGGCTGATATTTCTTGTATATGACACCAAAGGCATAGCAAAAAAAAGGGGGGGGGGGCTTGGGGGAGACCAGATGGATTTCATGAAAATTTTAAAATTTTGTGCCTCAGAAAATAGTAGCAATCTAGGAACGGTGGTGCATGCCTGTAATATCAGTAGCTAAGGAGTCTAAGTCAGGAGGATCACAAAACTCAAAGGTTGTGTCAGCAATGTAACAAGGCACTAAGTAACTCAGCAATGATCCTGTCTCAAAATAAAATATATATATAAAAAAGGATGGGTATGTGGCTCAGTGGTTAGGCACTCCTGGATTCAATTCTTAGTACCAATACCAAGAAACAAACAAAAAAAAATAAGCAAAAAAAAAATCCCTGTTAATGAAATAAACAGGCAACCAACAGAAAGAGAAAGGGAGAAAATATTTACAAATCATGTATCTGAATCACATATCTGAAAATCCAGAATATATAAACAACTCCTAAAATTCAAAAGCAAAAAATCAAACCATATGATTAAAAAAGTGTTAAGAAACTGAATAGATTTTTCTACTAAAAACATATTTTTTAAAAAATGGCCACGATGCACTTGAAAAGATATTCAATATGACTAATAATTGAGGAAATGCAAATCAAAACTGCAATGGGATACCACATCACACTCCCCAGGGTGAACACTATCAAAACACAGGAAATAGCAAGTATTGGAAAAACGATGTGGAGAAACTAGAAAACTTGTCCTGTGTACTACTGATGGGAATGTACAATGGTACAGTTATTGTGGAGAATATGGGACCTCACCAAAAATTTAAAGTGGTACTACTATCATACTATGTAGCAGTACCATATATGGGCATAATGTTCAAAGAAACTAAAGCAGTGTTTTGAAGATATATTTGTATGCCCATGTTCATAGAAGCCTTATTCACCGTAGTTAAGGTATAGAGAGAATCCAAGAACCAACTGATGGATGAATGGTTAGGCAAAATGCAGTATATACCTATAATGGAAAATCATTCCTCCTTATTATAGTTGGGGTATGATGTATCATATATTAATGCAGAAAGGTTCACAGGTGATGATGACAAGCTATAATCTAATCAGTGGATTGATTAATCCTGTAGGCAGGTCAGGCATGGCAACAGAGAGTAGGTTGTTGGGACAACATGTCCTTTGGGACAATATTTTGTCCCTGGTTCCAAACTCTCTGCCTTTCTTCTTGTTGTCTGCCTTTCTTCTTCTTGCTGAGAGCTTACCTCTGCTATTCCCTTCCTACCATGATATTCTGCCTTATGTGGGGCCTAGAGCAATGGAGTCAGCCAACCATAAATTAGACCTCTGAAATTGTGAGCCCAAATAATTTTTTTCTCCTTAAAGTGGCTCTTGCAGGTATTTTGGTCACAATGACAAAAAATGGAATTTCTAGAAATAAGGAATGGTAGAAATAAGGGATACCATAATTAACTTGCCTCTATTCCAGATCCTTGCATAGATTATATGAATTTGACTAACTATCCAAAATATATATCAAATCTCCTGCTCTGTCAGAAAATTTTCACTAAAAGATTTCCATGTTCATGAATTAGTTTGTATATCTTACACAATTCTAAAGAATTTATCTTACAATACCTTCTGAAATATTGATTATTTTGTTTGTTCATGTTTTCAAAATAGATATGAGAACAGATATATTTATTCATTGCACATAATTTATTCTATTTTATAGTAAAATTCAAAATATTAAATAATGCAAGTTTCTTCCCTATTTATAAAACAGGTGACTTTCAGTAATTCTAACCAATTCATATTTTTGCTTGATGTCTTATCTTTTAATTACTAAGCTGTATGTAAAATTAGTGAAAGAATCGTATTAATTATTGGTGATTATGTATCCCCAAGCAACATAATACATTTTAATACATGCATATATACTCAGATACACAGATTTAATTTCATATATTCTAAAATCTCACTATTGTTTGGAACAGAATTGATTTAAAGATTAAATCATAACAGGTAAATCTGAACTGACTAGAGCTTCCATTTATGCAGCAGACAGAGTTTGCTAGCCATGTAACTATGTTGTTTATTTAGTTGATTAAATATATAAATTCATGCAAAACCAAGTTAAGCACATAGTCTCATTTGATAAGTGCTATAATCTATAATAATAAAGGTAGAATATGTTATTTATTTAATCAGTGCTAAAATCCTATGAATTAGGTTTATTTTTTATTTTTATTTTTTCATTGTACAAACTAGGAAAGCACAGAAAAGGTAACAACTTCTTTACTGAAACATTGGTAAAGTAAAATCAATATTCAAACTCAAGCCTATAGGTTTCTAAGTGACTTGATCTTTCTGTGCTACAAGAGAAAGAAACAGCAGAATTCCTGGATATATCATACAAAAATTCATGTGTCGAGAAATCTAATGGGCCTTGCTTGGGTTTCTACAGTATGTTAAATGAAACTCCTGGACAAAAAAAAAAAAAAAAAAAAAAAAAGAAAAAAAAAAGACAATGTCTTTCAGTCTCAAAGGCAATATATATCCTTTCAACCTTATTCTCTTGATACAGAATCCCAAGAAATTTTCTAGTTACCAGAAATGACAAATATTTATCTTGTGATCAATTCTCCTCCTTCTCACACCATTTTCTTGAGAACTCAAAGGAGACCTATTTGGGGGGGACTTCCCTCCTATGTCCTTATGCCCAAATCATGGATAGTTGACTACAACGACTGCAATCTGATCAATTTAATCAGAGACTTTTCCTGGAATTTAAATCTGGAAACTAATATTTCTTGCCTATATATGTATGAAGTTCAAGAAAAGCAAAGTCATGTAGAAGGAAATCTGGGCCAGGTCCATGGAAAGAGATAGCTAAAACGCAGAAGAATGAAACAAATAAAACAGCAGAAAAATAATGCTATAAAAATCCTAAAAAATTCTATAGAAATCCCTCAGAGAAATACTGAGTCAGAAAAGAGAGGGAAAGAGAGAGAGAGAAAAGAGACAGAGAGCAAAGTTAAGAGTGAGGAAAAGAAAAGAAAGAACAACAACAACAAAAGACTAATATACTTGGTTCTTCATAGACCCATCTGTTCTGGATTCAACCTTTGCAAAAGGAGTATCACAGTAGTGGCTTTGGGTCTTATAAAATGCAGCCATACCATTCCAATGAGTATCTTTTTTGCATTAATCTAACTTGCTATGTATAGTTCGTTTTGCAGCTGAAGGAACCCACAGAAGAAACAGAAATACCATACAAAGCAAATTCAGTTTTACAAAAGTCAAAAGATGAATGGGTTTTATAATTTCAAAATAGTGATTGTATTTACAATTGCAAATGAATGTACTACATTTGACAACAAATTGTACTAGATATATTTTTCTTATCATGCTTATTTTACATTTTCCAATTGACATGGGAAAACCTCTATGTAGATCCAGCTTACTCACATGTAATCTGGTAATTATAACACTATAATACAAAATCTGAACTAAATTACAAAAAGCAATTTCCACAATAATTGGAAAAATGCTCATGCATATTTATTACTCTAAGTTCTCCAAAGATGATTCTTTTTACATTTCCCTACTTCTTGGAAACTGTGAAAATTGGAGGATAATAAAAGAAAAGCAGGGAGTATGACAAGTGTGCAGTGGTGTTATAAACACTCTCTTTTTTTCCTAGCACTTCATTTTCAATCTATTTCCAAAGAAGCAATCCTCTGACACATATAATATTCTAATACATCTCATGCTCTGAAATGTTGGGGTATTTGGCACTCAATTGTGTCAAATTATCATGAGCATCCAAATTTTTAAACACATCACTGACAGATTATTTTCAGGAAGCAGTTCATGTACAAGAATGGTGTCCATTTAATAGCATAAAATAAGCTGGGAGAGAGGACATGAATTTTGGATATATCTTCTGGTTTATTTTAAGCAATCAATTTTATTTAATCCTTTAATTTCTAACATAAATAATTAAAGGGCTAAAAATAATACAGAAAAAATTAAGGTATAAGTTTATCATATTATTTTTTTAAAAAAATCATACCTCAACAAACAGAATTTAAAAACTTATGTTTTGAGTTGAAAAAAAAAATTACAAATCAGTTTTATAAAAAATATGATACTAAATAGAGCATTTTTTCAAACTAGATGATGGGAATATATTGATCAGACCTGCTTGTCTCTCCTGCATCATTGTCTACAGCTATCCATCTGAAACTTTACAGTCCAGTTGTCCAAAACTCTCAGATTTCTCTTTTTATAGCTCTCTATAGAGCATGTTGCTTCCGGATTCTACCTGGGTTCATATTGATTTTTTTTTCAGGGCTTTCATCTTTAAAGCTCTCTTTAACAAATCTCCTAATACTTTCCAAACATGTCATTTAATGCACTTTTTTATTATCCAATAATACTTACTACCTAGCTTTGTCATATCAGATACTATTTTATAAGAATCTTTTTATACACCAATTTATTCCAAATATCTGGTAGCTCTTTAAAGATGGTCTGTTTCTGGCCAGTATTGTAATTCTGTATAAATTTATGAGATTATATTGATTCCTGTTGTGGGAAGATAGTAAAAAATTGCATCCACACTTCTCTGTGGCATTCCTGGTAACAACCTCTAACACCCAAATCTGCTCCCATCTAGATTAGATAAAAGGAAGACTACTTTCTTGCCCCTCTCACTGACAGCAATCACACTAGATAGATTTCCTTCTTGAGTTTTCCTTCCTCATGAGAAGATCTCTAGCATGACTCACTTAGATGCTCTCTACTTCTGCACTCAGATCTCTAAAACCTTACACAGAGGACCTCCTCTCAGGAAACCAAAGCAACCATCATAGTCATTGTCCTCACAATTCAATCTAATGGTGACTTCATATTTGAAGCTCTTAGTTGTAAATAGTGATGTTCCTTTGGAAGGTACAATTTCGCCTTCTCAGCAAAACTCACAGTTCCATTCTTATGATCTCATGTTAACAAGACATGAAAAAAAAGTGAGAAATTTATCTAAGTACTACGTCAATATTAAGGCTTCTAGAATCTACATCCTTCTAGAATTATGGAAAGCAACATTTCTAGCATTTATCTTTAATTAAATAAATACACAAAAGATGTCAGTACTGTGATCATTGTCTGGCACAGTGTATCATCTATACATCACTCTCATTCCACATTTAATTTAAAAATTTCAACTTAAGTCCATTCAAGAAAACTTCAGGATCTCAACTCTATATCACTTTCCCAATTGACAGATATAGCAACTTACATAAGTAAGCACATACATCTATAGATTCCATTGCTAAGTAGTACAAGATAGAGAAGAAAGAACAGGGTAAGCAAAAAATTTCCCTTTGGCCACTGATCTGAAGAATTCAGGGCTGAAACTACCAGCTTAGCCCAACTAAGGACTAGATCATCAGGCAGTTTTCTAGAGGATCAAAGAACACCACTAGAAATAAAATAAAATGGTCCAATATAGATATTTTTCCAGATTTTGCATTCAAATGTGCCACATGGTTTTGGAATTGCCACTATGCTGCTTGGGGTGGTGAATGACATACCCAACTTCTGGGTAAAAAGAAGTAGAGGCAATAAACTGTCTTGCCACATGGATTTTACATTTTTGGATATAGTCGCATACTTGGAACAAGAACGAAGAGAGGAACATAAACAATGGTCTGCCATTTAATATTAACTGTAATAATTTGAATATGGTAATATTTAACCCAGTTCACATGTAAGGAAATTAACCAAATATGTAAGGACCTTGCCACATGTCTCTCTATATTACATAAAATAAATGGATCTCAAACTCAAGTTCAGTTAAACTGAATTCATGCCTTGTGTCTACTTCACAAGCTTTAAACTAATATAAGTTACTGTATAGATTGCTATAAAACATGTTCATCTTTATTAAGCAAATTTTAATTATTGATTTAAATGTTAATGGTCAACCTAAAGCCTGCATGCCCCATGATCCAACAAGAATCACTGCCTAGATGTAGACTTAACTTTACATACAAACTCATTTTCAATAAAGGAAAAGGCCACAGTAAGAAACAATACTGAACCAAATACCTATATGATGATGAAGAGCTATATCCCTCTGTAACTGTAGAGGAGAAGGAAGGGACTACAACACACTGGTCTTGGGTTTAAGTGATTATAAGCTGCTTACATATACTAACTGTATCCAAAAAAGACCAGAGAATTTTTATGACAGCCTTGGAATTGCAAATAGGTGGTATATCTGGAGCTCAAGTCACCTTTCCCTAACTCCCAAAGGACAGAAGTGAGCTAAGTTAAAAGCTACTTTATGTTATTTATAGCAAAATCAATATATTTAATAAACAAGAAAGTAACCCTAAATCATACAAATTTAGGAGTTCTATGAGACTCTATTTTGCAAGTAAATTACTTACATAACTAGAAAATATATATTTCTCTCTTTCAGCAACAAACAAATCTTTTATAATGAAAAAGAATTATAATGCTATTGCAATACATACTAGATTAGCTGAAGGATTGTAAGGATGCTACAGAGTGCTCTCCTTTAAGAACTCCCTGTATCAGTTGTATCAACTCTAATGTTAACACTTCATTTGACAATTTATTTTGGTAGATTTATGTAAACTAAGAAATGGAATGGATGGAACACTTCTAAATAAAACTTCAGACCTTCATCAAGTATGACCATTTTTCTCACTAATGTTCTGTTTCTAGCTTTGGATAAAATCCATGGTTATGTCCTTATATTTTGTTTTAATTTCTCCTTAGTATCCTCTGATCTTTCTAGTTTTCATCATCTTTTATGATCTTGAGAATTTTGAAGAAGGTTGAGTATGTCCCTCAATTTGGACTATCAGCTATTTTTTCATTATTAGATTGACATTATGAACTTTTAGGAAGATTGTCTTTCTCATATATCAGGGAATATGTGACATCATATGAGTTAATGCTAGTGATTAAAATTTGATCTTTTAGTTAGAGAGCTGTCAGTTTTCAAAATTTTCCCATGCTGTCCTCTATTAATTAAAAATGTCATTAAGCCAGTTTATGCTTGAAGTAATATAATAAAGTTCCACCTCCTAAAAATATATATAGATATAGATATGCTAAATGCTAAACACATGCTGTGATTAATAAGTATTTGGAGAAAGATTTTTTAAGCATTGCAAATATTTTGTTTTTTCCTTAAACATTTGCACATCAATTTGGCATTAACCTATGGTTTTTATTGGCAACAACTAGTGCTGTGCAATATTGGTTACTTTCTGTTTACTTTATTCTTTCTAAATTTATTGAAATTGTGCTGTGAGAAAGACATTTCTCATAACCCAATTTTAAATATATTTATACAATATGGGTGCTGGTATTTAGTTTATATTTTTATTTCTGAGACAATACCATCACTTTTTATGTATTAGTTCACTTATTTATTCAAATAGTTCTTCTTCCTTTGTGTTACCTCTTTTGTTCTTTGACATGCCACACATAATTATATTTTATTTTGTATTATTTATTTTATCTTTTGGACTTAATTACTCTCAGGAGACAAAATGCTCCAGGCTAATCTTATTTTTCCTCAGTCTTGCTCTTAGAAGCAGGACTTGTTTTTCCAGAGGATGGTATTAGAAACCATGATTTGGGTGCCAGGTATGATCAAATCTACTGGATTATCAAAACTTAACATCCCTCTCAACAGTCAAAACAATGAGGTATATATAATATCATATCGTATCTTATGTACACATGATTATTATATTAAATATGTAAGATAATTTTATGGCCTAGGATATAGCCCTTATTGGTGTAATGTTTTATGTGTTCTTGAGAACTTGTATCTTCTTGTTGGTAAATTAATATTCTATAAATGTAATTTAGGCCAAGATGATTGATAGTGAAATTCCAGACACTTGTATGGTCACTAAGATAACAAATTAAAAGTTTTTTTAATTTTCTGGCATCTGCAATTATTTTGAATTTTGACATTTTTTCTTCAATGCAAAAACAATAGGAACATTATTCTACTGTTTATATAATTAAAATTTGTTATTTCTTTTATCCTCATTCTCTTTAAACTACTAGGATAAGAACAGAAAACTAAGAATAAGAAAAGCAGCCACTGATCATTAGGACTTTGTACAGTAAGAATAGCTAGGTCTTGGTGTAACTCTGATGAAGCCAACCATTCTCAGATTTAAAAAAAAAAACTGAGATAAGGTCACTTTGTGACATATATAGAAAAATTCAACATGTCTGAACACAAATTAAAAATGATGCCAGAGCACAAATTGTAAAAATCACTAAACAAGTTTTTGTGGTTAAGTTTAGCTATTTCTGCTTTTTAATCTGTTAGAAATTTATTTTCCTTCTGCTAAATATTCCATCTTTCTCAACAAACATTTTTAGTATACTCCATCATAAAAGTATTTCTGTTAATGACTAACAGTGATTCCCCATTTATTAGATGATTCCCTAAAATCATATCACCCAAGACCTTCACTGTCCTGTTCAAATATTTCATCTGAGAAAAATCCTCTTCAGAAAGGTTACCATCTCCTTGCTGTTACAAACATCCAAAGGTCTTTGATAATGGTTTGTTCCTTGTATAATTTGCTAGTTGAGTATCAACAGACACAAAACAGCTTGGTGAGAACTGGAGGAGGACAAAAAAACAATCAGCCCTGGGACAGCCACATGATGGATACTCATACTTTGATATAAATGGCTTTCCAGATAAAACAGTTTAGTTGAGGGAAACAATGGTGTTCTATTCATCTGTGTGTTTCTGTTGTGAAATGGTGTACTTAATATAATAGAAGCTCAATGAATATGATTATTTTTTTATGATTTCTTAATTTGTTCTTTTTTAGTTTTACACGACAGTAGAATGTATTTTGACACGTCATATATACATGGAGTATAACTTCCCATTTTTGTGGTTGTACATCATATGGAGTAACACTGGTCTTGTATTCATATATGAATACAGGCAAGTTATGTGTGATTCTTTCCACTGTCTTTTTAAATTCATACATCCTCCTTTACCCCCAATCCATCCTGTCCAATCCAATGAACCTCCTCTACTCCACCACCCCGCCCAAAGCCTATTTTGAGTCAGCATCCACATATCAGGGAGAACATACAGCCTTTCATTTGTTGGGGTTGGCTTATTCCACTTAGCATGAGAGCCTGGAGTTCCAAGAATTTACTGGCAAATGCCATAATTTCATTCTTCTTTATGGCTGATTAATATCCCATTGTATATATGTACCACATTTTCTTTATCCATTAATCTGTTGAAGGTACATGGGTTGGATCCATATCTTAGTTATTGTAAATTAAGCTGCTATAAACATTGATGTGACTGTGTCATGATAGTATGCTGATTTTAAGTCTTTTGGATGAATGCTGAGGAGTGGGATAACTATGTCAAATGGTGGTTCCATTCCAAGTTTTCTGAGGATCTCCACACTGCTTCTCAGAGTGGTTGCACCAATTTGCAGTTCCACCAGCAATGATTCTATATTTAGAAGACCCAAACAACTCCACCAGAAAACTTTTAGAATTCATAAATGAATTCAGCAAGTAGCACGATATAAAATTTATATCCATAAATTGTTTGCATTCCTCTACATCAGTGATGAATCAACTGAAAGAGAAATTAGAAAAATTATTCCAGTCTCAATAGCTTGCAGGAAAATAAAATATTTGGGAATTAATCTAACAAAAGGAGTGAAAATCCTCTACAATGAAAATTACAGAATGCTAAAAAAAGAAACTGAAGACCTTAGAAGATAGAAAGATCTCCCATGTTCTTGGATAGGTAGAATTAGTATTGTCAAAATGCTCATATTACCAAAAGTGTTATGCCCTTTTAATATAATTCCTATTAAGGATCTGATGATGTTCTTCATGGAAATAGAAAAAGCAGCCAAGAAATTCTTTTGGAAAAAAATAGAGGCTCAGAATAGCCAAAGCATCCTCAATGAATACATTTGAATGGATAGATAACATACTAATTTTTAAATATTCATGTTTTAGAAATTATAAAAGGACATAATGAAGACCATACACATACTTTGGAAAAAAGTATATGATGAGTAAGATGGTAAAATTTTAAAATTATACAATAAAATTTTATCTCGAACATGACTATGAATAGAGTATGCAGATGTTATTACAAATACTCTTAAAAAACTGAATGTAATCTGTATACGGGGTAAAAATGGGAGCTCATAACCCACTTGAATCAATCTGTGAAATATGGTATATTAAGAACTATGTAATGTTTTGAACAACCAACAATAAAATAATATTAAAAAAAACTGAATGTTTGCTTCCCATCTCTCATTACATGACATGTTGAAAGAACATTGGCTCTAGCATAGAATTTCTGTGGCCTAATTTTCCATTCACCCTCCTGCATTACAGTCCTATCCAAAATACACCACTAGTCCTCTGCAAGACCAGTCTCCTGTAAGTAGTGACCAGTTTCCATGGAGGCCCCTCAAAACTTTATTCCTAATGCATTTATAAATTAAATTTGAGCTATCTCACAACAGATTTGATACAATTTTCCTAAGATTCCAGTTTATCATTAAATTCATTAGATTAAACATTTTTAGCCTCTGGGATATCATTCAGGATCCCACAGTAAACTTTCTCTATTAAGCTAATGATGCACTAAATGGCAAGCTGAAGACCTGAAAGAATAAACTTATCTCTTTGAGAACAGGACTTCTCCCATAGGGAAGAATTTGGACATCAGGAAAAATGATGGCTCATTAATACCCAACCATGAACTACACAATCAATAATCTAATAACCCAGACATTCTCTTTATGTAGTAAAGTGATTATATATTATTAATATTCTTGTTAAAACATTGATAATGCAAAGCTTGTCAGCTAATTAAAGCACTTTCTACTAGATAAATATAAAAGAAAGTAAATTTCCAATGTATTTTTGTCAATTGATTACCTTACAAACGGATTTACTAGCATCATGTTTAATTAAAGCCCTTTTTGCTATTACTGGGAAGAAATTTTCTTTGTAAAGTTGCTTTTATAATCGCCCCTTTACTTCAAAATTTCATGTTATAAAAAAGAAGTAAATTTCTCTGGATTTAAAATATTATATTCATATGCTCATGAATATAATATATTCATATGTAATGTATATACATATATACACACTTAAAATTGGTAAATTGTGCAAAACTTTTAAAAAATAAAAAAATATTATTGCTGAAATTAATGGTTTTCTGTTTTTAATATCTCAATTAAGAAGCTAGGTGAACTAATGAAGTTATAGAAAAACTCCTAAATGACTAAGCTATATATTGAATTTTTATTGTGAAATAATTATAGACAGTGTAATTTAAAACAATAGTGGAAATCATGTGTATGCTTTACCCAGCTTCCCTCAGTGGTGACACACATCTATAGTACAATAACAAAACCAAGAAATAGGCATTGGAATTTTACTTGTGAATTGGAGTACAGACCATGTGTAGTTTTAATGTTCATTAAAACTTGCATTCATTTGCACACACACACTATAAATAGTTTTGTTTGCTTTCATCCCATATGAAGTTTTGTGCAATCCCAGTTCGGTTAGCTTTACAATTCCATCTGAGAAATGTGAGAGATGAAATAGAATTGTCATGCTGAAATAATATCTAAAAATTAGTAAGATACAAAAGATAAAATCATTTGTGCTGAAAAAAAAAACAAATAAAATGTGATCATCTAATATCACTAGGCTATATGGCAACTGCCTTGAATACATTACAGACAGAATATGTGTGAAAAATGCATTGGAGCTCTTCAAATATGATAAAAAAGACATAAAAATCAGTAGCAAAATCAGATTTTTTGCATATCAGAACTTACATTGTCAATGATTTTAAACACATGCTTAAAATACAAAATTTGTAATAGTTTTATATATATATTTTTTTATAATAGAGAAATTAATATTTAAATTTCTTACAGAAGAAATTAGCGTTTCTTTTGCATTAAATAATAAAAGAAGCATTCAGTTTCACTAGATACCAGTTTTAGAGGGAAAACACACAGAGTTCCCAAAATCAAGCTGAGAAAGAATATCAAAATTAATGATGACATGTAGAGATATGGTTCATAGGCTGAGAATAGATAGAACTTCTGAACATTGACCAATAACAAAAAGACAAAGTCTGTAACCTGAGCAAAGAAAAATGTTTTCATGAGTGAAACTAAGAAAAGAGATTGGTTTAATATTAAAATGGCTTGCATTGCATGATACTATAAAATAACAGAAATAAGAATAAGGGAAATATCTATCACCTAAGTCTAAAATTCTCCATTGTGGTTTCTTGGGGTGGTGGAGGGAAGATAGAGTTGAGAGTAAAAACTCATTACTGAAGCTAAAGTTGATCAATTTTTTTCAGAATTTATGAGAGGAAAATTTATGAACATAAGCTATAACTAACTTTAAAGCTGCTAATGAGATTTCCCTCTCCACTTCTTCCCAATGATCCATATTTTATCTCAACAAGGTATTCTTGGTTGAAACAAATTAAAACTATTTTGTGTCAACTTTGTCTTCAACTTTTACAGTTGAAGCTTGTATATCTGATAGAGGAATAACTCTTTACAAGGATTAAAAATTACAGTATATTACAAAAGAAGCCACATTATCATGCATTGTAAGTTAGATAAACAATAAGATAGACAAAGCAGAGGGGTAAGGGGAAAAACATGTTTTCTAGAAAGGGCTCACAATCTTTAGTGGTTAACTACCTCTCTGAGCCTTTACCACAAATGAGATGAATTACTTCTGTTGTTGCTGGATATTCTTTATCTGGCATTACATTTAAAAAATAGTTAATATTTAATTGAGAACTGAATGCAATGATAAAAATCATTAAAGAGTAAAGTGAGGAATTTCATCTAATTCTGGGAAGATTATAATAATTTATTTTAGAGAAAAACAAAAAGACTTATTTATATTTTGAGGATATAGTTAGGGATATGCACTTGTGACTGCATCCAATTTGGCAAGATTGTTAAAATAGGATTGTATTAATGATACCTAATCTATGTCATCCAGAAGGAACTGTAACCCACTTAAAAGTTCATGATGAATATACTCTCCGTTCTTATATGTGGTTCCTTCAGTCACTGGCAGTTGTGATCAAAATTGGAAAGAAACAAAACTCATTTTATATTGCTGCATAGCAAATTACCACAATCTTTACTTAAAAAGTAACAACTTATTACTTTGCAATTTTCAAGAGTAAGAAATCTGAGGGTGCATTGGTTGAGTTACACATTTGTATCTCATCATTTTGAAGTCAAAAGTGGTAGTCAGGGGTGCGGTCTTTTCTGAGGGCCTGGATCTTCTGTTATCGCTGGTTGTCAACAAAACCCCTTCCTTCAGATTGTATGACCAAAAGGTCCATTTCCCATAGCTGTCCACTAGGACCCACTATTAACCATTAAACCACTCTGACTTTGACACATGACTTCCTTTCAAAATATAATAGTTTACTTTGTCTTGAGGTCTGTAGGAGAGCACTTTCAAAATTTATCTTTTTTTTTTTTACAGGATTCATCTGATTAAGTTGAACTCAATCAGGGTAATCTTCCTTTGATTAAATCAAATAGTTATTTCACCATATTTATTGGCCCTTGTCACATTTAGTGGGAGATGATTATAAAGAACACTTACATCATGGGGTAAAAATCTTTGGAGGCATCTTAAGTACTTCCTACCACAACCACAGAGGACAACAACTTATGGCAGTCATATAATAGAAAAAAATAGAGAAATTGATAACAGAAAATGAAATCAGAAGATGGCTCTTTTCACACATGAAGCCAAACTGGTATAAGAAACCAAAAATGAAGTGACTATATACAATGCAAAACCATTAAGTGGCTCATCATACCACTCTTGAAAACATGTTTTCAGGCAGTAATGAAACTGAAAATATTCAGGGCATAATACCAGACAAACATATTTAATTACATGTAATAGTATCTCTGTAAATCTAAACAGGGTTTATACTAGAAATTTAAAAATTCTGAATGCATGTACTTTAAGAGTGATAGTCAATATTTTGGAGACATATTACACAAAATATAGTAGTCTGGGCAGTAAAATTAATTAGTAAATTATGACAAAATAAAAATGTAAACATGTAAAATGTCATAAACTTATCAAGGAATTATCAGAATTAATCAAAAAGCTTAAGAGTTTTTAGTTTTGAACAACAATGCTTAGAAAAATAATAACAGTAGGTTTAGATACAGAAATAGTACTTAGATTCAAAATCTATTATATTCAATGGGAAAGACCATTATGAAGTTTTAGATGAACATATTACTTATAGGTCAATAAAATTATTGTTTTTCTTTTAAGTGAAGATAGAGTCATTGAATATAGAAACAAAATCTTTGAATTACATAAAAATTATGAAGAAATTTTTGATTTCTCATATATTTTCCACAAGTTACACAAAATATCAAAATATATTAATGTGAAATTGTATAAATTTATGTTCAAACTTAGACTTAGACTACACTATCTGTATGAAGAGTTAAAAGTGCTCCATAAAATTATTCCATGAGAATTATTTTTTAATGTAACAAATACAAAATTTAATAGATATAAAATGATAAATTAAATAATGAAATGTTATTAGTCACATTTTGGCTACAATATTAGGAGATATGTAGGTTTTGGTAAATTTTCTTTCCTTTTTTTATTTTTTTATTTTTTTATTTTTTATTTTTTATTTATTTTTATTGGTTATTCAAAACATTACAAAGATTGCAGAATCACATCGGTTACACATCCACATTTTTACATAATGCCATAATAGTAACTGTTGTATTAGAATTATCAGTTAAAGATGTATTAAAAGTAATTTTTCTAAATAACTTATCTGAAAAATTTCCCAGTAGTTTCAGAGCCTATATGATCGTATTAAGAGTTTCAGTGGAAGTTGTATCAATGGAAAAATTCTTCTAAAAATTAAAATTCATCAAAGATTAGTTTCAGTATTATATTTATTTACTAAAAGTGTTGATGTTGCTTTAATCATTTAATTGAAAATGAAGTTTATAAAAATAATAATTTTGAGGAAACAATAAATTGATTTTTAATGAATGAGTCTAAAAACCCTTATCAATCAAGAAATCATCTTAAGACAGTTTTCTTATTTAGTATGAAAGTATTACACAAAAATAATTGTTATGATTTATGAGTTTGTTTTGTTATAATATTACCAACTTCCAATCATACTATTATCTTTATAAGTAATAAGATGTTTTTATGGTCAAAGCTTCATATTTTAGCATTTTTAAATGGCACTGGTTGCCTTTTGGGGGAATTGCAGGATTGCTGACTTATGTAGCAATCCTATACATATATTATAATCCCTAATAACATTATTTATTTTAAAGCTCAAATTGTCGAGAATATGGTCAGTAGAAGTCTTTTCAAGCAGACTTCTTTGTCCTTTGACATATCTACAAAAGACCAGATACAAAGAAAAAAATTTGATTTGCTGAAGCCCAGGACTGATGATTAGGCAGAGAATATGAATGGGAATAACTGCTAATGGCTTTGGGGTTTCTTGTGGGATTGATGAAAATAAATTAGAGAATTGCAATTGTTGCACAACTTTGTAAATATACTAACATCCATTGAATTTTACACTTTAAAAATGGTGAATTACATGACATGGTTTATATCTTAATAAGGTTGTGAAATTAACTGCATCTGAAAAGCTTGTTCATTATTATAAATGAAAGATCTGCTTAATTTTAATACCCCACCGGGTGGGTCTCTGTTATACATGTTCCAATTACCCTACTGTGTCTCTGATGTCCTATTCTGACTCACTGTAAAAACAAATTTTATACCCTCTATTTCTATTGGTATGGTTTAGATCCCAGCACTGAAAAACTTGTGTTAGGCAAAGCAGGAAGGTTCAGAAATGAAATGATTAAGTTATAGCACTGATCTCTATAGTGGATTGCTCAATTTGATGCATTAGTAATTTGAATGGATTGCAAGCTGAATACTGTGGGCAGGCAGGTGGGACATGGATGGAAAAAGTAGGTCACTGAGGGCATGAGTATGGGA
Organism: Spermophilus citellus; assembly: GCF_964194105.1. Taxonomy (NCBI): domain Eukaryota; kingdom Metazoa; phylum Chordata; class Mammalia; order Rodentia; family Sciuridae; genus Spermophilus; species Spermophilus citellus. Next base: position 102,454,159 of record NC_138185.1, on the reverse strand, counting down.
CCACATCTTTTCCCTGGCTCTAATTACCATGAGCTGAACAGCTTTCTTCCACCATACCCTTCCATCATGATGTTCTAAATCACAGTAGGCCTAGAGCAATGGAGTCAGCCAATAATGGAATGAACCTCTGAAACCCTAGGCCAAATAAACTTTTCTTTTCTAAATTGTTCTTGTCATGTATTTTGGTCACAGTGAAGAAAAATTGATGAACACACCTATGATACATAGGAGTGTTACATAAATTTTTCAGGCTCTGTTTAATTATAGAACTGTTCATTTCACCCATAGTAATGATTCTTCTGGATTATGTTTTTATAAATTTAATGTCAATGTTATGTGAAATGTATTATTTCAATCTATGAAACTGTGAGGTGTGCCAGGAATTCCAACCTAACACCTTAATAGTCATTATTCATTATCTTATTTTTCAGGCTTCTCTAAGTCCCTAAACCTCCTCTGTGTAGTACAGAAAATCAAATTCATGCTAGGAAGTTAATGAATATATATATCTTGAGGAAACTGGGATTCCAATTTGTTGTTTCCAGAGACAGGAGTAACTGAAATGAAAATGGCAAAACTAGAATAAATGCTGAGGTATTAATTTAATTGGTTACAGTACCCACATAGGGCCTCTGAACACACAGTATACATGCTGTCGAAATCACATTGTGCTTTGACACCCTGGTCTTGGTTACCAGGCATACCATCCCTCAGGTTTACTCTTCTCACCCTACCTTGGATTTCACACCTACTAAACTGCATCATCACATAAATGTACGTTCTATTATATCAAGACACTGATTCTGTGTGCTGGACTGCTGTTTTCTCTGGACAGTTTATTATTCTCACTTCATTCAGGTCCTAGCATCATACAAGAGACTCTGCCTCTCCCCTCACCCTATTGCCAGATGGCCCATTGTGGTTTGAGAACCTACTTGTAATTTGTAACCATTAATTTCTAGTGAAAGCATTTGGAAAAGTTTTATATTTTTGTATCCAGTAATTTTTAACTTTATAGATGTAGTCAAAGAAAAGTTATATATTTGAGTTTTCATACTACTTGCAATTTGTATTTTTTCCATATAGATCTATTGATTTGAAAGACTAGAAGCAAAGAGAAAGGAAATATTTTCAATATATACTGAACCATGCACTTAATTTATGTAAGTATGAGGGAAATGAAAACAGAAGAACACATCAAAATAATGGAATTTTGATTGTGGGTCTCAATACATAAATGAGATGCAAGGATCACAAATTGTCATTAGGTGGATTTAATTAATGTATTTAATTAAGTTGCACAATTGTGCTTGTAATGATAAAATTGTATGAGCAAGAACATTGTCACTATTAGATATATATTATCAGTGACAAAATTATTAAAAAGCAGGTATATGAAATATCAAAGGCCATGTCAGAGAAACATACAAAAAGTTACCAACAATATCAATTTTCTGCAAAGACTTATTTGTAAATATTTTGACCACCAAACTCAATTTTCTTAAGTATTTCTAGGTAAAATGTTTATTTTTTCTCAATTTCTGAAATATGTTTCTCTATTAAAGAATTTCTAAAACATACCTTGTATGTTAATTAAACATTTAGTCCCAAAACACAGTTACACTATGCAAAATAAGGTCTCATAGAATAGACTACTATAATCAACATGAATTTATAATGGTTGTTTGATTACCCTTCTAAATGTAATTCAAATATAATAAAAATAAGACACATAAAAACTAATTCTAAAAGAATGTTAGTTGAAAATTGTAGCTTTTAATGGCTGAGTCCACACTGATAATAAATAATATCATGCTGTTTAATTACTTGCAGAAACTCTAGCCATTTAAAATAGATATTTCATGACACCAATAATTACAAAAGAACAAATAGATTTGGGGAAAATTTAATTTAGTCATAAATTTAGAAAATGAGAATAAATTATATTTATATATACAGCAGATAGAGATAGATAGAGTTATAGCTATAGCAGTCACTGTGGCTGTACGTATAGTTTTAGAGGTAGATGTAAATATACATACAGTTTAATTTAGGAGTAATTGATTTTAGACCTATCTAGTGAATATTTAAAGTATTTTTGACAAAATATGTTTCAAAAATTAATTCCAAATATATGAATATATATTAACAAATAACATAAATATTTGCATTTCATCGAGTTGAAAACATAAAAACACTAATTTTGCCTATTTCAAAAAATATATAAATGAAATATTTCAATATAGCAGTCTTGCAAGTATTTTCTTATGTTTATCTTTAAATATTTAACATTGTGATGTTCCTGGAAATAGTGTATTCAAAATGATCATTTTCATTTTTTCATGAATAGTACTAGAAGTGCAATGTACTTTTGTATGTTGATTTCTATACTTCAATATTACAAAATCCATGTACAAATTCTACTCATCAGTGGCTTTTTGTTAATAATCAAAATTTTGTAACACAAAATGTTTTCTATGTACAAATGCATTTTTATATTTCCTCTCCCTAAACATCATATTTATTATTCTTTTTTATTAAGTTTTATTTATATATGAGAGGAGAATACATTACAATCCTTACTACACATATAGACCACAATTTTTCCTATCTCTGGTTATATACACATTATATTCACACCAATTCATACACTTACTTTGGATAATAATGTCCATCACATTTCACCAATTGTACTGGCTTGGAAATCCTCCCCTATTGTACTGGCTTGAAAATCCTGAACAAAATGATCAGAACAGAAGTTCTTGACTGGTTCCAAAATGTCTGAGAAAAAAATATTCCAATTTTTATTCAATGTATGATGTTAGCTGAATTTGTTTTTAAAATGTCTAAATCACAGAAGATTTTGCTTCTACTTTTTTTCAGGTTTTATAATAAATTATTGTTGGATTTTGCCAAAGTCTCTGTGACTACTGAAATGATCACATACTTTTCTTCTTTTTTTAAAAAAAGATGAATTATAGATATGATTTTTAAAATTTAAAAAGCTCCTATCTATTGATTATATATTAACATTTTTATTGCTGGATTTGTTCAATAAAAACATTCCACTGAGAGGTTTTTAATGATTACAAGTTATGCGCCATTTTTTAAGAATAAGGGAAAAGGGCTGGGGCTGGGGCTCAGTGATAGCACACTTGCCTGGTATGAGGCACGGGGTTCAATTTTCAGCACCACATATAAATAAATAAAGATTTATCAACAACTAAAAAATATATTTAAAAAACGAATAAGGGAAAAATAGAACATTGGAAAAGGAATCATATACAACCACAAGAATGGGACCCTAATAAGAACAAGTTATACTCCACATATGTATATCAAACTACATTGTACTGTTATGTATATCTAAAAAGGACAAATAAAAAAATACAAAAAGAAAAACAAAAAACCAAAAAATCCTAAGATAAAAATATTTGCCTTAGCTTCTCTATTGGGCTATTCTGAGGACTGGATAAAGCAATACATATCAAAGTTATCTTAAAATTCTATCATGTTGATACAAAGCATCAAATGAATTTTAGGTTTTGAAAGAAAAAAAAGAATCATATATATGTCTTATTCAAGAAATAAATACCATAAATACAAAAATTAAACCAGAATAACAGATAAAAAAGTAAATTTATTAGTATTTTATGGTTATTGTTTGGTAGCAGGAATTTAACCCAGGGCACTTAACCAATATGCCACATCCTCAGTCTTTTTTATTTTTTATTTTGAGACAGGGCCTTGGTAAGTCACTAAGACGGTCTTTGAATTTGCCATCCTTCTATCTCAGTCTCAGGAGCTTTTGGCATTACAGGTCTGCACTACCATGCCCAGCTAAAACAAACAGTATTTAAAGAAGACTTTATATCATTTTAGCACAGTATATTTGGAGAAGACAGCGAATAGTGAAGACATCACAGGAATAGGCTAATGTCCAAAACACAACAATAAAAAACAAAGCAAAGTAAAACAAAACAAAAAACCTGAGAATAAACAGGTTTATATGAAGTAGAAAATTTCTTTACAGAGGAGAGATTTAGCAGAAAAATTAACTAATGACCAGAATTTAAGGTTTGTTAAGTAATTGAATACCAAATTTGAGCTAATCCTTTATATACTTCGTAAATAATTTAGTATTATATTTAAATGATCAAATAAAAATTAAAACATTATTAATTTGGAAGTGAAAACAAGAAAAGCATCAAATAAATGTAGGATTACAGATGGAGAATATACCCTGAAGATTACTAAAGCATCCTCAAAAATCCTCAGAAAGACAGTAAAGCATGTAAGACTTATTGCAGTTTGAATCACCAAGCCAAGTTGTGGTAGCTGAATTTCAGAGACTAAGCAGAGGTGGAGGTACCTAAGATTGTTTCAAAATTATGAAACTAGTTTTTGAGGAAAATGGCAAACACTATGTTTTAAAGAAAAATAGTAGACAAATGACTTGTAATTCAGGACAAATAAAGAAAATAAAATTAAAGTGTTTAATTGAATTTAAGATTGACACATCAGACGTAATGATTACTATTCAATGCAAAAAGATGTTGGGAAATGGATCATACCCAGAGAGTAAAGATCTTCAAGTAAGCAAGACTAAAATTTTTCCATATATTTTGAAAATTATAATAGTGTTAAAATTTTAATTACACCATTGTAATGAAATGAAAGTCTACTTTTGGACCTGAGGATATAGCTCAGTTGGTAGAGTGCTTGCCTTGCATGAACAAGGCCATGGGTTCAATCCCCAGCACCACACACACATACAAAAATAAAGTCTACTTTCAACATGAAATTTGCAGAAAGATAAAATAAAGAAGTGGTTCTTTAAAATGTGATGGAATATTACTCAGCAATAAAAGAGAATAAAATCATGGCATTTGCAGGTAAATGGATGAAGTTGGAGAACATAATACTAAGTGAAGTTAGGAAATCTCATAAAACCAAATACCAAATGTTTTCTCTGATATAAGGCAATGGATTCATAGTGGGGTTTGTAGGGGGGGCATGGGAGGATTAGATAAACTTCAGAAAGGGCAAAGGAGTGGGAGGAGAAGGAAGGGGGCATGAGGGTAGAAAAGATGGTTGAATTAGATGGATGTCATTACCCTAAGTACATGTATGAAGCCACGAATGGTGTGAATATACTTTGTATACAACCAGAGTTATGAAAAATTGTGCTCTATCTGTGTAATATGAATTGTAATGCATTCTGAAGTCATATACAACAAATTAGAATTTAAAAATTTAAAAAAATGTGAAACAAAGCTTAGTTATACTAGTTATGCAGGAAATCTGGGAAATATAAGCCAACCACCACTTTTTATTATGAAATTTCAAATTTATCATCTGTACAAAAATTAGCATCTGATGGCACTAAATGTTTTTAAGGATGTGGAGCAATAGGTAGTGTGTATGTATTTCAGAAAGAAGTGTATATATATATATATATATATATATATATATATATATATTTTTTTTTTTTAATTTACTTGATTTTATTTTTTAAATTACATGACATCAGAATGCATTGAAATTCTTATTACACATATAGAGCACAATTTTCCATATCTTTGTATATAAACTATGTTCATGCCAATTCATGTATTTATACATATACTTTGTTTTTTATAATTATAATTGCATTATAATTCTTATTACTTTTGTATATATGTGTAATAAGAAGTGTATATTGTTACAACCATGAAAAGCGATTTCCTGTTTAAGTTTTTATCCTAGAAATAATCTGGTAAATGAAAAACATTTACACAATTGAGGAGGGTCACCAGTTTACTATTTATAAGATGAAAAAAAAGAGACTTGTTTTGATAAATTATATTTAATTCAAATGCTGGAATACTTATCATCAGTAACAAAATGTACATGGGTACATACATGAATATAACCAAAGAAAAAAATAACCTAATTCAGAAATAAATGACACTTTTATGTTTGTTGATAGTAAGAAATTATCCAAATAAAGCACATAAATGAAATGTATCATATGAATGCCCAAATATGAACCAAATATTTTAAAAGTACATGGTACTAATGCACACAAACTTCAAATTACAGTATGATGGTAATTTTAGGAAAGGGGATTAGGATAGGGCTTTGGTAATAGTAAAATTGTTTATTTCTTAAGAAGAAAAATGTACAGTAAACAAGATAGTAATGCTAGATTGTTTGTTTAGCAAATACAAATACTGAAAGTAAGCTATAATATTAATTCTTGTGAATTTAAATAACTCAATATTAATCATTTCAAAGTAAATAGTAAAGATGAATGGACCATGTCTTTTTCCCAATATAGGGTGACCTGGATTTATGTACCTCCCTAAAATATTTTTTCTCTTCTTTAGGGACATTCAAAACTGCTTTACTTCTTTGTGAATCCAAAGCATGACTAGGTTTTCTGTATGCAAAACAAGAGAAACTTCCCTGATTAAAACTAATAAAATCTCTGAAGAGCAACTACATATAAAATTTCCTTTTGATTTGTCTTTGGCCCATTAAAATGGGCTGTATTAAAATTTAAGTATGGCTTCTAAGGCATACACATACCATTAAATTTGCAGGAATAATGAAGCCAACCAATTTTATTCCTCTTTAATAATGCATTCCTATATTTGCTCTTAAGGTAAGGTTAGCATTTATTTATTGATCATGATGCATTATCTACACAGTGGAAACTACTAAGCAGTTTTCATCTCCTGTGATATTTCTAAATAATTCAGAAACTAATTTCTGTTTTCTTTCTCTCATTAAAGTTTGTCTCTTTTAATCGTACAAAATCTAAGTGACCTACAGCTTAGTTTGTTTCTATATTGTCCAGATTGTACAAGTGATATAAAGTAACCAGATAGAATTTGCAGACATAAGTATCCCCAATAGTTTCATCTTTCTCTACATTAGCATCTTTCCTTTCCAAGTATTTAGGGGGGGAAACACAAAATAATAAAAGAATATACATTTTCAAATTACCTTTCCATCTAAGCTCCATCGTCTCTCTCACACTATTCACCTAGCCAGATACTTTGAAATGTCATTATTTTCTCACTTCCCAAAAATTATTAAAAAATGGAAATCTGGCTCTAGCGTCCATTTAAAATCTGGGGAAATTTCTCTTGTTAATATCAACAGTTATTTCTTAGTGTCTTATTTGACCTTTCTTTAGCGGGTGACAATATGTAACATTCTCATTCCCACTTCCCCACAGAAATGATATATGAGGGTTAACTATGGTCTTAAAAGACACCTTGAGGTGGAAAAATAACAGCAATAAATGAACAGTTAAAAAAATCATTGAATTTTCTGCCCTGTTAATTCTATACTTCACAACTCATACTGTGTAAATTACTTTTTTTGTTGAGTTTTGCTTTCTTTGCAGTCATTTTCTGAATCTACACTATTTCCATTTTAACTCAGATACTGGCTTATTTTTTTTTTCTCTCTGGGTGTGTTGCTTTTTTGTTGTTTGTTTGTTTGTTTGTTCTTTTGTTTTCTGTTTACCAAAACTTATATCATTGAATTTGTCATGGACTAAGCTAAATATTTTTTTTGGTAAATCACCTTATATCTCATGCCTCAGTTGCCTGAAATTAAATCAGGATACTCAAGGGACCCAACATGGCGGCCGGCGAAGAAGCAGTATTTTCAGGATCTCCACAGTAACGCGTTCAGAAAGACCCATTAATACACCTAGAATCTACCTACGGAGGGACTTCTAGCAAAATTCCGTGGAAAGGAGACCTGCCGGGAATCAGTAAGTTTATCAGATGTGACAGTTTGTCCTAGACGAGTGAATCTTGGCCACGCGGTGCAGGGGTTCAGTCTCACTGCCAGCCGCCGCCAAACGGCGCCTCCGGCGCCGCCTGCCCGGTTCTGCAAACAGCCCCAGGCGGCCGGGCCCAGCGCGGCGATAAGGGTCCCCGCCCGCACGCCAAACAGCCCCCCACCCACCCAGCACAGGAGGCGACGTGAAGGGAATCTAACCAAGCCTTTATGAAATAGCGAACTGGGCTGCATACGGGGGTTGCTGAAGTGCTGAAACTGGTGCTCAGAGTAGCGGCTTTAATAGAGACTTTGCACAGCTTGTTACAGCTCCTGTCACCATTAGTCTGTAGTGAACCACCCGAACAAGCAGCAGAAAAAACAAAGAGATTGAAAAAGAGTCTCTTGGCTCCGGGACGCTTTCCTGTTCAGAGCCACGGGCGCTTTGCGCCCATATGCTTCCTCTTTTACTTCGCCCCCTGCGGAGAAGCTGAATGGGTAATCAGCAGTGGATCTTAAGTGTGGCGAGCCGCTTCTGCGGACTGTGGTCACCATTACAAGATGGCGCTGGCCTTGTGGTGGTCTGTGATAAACAACTCCTTCTTTGGGAGAGTTGGCACATGGTTCTTTGACACCCTACGAGAAAGCTCCACGTGGCAGCTTCGCATTGGGTGTTTGGATACTTTATTAAGGCTGGGAGGGGCTTCTGGGAGATTAGAAGAACTCTCGAGAGCTTGAATAAACAGCTGTAAGAAGATTCCCGGTGTTGCGTCTTCCTTGCGGGCAAGGGGGTCGCGACAAGTGGTGCCGAGACCCGGGAGAATCAAAACTTGCAAGTCGTCAGAGGTGGTGCACTGAACAGTCCCGGTAAGTGGGACCCCATAGTCCCGGTAAGTGGGACCCCATAGTCCCCGTGGGTGGGACCCGACAGTCCCGGTGAGTGGGACACGATAGTCCCGGTGGGCGGGACCTGATAGTCCCGGTTAGTGGGACCCGCAATCAAAGCGGAGTCAGCTCCTCTACAAAGACAGAGAGAGCCTCATATTTTATTGCAGCTGCACTGTGTACTTTTCTTTTGTTTCTGTGTACTTTCGTTTTGTCCTCTGTATCTGTTCTGTTGCTGTGTCATGGGTGTCACATCTTCAAGCCCGCTTCTTCTGGCACTAGACGGCCTGTTACGTTCCAAAGGCCTGAAAGTGAAACATAGTATCTTACAGAGATTTTTGCAGAAAGTAGATGTTGCTGCACCGTGGTTTGCATATTCGGGCAGCCTTACTATGCCTTGTTGGGATAAATTGGGCAAGGATCTTGACTTTGCTTGTGAGCAGGGCATATTGGAGGGTGGGGTGATTCCCCTTTGGAAGATAGTCCGTAGTTGCCTCACAGATGGCAGATGTCATGACGCACTTGCTAAAGGACAGGAGGTTTTAGAAAAGTTACATGAGGAAAAATCGGAGACAGCAGGCAGTGCGATATCTCAGGAGGATGGGAGTGTGCGGAGCGTGAAACAGGGGAGGAGACGATTATCTCTGACAAAAGGTGAGGTATCTCGGGAGGATGGGAGCGTGCGGAGCGAGAAGCAGGGGAGGAAACGCTTGTATCCAGATCTCAGTGCGCTGCGCACACCCCCATGTGGAAGCGGGTCAGAAGAAGAGGAGGATGAGGAGGAGGAGCTTGGGAGGCTGTCTCGCCAGCTAGGGAGTTTAGCTGCTGGAGAAGGGAACGAAGATAGACCGGGGCTCAAGAAATGTGATCCTCCGGACCCACCGCCGTATGGTGGGGGTGTTTCGGGGAGAGCTTTCCATGCTCAAACATGGAAGGCTGTTAACGCTGAGATGGGTCTTGCTTATCCAGTTTTTCAGGATGAGAATAGGGGAAGATTTTCGGAGCCTTTAGATTTCAAAATTGTGAAGACCCTGGCAGAGTCTGTACGCACTTATGGGGTGGATGCCGCCTTCACATTAACTCAGGTGGAGAGTCTGTCTAGATTCTGTATGACTCCCTCTGATTGGGCTAGCCTTGTTCGGGCTTGTGTTTCTCCGGGCAAGTATTTGGACTGGAGAGCATTTATGCTAGAGGGCGCAATAGAGCAGGCCGCCCAAAACCATGCAGCAGGACATCCTCATTGGGATAAGGACATGCTTTTGGGGCAAGGTAGATTTGCTAATCAACAGACAGGATTCCCTCCTGAGGTATATGATCAAATTAATAACATTTGCATTCGGGCATGGAAGTCACTTCCAAATAGAGGAGAAGTGTCTGGTAATTTGACCAAGATTTTACAAGGCCCTACAGAACCCTTTTCAGATTTCGTAGCAAGGATGGTGGATGCTGCTGGAAAGATTTTTGGGGATCCTGATAGAGCCATGCCCCTTGTTAAGCAATTGGTCTTTGAGCAATGCACCAAGGAATGTAAAGCAGCAATCGCTCCTTATAAGAACAAAGGCATAGAAGTATGGATGAAAGTGTGTAGAGAGATTGGAGGGCCTTTAACTAATGCAGGTCTTGCAGCTGCTGTCCTTCGGATTGCAAAAGGGGGCAATCCTGCCGCCAGAACATGCTTCCATTGTGGTCAACCCGGTCATATCAGACGTGAGTGTCCCAAAAATGTCAATTTTACTGGACCTCCTCACGGTGGCCTTTCCACTGGCCTTCGATCACCGGGATTGTGTCCAAGGTGCAAAAGGGGGAAGCATTGGGCAAAAGAGTGTACATCAGTGAGGGACATCCATGGACAGCTTATTTCAGCTGGGCCAAAAAACGGCCGACGGGGCCCCCGACCCCAGGGCCCGCAAATATATGGGGCAGTGGAGAATGTCACACCCGAACCCGAGACATGGCCATCTCTACGCCATCCCATGAAACGCGGAGAGCCACTACAGGTGCCGCGGGATTGGACCTCTGTTCCACCTCCAGACTCGTGTTAACACCTAAGATGGGAGTCCAATTGGTGGAAACTGAGTTCAAAGGGCCTCTACCACCTGGCACTGTAGGTTTGCTAATTGGACGTGCATCTTCCATTTTGCAAGGTCTTCATGTTTTCCCTGGAGTCATAAGTCCTGATACTGTAGGGATAGTAAAGGTTATGGTGGAAGCTCCAAAAGGCATTGTGTCCATCTCCCCAGGAGATCGGATTGCTCAATTACTGGTTTTGCCTAGTTTACATGATCATTTCCCTGCAGACTCAAAGTCACGGACAGGGAATGAGATTGGTACCACCGGAGGGAATTGTGCTTATTTGTCACTAGATATGAGTAATCGCCCTACTTTGGAATTAAGCATAGAAGGTAAATCAATTGTGGGCTTACTTGATACAGGTGCAGATCGTAGCATCATTGCACTTAAGGACTGGTCTAAGGGATGGCCAGTGCAGACTTCTGATCAATCTCTGAGAGGACTTGGATATGCCCAGGCTCCTCAGGTTAGCTGTAGACATCTTTCCTGGAAGGACCCGGAAGGACATCATGGTACTTTTCAGCCTTATGTACTTAATTTACCTATCTCTTTATGGGGCCGTGACCTGATGAAAGACATGGGGTTCACTCTTAGTAATGACTATTCCCCAGTGTCCCAACAAATTATGCACAATATGGGGTATAGGCCAGGTTTAGGACTAGGAAAACATTTACAGGGACGTAAGCATCCTGTACAAGGTCATCAAAAGCTTGACAGATTTGGTCTGGGTTTTTCCTAGGGGCCGCTGAGGCTCAAATACCCATAACATGGCTCACCGAGGAGCCTGTTTGGGTGCCTCAGTGGCCTCTTCCCTCGGTTAAACTGGCAGCAGCCCATGCTCTAGTTAAAGAACAACTTGACTTGGGTCACATCCAACCCTCTACTTCTCCATGGAATACTCCCATATTTGTCATTAGGAAAAAATCAGGGAAGTGGCGCCTACTGCATGATCTACGAGCGGTTAATGCTCAAATGCAACCTATGGGGCCCATTCAGAGAGGGCTGCCTCTGCTCTCTTCTGTTCCTCAAGGCTGGCACATTATTGTTATTGACATTAAAGACTGTTTCTTTTCTATTCCTTTACATCCTAAAGACTCGCAGCGTTTTGCCTTTACCCTTCCCTCGTGTAACCACGAGGAACCAGATCAACGGTTTGAGTGGATAGTGTTGCCGCAGGGAATGGCTAATAGTCCCACAATGTGTCAGATGTATGTAGGGAAGACACTTGTGCCCCTCAGACAAAAGTACTCCTCCATCAAGATCATTCATTATATGGATGATGTATTATTGGCTGCTAAATCAGAACAAACAGTTCATGAGGCCTATGACGACCTCGTGAAGTTGTTAGCACAATGTGGGCTGCATATAGCACCTGAAAAGGTTCAAACAGGAGATTCTATTAAGTATTTGGGAGCAACAATTGGGTATGACAAATTACAACCACAAAAAATCACCATACGAACTCAGGATCTTCAAACTCTAAATGATTTTCAGAAACTGCTGGGAGATATTAATTGGATACGAGGATATTTACATATTTCTAATGTTGTACTACAGCCTTTGTATGCTACTCTTAAAGGTGATCCAGATCTTACTTCCCCTCGTAGCCTCACCAAAGAGGCTAGAGCGGCCCTTATGACAGTAGAAGAAGCTATACAACATGCCACTTTATGCAGGCTCCAGAGTGATAAACCTTTTCAATTATGTGTGCTTGCCACTATGCGGCAGCCTACTGGAGTACTATGGCAAGATGGACCTTTGCTATGGATACACCCACATGTATCCCCAGGAAAATCCTTAAAATATTATCCTGATGCTGTTGCAACATTAGCACTTAAAGGGATTCAACAAAGCATTCAATTTTTCGGACAATCACCTTCTTCTCTTATTATACCCTATACTAAAGCTCAACTTAATGTTTTGTGTGCTACTCTAGATAACTGGGCTATTCTATGTTGTTCGTTTCAAGGGGATATTGATAATCATTACCCTTCTCATCCGTTACTCCATTTTGTTAAGGAACATCCTATTATTTTCCCTAAAGTAACTTCATCCAGTCCAATTCCGGGGGCTGTTAATATTTTTACTGATGGTTCCAAGTCTGGAATGGGAGCTTATGTCATTAATGATTCTCCCCCTGTCCAGCATCAATTTGCTCCTGGAAATCCACAATGGGTAGAACTGCAAATTGTTATTGAGGTGTTTAAACAGTGTTCTTTTCCTTTTAATCTCATTTCGGACTCCATCTATGTGGTGCAAGCACTAAAAATCCTAGAGGCTGTGGGAGCTATTAGTGATGCCCGTAATGTATCTGCTTACTTTAATCAGCTTCGACGGCTTATCTGTAGCCGCACTGCTCCCTTTTATCCAATACACATCCGGGCTCACACCTCTCTCCCTGGTCCATTATCACAGGGTAATGCCTGTGCGGACTCAGCCACTCGAGGTCAGTTGATCTGCTTGGCTTCCTCCTTAGAAGAGGCTAAATTGTTTCACCAAAATTTCCATGTTAATGCTTTAACACTGCGCAGGCGTTTTTCCATTTCTAGAGCAGATGCTCGGCAGATAATATTGCACTGTCCCCATTGTGTCACATTTCTTCATCCCCCTACTTATGGAGTGAACCCACGGGGGTTGAAGCCACTGGTTGTCTGGCAAATGGATGTGACACATATACCTGACTTTGGTAACCTCAAGTATGTCCATGTTTCTGTTGATACGTACTCTGGAGTTATTCATGCTTCTGCGTTATCAGGAGAAAAGGCACGTAATGTCATCACTCATTGCCTGGAAGCCTGGGCGGCGTGGGGTGCGCCCACGTCCCTTAAGACTGACAATGGACCTGCTTATACTGGCAGACAATTCACGTCCTTTTGTTCTACTATGGGAGTGCAACTTACTCATGGTCTGCCTTACAATCCTCAAGGACAAGGCATTGTTGAGCGTGCTCATCGCACCTTAAAGGAAACTTTACAAAAACAAAAAGGGGGAATAGGAGCTGGACATACTCCTAAAGAATGCTTGTCCTTAGCTCTCTTTACTATTAATTTTTTGAATTTGGATATTCATGGTCGCTCTGCGGCCGATAGACATGTGTTCCCTCAGCCCTCTGTGATTGGCTATGTTAAGTGGAAAGATGTTCTTACGGGCCAATGGAACGGCCCCGACCCTGTGCTGACATGGGCACGAGGATCCGTATGTGTTTTTCCCCAGGATCGCACGGAACCATTGTGGGTCCCTGAACGCCTGACAAGAAGAGTCCTGACGCCAGCTACTCAGCAACAAGAATTACCACAGCAATCCCGTGATGAGGATCTTCATTCTGCTGAGTGCTCTGGCTCTGGTGCTGATGCCGATGACACAGACGACACCAATGCAATGGTGGGCGGTGGCACGGGCTTGGCCAATGCCGATGCCGGTTCACGGTAATTCCAGTGTCCTTCCCACTCTTTTCTCTACCTCGTGTGAGATGTCTGCGCCCTGTGCCTCTCCTAGAGGGGACGTGGAACGCATTTACAATCAATCTCAAGTTAATCTCACAGGAGTGTTTTGTTTTAGCCTTGGGAACGCTCATTGTATCCGTCTTAAGACCAAGAATTTGACTAACTGGGACAATCCATTGCAGTCCAGTCAAGTCTCAGGGAGCATTCTCAGTACTGTATTGGGCCAAGTAGTCTCAGGGGAACAATCAGGCCCAGGAACCTCCGTAAATAGCTCTGCTTTAACCATAATTACCTTGGCTAGTATCTCCGAGGTACTAATTCCAATGCCCCCATATTCTAGTGGACTTCCTTATGCCACTCATTTTAAGGCTTCTCCTTACTGTACCCCTAATCTTGGTTTCCCCCCAACATTCACGCCTTGTCAGGATTATTCTTGGGAGAAACGTCAAGTTGCTAAAGGTTTCTCCCTTTCCCCCTCTCTTAAGAGGTATGTTTATGACTTTAGCAACAGTGCCAACTCCTCTACAGGAGTGGGTTGGTCCTGGTTTCAATGGCTGATTTCCAACACAAAGGGGGCTTCAGCTGATATTTCTGCACTGGCTCAATTGCTGGGAGCCAAAAGTTGGTTGGCTAATGTTTCTGGCACTGTTTACGAGAGTGAGCGAGGTAGTAGACTCACATCTGTTTCTTTCAACTCTCTGTTGGATAATGCCACATTGCCCCCTGCAGCGGTTTGTGTTCAATCTCCGTTCTTACTCCTTTTGGCTAATGACACCTCGTCAGAAATGCTGGATTGTTTTAATGTTAATTGTTTCTTATCTGAATGTTGGGATGGTTCTTCGGCTGTAGCAGTGGTTATGAAAATTCCAACCTTTGTTCCAATCCCAGTTATTGCGGACCCTGATAAATTCCCCATTGTTGAGCTACTTAGAGTCCGCAGGGATTTTGGAATCACAGCTGCTATAGTGACAGCCGTGGCGGTATCTGCTGCTGCAGCGGTCGCGGCCGGAGTGGCCATGGCCAATCAAGTGCAGACTGCTGCCTCCGTTAATCAAGTTGTTCAACAAACTTCTATGATACTTGAGTCCCAAAATGCAATTAATCAACATATTTTGTCAGGGATCTTAGCTGCCAACCAAAGAATAGATTTACTCCAAGCTCAGGTAGAAGAATTGGCTGATTTGGTGCTTTTGGGCTGTGTTGATCAACGTGCACATTTATGCATAACCTCTGTCAGATTTAATGATTCCAGGAATGCCTCCCGTATCATCGGAGAATACTTGGCCGGAAATTGGTCCATGGCAGCAGAAGACATGATCCAGTCTCAACTAACCCAGATAGCTGTCTTAAATAGTACCCACGTTGATCCCATAACGTTGGGTCAATTCACTGGTTGGATATCTTCTGCCTTTTCCTTTTTTAAAGAGTGGGTGGGGGTAGGCATTTTTGGCGCAATGTGTTGCTTCGGTATGGTTCTCTGCTTGTGGTTTCTCTGCCGCCTTAAGGCCCGCAATGCTCGCGATAAAGCTATGATTATACAAGCACTTGCAGCTTTGGAAACTGGCAACTCACCTCAAGTTTGGCTTGCACAAATTAAACAGTAAACCTTTGACATGGTCGTTGCACCCCAAGTTTTACGGACATTGCACTGGGAACGACATGTCCTTCCTTGTTATTCTCCTAGTGTTGGAAAGCCCTTGCACTCTGCCGGCTTTACTGCCATTGCACACAGATGGGTTTCCACGCTAGTACTTTTCTATCGCTCTATGACCCGTGCCTTTCTTTTAGGGTGTTGCCAACTTGTTTGTCGTTGTATTTCTATACAGCCACAGTTCAGCCTCAGAGACCTAATCATGACTGGCTGAGTAGATACCATTAAACGCCTTGGCAACAACGAGCTGATCTTGTAGTACCCAGAGACGGGCAACTTTCACGCTTGCACTGCAACCTAAGACAGGGGAATGGGGCCTCCCCAAAGACGGGTAAGCAATGTAAGGGCAGTGAACGACCTAAGACAGGGGCTACTTGATTCCCTTTGACGTGCTATAAACAGAAGGAAAAAACTGCTGGCAGTGGATTCCCCCCGGCCCCCAGGGCTTGGATCCAGCCCTGATTTGTATGCACGTCAAGGAGGCCAGCTCACAGGGCCTTAACAGCTTTGTGGTGTCTGTTTTCATATTCAGCCAATAACGGTCATGTGGGAACGTCCTGACCTGCTTGGGTCTGATGAGGTTCCTGGTTGAAGGCTTCGTATGAGTAATGGCGATTCACCTCTACTCTTGCCTGTTTTGTTTTTAGTAAACGAAAGGGGGAACTGTGGCGAGCCGCTTCTGCGGACTGTGGTCACCATTACAAGATGGCGCTGGCCTTGTGGTGGTCTGTGATAAACAACTCCTTCTTTGGGAGAGTTGGCACATGGTTCTTTGACACCCTACGAGAAAGCTCCACGTGGCAGCTTCGCATTGGGTGTTTGGATACTTTATTAAGGCTGGGAGGGGCTTCTGGGAGATTAGAAGAACTCTCGAGAGCTTGAATAAACAGCTGTAAGAAGATTCCCGGTGTTGCGTCTTCCTTGCGGGCAAGGGGGTCGCGACACTTAAGTACCTGAGGCAAAGAAAGCTCAGCACACCCCGCCCTTTTTTTTTTTTTTTTTTTTGAATAATGTCTATACAGGGAGAGTTAGTGGTCTGAAATTGTTGGCTGGGCTGGGGTTTCGGGGCCGAAAACCTACTCCGCGGGAGCCGCCATTTGCTTTCGGCATGCTGCCTTGATGGCCTTGTCTACACGGTCCAGCAGCCACATCTAGAGACTGGAATTGGGCTGTGTGCCGAGCCCTGTCCTCTGAAGGCTGGACCACGGCCTCAAGCGCCTCGGTCGCCTGTTCCCTGCTGCACCTTGTGGCAGAGCCTGCTCTGGGGTCGTTGGGCATCCCCCTGCGAGGGGACCCGTGCTCCGGAGGAGGGGGTTGGAGAGCCGCAGCGGCAGCCGCTTGGGCCCCAGGAGCTAGGCACCGGGCCGAGGAGCAGCGGAGGCCGCGGCGGCGCTGCTAAGGTCGTGGACCAGCGCGGCGCCCAAGAGCGCGGTTATCGCTCCCACCAGGTCTGACAACAGAGGTCCCTTGCACCAGCTACCAGGGGAGTTGCTACCTGAGGGCAAACAAACTCGCTGGGGGTCCTCAGCCCCAAGCCCTACAAACGTAGGGTCCGAGGGAGGAAAACAGAAAGGGTGTGCCCAGGCATCCTGGAAAATAGGGCTCCCAGGAGCAGCAGACCCGGCGTGTAGCCAGTAATGTGGTAAGCGTCACAGGCGAGTGGGGCCTGGATTGAGGAACCACAAGAGAAGGACCTAAGCACTCAGGACTGGAGACTTGCACAGTATGGGAAGAAGAGCTGAGGCACAGTGATCGGTTTCCACCTATCAAGAGGAGAAGCCTGGCCCAGCGGGCATAGCTCCACCTACTGGAAGAGAAGTTAATCGAGCTCTATGACTGCATTTATTATTATTATTATTTTCTTTTTTTTTTAATGATTATTATTAGTATTTTTTTTTATTTTCACTTTTTGTAGTTGACGTTGTTGTTGTTCTTTAACTTTCTTATCAATGGTTTCAATTTTTTTTAATTCTTTTTATTCTTTTATTATTACTATTCTTTTTTTAAACTTCAATTCCCATTTTTTAATACCATTATAATTTTTTGTTTGTTTGTTTTAAATTTTTATTTTTTCGTTTTTTCTCTCTTTCATCTCACTCTTCTCTTTTGTCTATTCATTTCTTTTCAACTTTCCTATTCCCCCTCTCTTGAACCCCACCTGCCTACACTCACTCTCTTTATTGACTTCTTCCCTTCCCCTCTAATACCTCTCCTCCCAAGCATCAAATAAATTTATAAGAGTAAACAGTAACTCAGCAGTCAAACAGAACAAGAAGTATCATGAGCATAAAAAAGCAAGGAAGAAAAGGAGTACAAACAATGCAGGACAGCCTAAATATTCAGGAGGACCTGGAGTCATCAGAAAAATGGCCATATAAAGAACTCAAGGAACACCTTAGACAGATGGAAAGGAACCTTAAAGATCACATTGAAAAGGAATTACAAAAACAGATAAAAGAAGAAGTTAAGAATCTTTATCAGGAGATAGAGATTATTAAAAAAAATCAAACAATAATTCTAGAAATGAAGGAAACGATAAACCAAATTAAAAACTCAATCGAGACTATCACAGAGTGGAGCAAGTAGAAGCCAGAACGTCAGATAATGAAGACAAAATATATCAACTTGAAAAGAGTCTAGCCAACTCAGATAGGCTGGTAAAAAATCACGAGAAAAACATCCAAGAGATTTTGGATAACTTAAAAAAACCAAACTTACGAGTCATCGGGGTAGAGGAAGGCACAGAGATTCATGCCAAGGGAATGAATAACCTGCTGAATGAAATAATTACAGAAAACTTTCCAGAAATAAAAAAGGAAACAGATATACAAATTGTAGATGCATACAGGACACCGAGCACACAAAATCACAGTAGACCAACGCCAAGACACATTGTTATGAAGCTATCCAATATACAGAACAAGGAGAAAATATTAAAAGCTACAAGAGAAAAGAGGCAGATTACATTTAGGGGTAAACCAATAAGGTTGACAACGGATTTTTCATCACAGACGCTGAAAGCGAGAAGATCCTGGAACAACGTATTTCAAACACTGAAAGACAATGGATGCCAACCAAGAATTCTGTATCCAGCAAAATTAAGCTTCAGATACGACAACGAAATAAAAATCTTTCATGATAAACAAAAGCTAAAAGAATTTGTAGCCAGAAAACCAGCATTGCAAAGCGTCTTGAGCAAAACTCTACACGAGGAAGAAATGGAAAACAATAACCAAAACCATCAGCGGGAAGTGCCTCGGTAAAGACAGAGGAAGGGGGGAAAGCTAATCATGGAGAAACAAACTAAATTAGGGTGAAAAAAAAAAAGATAAATAATCAAACATGGCAGGAAGTACAAACCATATATCAATAGTAACTCTAAACGTTAATGGCTTAAACTCTCCAATAAAGCGACATAGGCTGGTAACATGGATTAAAAAAACAAACCCAACAATATGTTGCATCCAGGAGACACATCTGATTGGAAAAGACATACACAGACTCAAGGTAAAAGGTTGGAAAAAATATACCAAGCACACGGTCCTCGTAAGCAAGCAGGCGTGGCCATTCTCATATCGAATAAAATCGACTTCAAGACTAAGTTAATCAAAAGGGATAAGGAAGGACATTATATACTGTTAAAAGGAACCATTCACCAACAAGACATAACAATTATCAATATTTATGCACCAAATAATGGCGCTGCGACGTTCATAAAACAAACTCTCCTCAAGTTCAAGAATCAAATAGACCACAACACAATAATCATGGGTGACTTCAACACACCTCTCTCACCATTGGACAGATCCTCCAAACAAAAGTTGAATAAAGAAACTATTGACCTCAATATCACTATCAATAACCTAGACTTAACTGACATATATAGAATATATCAACCATCATCAAGTGGATATACTTTTTTCTCAGCAGCACATGGAACCTTCTCAAAAATAGATCATATATTATGCCACAGGGCAACCCTCGGTAAATACAAAGGGGTTGAGATAATACCATGCACTCTATCAGATCATAATGGAATGAAACTGGAAATCAATGATAAAAGAAGGAAGGAAAAATCCTACTACACATGGACAATGAACAATATGTTACTGAATGATCAATGGGTTACAGAAGACATAAAGGAGGAAATCAAAAAATTCTTAGAGATAAATGAAAATACAGAAACAACATATCGGAATCTATGGGACACAATGAAAGCAGTTTTAAGAGGGAAATTCATTGCCTGGAGGTCATTCCTCAAAAAAAGGAAAAACCAACAAATAAATGAGCTCACACTTCATCTCAAAGCCCTAGAAAAGGAAGAGCAAAACAATAGCAAATGTAGCAGAAGGCAAGAGCTAATTAAAATCAGAGCAGAAATCAATGAAATTGAAACAAAAGAAACTATTGAAAAAATTAACAAAACAAAAAGTTGGTTCTTTGAAAAAATAAATAAGATCGACAGGCCCCTAGCCATACTAACGAAGAGAAGAAGAGAGAGAACTCAAATCACTAACATACGGGATGAAAAAGGCAATATTACAACAGACGCTTCAGAAATACAGAAAACAATTAGAAATTATTTTGAAAACCTATATTCCAATAAGATAGAAGAAAGTGAAGACATCGATAAATTCCTTAAGTCATATGATTTGCCCAGACTGAGTCAGGAGGAAACTCACAACTTAAACAGACCAATATCAATAGAGGAAATAGAAGAAGCAATCAAAAAACTTCCAACCAAGAAAAGTCCAGGACCGGATGGGTATACAGCGGAGTTCTACAAAACCTTTAAAGAAGAATTAATACCAATACTTTTCAAGTTATTTCAGGAAATAGAAAAAGAGGGAGCTCTTCCAAATTCATTCTATGAGGCCAACATCACCCTGATTCCGAAACCAGACAAAGACACCTCAAAGAAAGAAAACTACAGACCAATATCTCTAATGAACCTAGATGCAAAAATCCTCAATAAAATTCTGGCGAATCGGATACAAAGACATATCAAAAAAATTGTGCACCATGATCAAGTAGGATTCATCCCTGGGATGCAAGGATGGTTCAATATACGGAAATCAATAAATGTTATCCACCACATCAATAGGCTTAAAGATAAGAACCATATGATCATCTCGATAGACGCAGAGAAAGCATTTGACAAAGTACAGCATCCCTTTATGTTCAAAACATTAGAAAAAATAGGGATAACAGGAACTTACCTCAACATTGTAAAAGCTATCTATGCTAAGCCTCAGGCTAGCATCATTCTGAATGGAGAAAAATTGAAGGCATTCCCTCTAAAATCTGGAACAAGACAGGGATGCCCCCTATCACCACTTCTATTCAATATAGTTCTCGAAACACTGGCCAGAGCAATTAGACAGACGAAAGAAATTAAAGGCATAAAAATAGGAAAAGAAGAACTTAAATTATCACTATTTGCAGATGACATGATTCTATACCTAGAAGACCCAAAACGGTCTACAAAAAAACTACTAGAACTAATTAATGAATTCAGCAAAGTGGCAGGATATAAAATTAACACACATAAATCAAAGGCATTTCTGTATATCAGTGACAAAACTTCTGAAACGGAAATGAGGAAAAACACTCCATTCACAATAACCTCAAGAAAAATAAAATACTTGGGAATCAACCTAACAAAAGAGGTGAAAGACCTATACAATGAAAACTACAGAACCCTAAAGAAAGAAATAGAAGAGGATCTTAGAAGATGGAAAAATATACCCTGTTCATGGATAGGCAGAACTAACATCATCAAAATGGCGATTTTACCAAAAGTTCTCTATAGGTTCAATGCAATGCCAATCAAAATCCCAATGGCATTTCTTGTAGAAATAGATAAAGCAATCATGAAATTCATATGGAAAAATAAAAGACCCAGAATAGCAAAAACAATTCTAAGCAGGAAGTGTGAATCAGGTGGTATAGCGATACCAGATTTCAAACTTTACTACAGAGCAATAGTAATAAAAACAGCATGGTACTGGTACCAGAACAGGCGGGTGGACCAATGGTACAGAATAGAGGACACAGAGACTAACCCACAAAGCTACAACTATCTTATACTTCATAAAGGAGCTAAAAACATGCAATGGAGAAAGGATAGCATCTTCAACAAATGGTGTTGGGAAAACTGGAAATCCATATGCAACAAAATGAAACTGAATCCCCTCCTCTCACCATGCACAAAAGTCAACTCAAAGTGGATAAAGGAGCTAGATATCAAATCAGAGACTCTCCGTCTGATAGAAGAAAAAGTTGGCTCCGATCTACAGATTGTGGGGACGGGCTCAAAATTCCTTAATAGGACACCCATAGCACAAGAGTTAATAACAAGAATCAACAAATGGGACTTTCTTAAACTGAAAAGTTTTTTCTCAGCAAGAGAAACAATAAGAGAGGTAAATAGGGAGCCTACATCCTGGGAACAAATTTTTACTCCTCACACTTCAGATAGAGCCCTAATATCCAGAGTATACAAAGAACTCAAAAAATTAGACAATAGGAAAACAAATAACCCAATCAACAAATGGGCCAAGGATATGAACAAACACTTCACAGAGGAGGACATACAATCAATCAACAAGTACATGAAAAAATGCTCACCATCTCTAGCAGTCAGGGAAATGCAAATCAAAACCACCCTAAGATACCACCTCACCCCAGTAAGATTGGCAGCCATGATGAAGTCAAACAACAACAAGTGTTGGCGAGGATGTGGGGAAAAGGGTACTCTTGTTCACTGCTGGTGGGACTGCAAACGGGTGCGGCCAATTTGGAAAGCAGCATGGAGATTCCTGGGAAAGCTGGGAATGGAACCACCATTTGACCCAGCTATTGCCCTACTCGGACTATTTCCTGAAGACCTTAAAAGAGCACACTACAGGGATACTGCCACATCGATGTTCATAGCAGCACAATTCACAATTGCTAGACTGTGGAACCAACCCAGATGCCCTTCAATAGATGAATGGATAAAAAAAATGTGGCATTTATACACCATGGAGTATTACGCAGCACTAAAAAATGACAAAATCACGGAATTTGCAGGGAAATGGATGGCACTAGAGCAGATTATGCTTAGTGAAGCTAGCCAATCCCTAAAAAACAAATACCAAATATCTTCCTTGATATAATGAGAGCAACTAAGAACGGAACAGGGAGGTTGAGCAGGAAGAAAAGACTAGCATTAAACAGAGACATGAGGCGGGAGGGAAAGGGAGAAAAAAAAAAGGGAAATCACATGTAAATGGAGGGAGACCCCCATTGTTATACAAAATTACATATAAGAGGTTGTGAGGGGAATGGGATAACAAACATGGAGGGAAATGAATTACAGTAGATGGGGTAGAGAGAGAAGATGGGAGGGGTGGGGAGGGGGGATAGTAGAGGATAGGAAAGGTAGCAGAATACAATAGTCACTAATATGGCAGTATGTAAAAATGTGATGTGTAACCGATGTGATTCTGCAATCTGTATTTGGGGAAAAAATGGGAGTTCATAACCCAATTGATTCTATTTTATGAAATGTGATTGGTCATGAGCTTTGTAAAGTTGTGAACATCCAATAAAAAAATAAATAAATAAATAAATAAATCAGGATACTAACAACTATCTCTGAAGTAGTTAAATCATAAGTCACAGATAGAGAAACTAACCAATTGAACAAAATAAAGACCCCTAAAATAGTCTAATACTTGCATTATCAAATAGATTTTTGCAATGGCAGGGTCATATGCCAAAATCTATTTGACAAATGATATATGTGGTTGGACAATCATGCCTAAAATCATTACAATAAGTCAAATCTAAATGTCTCACATTTGATCTAGGTGCAAAAGGAACAATAATAATAACACTTTCAAAAGAATACATGAGAGAACATCTTGTGGCTCCAGAATATTCATGTTTCTTTAAAACACACACACACACACACACACACACACACACTACAGGACATTCAGAAAACAAAAAGTTAAATCAGAGTAAGATTTACAAATTCAGATCATAAAAAATAGCTAGTAAGAGAGTACCTACAGATTGGGCAAAGATGCTCATAACACATAGAGCAAATAAAAGAAAACTAGTATTCACTATTTTTGAAGGATTCATATAAATTCTTGAGCTGGAGAGTCCCACAGAAAAAAATGGGCAAAAAGAATTGAACAATTTATTATATATAAGTAAAAACTTGTGAAACTAATTTAAACTGTTGGTTATCTTGATGAGGGTTTTATATGGGATAAAGACATAACAGAAAGGAATAATAGAAGGGCTTCTGGAGCCTTGCAATTTTCTTTTTATCTGCATCCTGATTATATGAGTATTTTTAATTTCTGAAAAACAGTCAAGCTGTAGTCCAATAACTTCACTATGGGCCAGTTTATATATGGTGGTTGACCTATAGTAAACATCACATAAATGTCAGATCTTACTATTTTATCAGTGACCTTGTTTTCTTTTATCTTCCTATGAACATAACAGACTATTTTTCTGTTTGCTTTAGGAACTTTTTTTAGAAGTTTTTCTTCTGACGTTTTTTCAGGGTAATACCATCCTACTCCTTATGGTGTAGAATTTTTATAGACCTCATGTTGATTTTTTTCCTGTTTGCTCATCCTTGAACAAAGGAACATCTGCTATGCTGGGTGCTTGCCAACAGTGGGGTGTACTGACTGCACTTGACCCCCACTTACTGTTCACATGATAGCTTGTAGACTCTCCCACATGGATGTAAAACAGAGAGCAGGTTGACACAGACACTGACTTAATTTTTGGAGCCTAACAGAGATTCATGTAGTGCCTTTCTATCAAATTGAAGGGCATCTTTTTTTTTTTTCCTGCAGAATTTCCCCATTCTCTAATACACAAGAAAAAGAATTTTTGTCTCATTCCAAGGACTTCAAAATGTGTCCCTCAAAAGTGAGTTGAAGTGTTCATTTAAGAGAAGTCTTTTTAAAAATATATACAAGAGAGTTCTGTATATTGTTTGATTCGAAAGAAAATTAAAGAATTTAAGTTCTAAAATGGTTTCAAAAGGAATAATTCATAGATAATATAAATTCTCTGACCAGATAGAGAACATGGAAACCTGCAACAAGCTCCTTCCAACCTTTATATGCAACTATTCATAAAATTATCAAAGGTATATTTACAATCATGTAAAAACTACAATTTTGGAGAGTGATTAGGTTTCTTTTTGTCTCCAGATGCTCAGTAAGCTGTTACCTTGATACTGTCATTAAAGGGGAAAAAAATGACACAGTTGAGAGACAAGAAATTGCCTGGACATCTCAGAGGAAAGTGTGTGGTGGCTGCCCTGATTTCTGGTTTGTGCAAAACTTTGGTTTCTGAAGTATGAAGAAGAAGTAGAAAAAAAAATAACCAGGGATGAGCAGTAAGAGAAGAAAGAACAAGAGCTATATTGAGAATTTAAATATTCAGTCAGTATATTCAATATGCAGTGACTGAGTGATATGCAGAAGAAGGCTGAGTTACTTAAATTCATTATCTCAAATATTTTTAAAAATCTCCTATGATGTAGGTATACTCATTTTAATTTTATATAAAGAAGAATTGGAAATTAAAACTAGTAAGTACTTCACTGGAGACCATATACCAAGACAGCAATAGGGCTCCAATTAAAATCCAGACAGTAATCATCCAAATACTTATTGTGTTTATGTCCTATTGTGAAACTTTTAAATAAAGTTTGAATTACACATAATAATATGCGTGTTTTATGGTATTCTTATTAAATAAAGCAACAGTAGAATTACTGCTATCATAATTTGATGAATATAGTCACTAAAACTATATAAATATTATTAAAATTAATTTAACATGAATGAATTTTAGTTATCAGCATTGCTAAAAGTCAAAATAATATATCACTCTTATTGGGAGGGAGTTTTTTGGGGGGTGGAGTATCAGGGATCTAATCCAGGAGCACTTGATCACTGAGCAACATTCCCATCCATTTTTTAAAATTTTATTTAGAGACAGGGTCTCACTAAGTTGCTTAGAGCCTTGCTAAGTTGTTGAAGCTAGCCTTGAACTCATGATCTTCTTGCCTCAATCTCTCAGTTGCTGGGATTACAGGTGTGGATCACCATACCTGACTCACTGGGAGAATTTAAAAACAAAAATTCCAAACTAAATATACTACTTTCCTGTAGACATTTTAAATATTATGCATAAAAATTAATGTTTAAATGTAGGAAAAAGTATGTGATATATGAAGGAACAAATTTTACTCAATTTTATTCTAGGCACTTGGGAAAGATTTGATTTATAAGATTACTTAATAAATACTTTTTGAAATTTATAAAGTACTTCTATACACTGAATTAATCTTACAAATCTATTAGATGTGTTCAGAAACATCTCTCCAAGTTTCATTTCATTGCTTGAAATTCTTTCCTACACAAATATACCTCTCAGTGTATTGTACATCTATTTTAGTAATGCTGTCCACATAGTAAGAGTCATTCTGCAAGTATTTGATTAAAATTAAAAGTTAATTGCCGTGCATTTTCTAATGCATTTTAGACATTTTTTACATATATAAATTGGATAAAGTCCTTAAATGTAATAAGATTTTCTACAGTAGTTTTCACCTTACATTTCACATCTGCTTTTCTTTTTTGCGTACAATGTGGCACTCTGTGGAATATTGCAGTAATAGGAATGCTGCCCTGTTTTATTTATAACTGTGTATCCTTGTCGTCATCTGTGTACACTACTTTTTTAAAATTTGTGATTCGATTGCCTATTCGGGTGATTTTATATCAGCAAAAGCTCTGCTGTCTGTCACTGTCACTCCATTGTCAGAACCTTTCATTTAGATGAAGTTTTTGTTAGCTGGTGACTGAATTATAGCTTCCTTGCTCACTTAGGAAATCACCCCTATTTTCAACGCCATAGGAAAGTAATTGTAAATCACACAAATCTTCAGTACCATAATGGCCCAAGGAGGAAATCTAGATGTCTATCCTAGTCTCTGAAGACTTATTATCTAGGCCAACCAGCCTCACTTCTATTCACCACACACTTTCTCTGTTCCTCAAACCCAACACATTTCATTCACTGCATTTGTCACACTACTTCCCCGTGTAAGATTTTGAAATACATTCCACCTTAAAGCCTAAAAAAAAAAAAAACTTCTTCCAGAAATCCACATTTTCATAGCTAATTATATTTTATGGGACAGTTCAATTGTCATTTATTCCAATGTCACATTTCCTTCCAAATATCCAGAGCATTTTCCTGAAATTTTTTCATGACAAACTTGAAATAATAGCTATTTAGATACATATCTTGCTCCAAAAGCAAGGTTAGCATATGATACAAATGTTTATGTGTGTCAGTTTCATCTCTTCTTTAATCACTACAGTGTCTTACAATGACACATGTTCAGTTGCCACTGAATACATTATCCACAAATATATCATGGCACTTGATAGACCTTGTCTTCAATTCTAGCCTTTATATTTGCAGCTGTATAACCATTGGCTATACATTTACTCTCTTTGATCCTATTTCCATATAAACATATGAAAATGATGGTGGGGAGAAATATATAATGTATATACAAAATCTGACATGAAATAAATACTTGGTACCTGTTAATCTTCTAATTTCAAATACACAAAAATTTTAAGATACTGGTATCTAATGAACCAAGATTCCTTCCCTTTCTTTAAAACATTGCTCAAATCATACTCTTACATTTATTCATACGTCTTTTAATTTTTCTCTTACTCTGGTATTTGTCTCTTTCAGTTATCAAGGGAAAACGTATCCAGGAAATTTTCTTCTGTGGCCAATCTCTCCAAAAGTTTTAAGGATAATTCAGAAAATTTAGTTCTACATTTCCCCTTCAGTAAAAAAGCAAGTGCAATTTTTAAAAAGTCTACAAACTTTCTAAGAGGGTAACAGCATTAAGGTAGTATACTGAACAGTTTCACCAGGTGTTATCTATAAACTTTTGCACAAAGTTTTCAAAAGGTTACGACTATAGATTCTCTGCCAATAAGATTGTTTTATTTTAAAGTGGATTATGCTTATGACTTAGCTATAAATTCCCTCTAGATAGCATTACAAAACACTGAATAATTTTATACTATTAGAATTTACAAATCAATATTGAGGAGAGACAATTATCCCAGGATGTCCACTCTGCAATTTACAATTATGGGCACCAGAAGTCCTTTGCCTTTTCTTATTCAGTCTTTTCTTGTTTCCTTCTCCAGCCTGGTGCAATGGAAGGTTCTGACAAGCTCTCAGACCTCAAGAATGAACTCTGGCAACACTGCAGCTGCATCCATCTCAATTTCGGTTTGGCGCCTGCCTGAGTTTCAGCATCTTTTGCAGTTCCAGGCCTGGAAGTTCTGAAATCTCCACCAATGTGAACTGCTGGTTGTTCTTTCACATTTTAGTGGTTGCTGTGGCCAAACATTATATTAGGAAGCATTCTTCTACCAAACCTTATGTCAAAGATATCTTCATAGGCAATATAAACATTCGAACTGTGACTTTTTAACTCCTTAAGGGCATAACAATTCAGCAAATGAGTCCCTTTCTTTAAGTCTGTAAATAAATACACAGGTTAGAAAAGACCATACAATGCTTAACTGAAAATGGCATTTTGAGAGAAAGCTGTTTAGTATGGGGGTGTACCCCAAATTAAATGCATCAGAGTCTTTATACCATATTTTTCCCAACTTTTCCTGTAGCTGTGTGCTCCTTCAATATAAATATTTACTGTTTATTTTAAATATTATGAATTAAGCAAATAGTATCATCAGTACTAGCGTTAATTTAAAGTAACTTCTAGAATATAAACCTTTATTATTCTCTGCATTCAGTTGGCAAATAAGCCTGAGTCATGCTCTTTTATGGTTCCCTGGATTACTATAACTATTCCCTAATTGTTCTCCATATCTCCACGCTTACCACACTCCAAATTCTTCTATACCTCACCAGGAATTCCTTACTTAAGTCATTTAATGGCTCTTTACCCTCTTCAGGATAGAATCTAAAATTGTCACCAGAATATGCTACACACTTTATGACCTGATAGCTTTTTATTTTCCTTTCCATTTTTTACATCCTCCCCAAACATAACTACTCTCAAATATTACTCTGTTTATAAAATTCTCCCTCAGCATTTTGACCTTCATTTTGTGACCAATAGTGACACTGCTTAGCATACCCTTGCCCCTTTATACCTGAGAACACTTTTTACTTAATCATCACATTTTTTTTCCCACAGGAAACCTTAAAAAGTATTCCCTGACACTTAGCATCAATATGTAAATACTGTTGCATTGCTTTAAATATATGAGGGTCAGATTCATGCTTTCTGATTGACTTCAGTTTTTCTTAAGTGCTTTTAATCATTTCAGTCAAATTCATTGGATCTGTCTTCAAATTCATTGAGATCATGGAGATGAAAGTTTTCTTTTTGTTCCCTCTTCAAATATTTGTCAGAATATCAGTTAAGCAAATATTTTGTAGACCTATTTGTTCAATTTAAACAGATGTCAAAAGGTATTACATCATTATCATCACCATCAAATACCACCATTTATTCATAAATAGATCAGTTTTTGGTCTTGTCTTCCTGATAATTTTTTTTTGAGAAGATACTATGTAGGTTAGGAAAAGCTTAATAGACCCTGGGCATTATTCTAATCAGAAGATGTGGATTAATTCTCACATGAATGCTATTAGGAAGGTAATTTTTTTTCCACTTTATAAAGTATAGAGAGATTAAATAACTTATCAAACAGTCTCACAAAATGAATAAATGTGAAGTTGGAGAAACAGTCTCTCTACCATCTGGACTTTTAAAATTGTTTTATTCTGTGAGACATATTTAAAAATATGTACTAAAAAGTCTAAAACACACACTTCAATTATAATAGTTAGAAGCATATTTTAAAAATATTTTTAAGTTTTCATATTGGCAGGGCATATATTAATATTAAAATAATGCAGAGATTAGCAGGGCCCCTGTGCAAGGGTAACACACAAATTTT
The DNA here is from genome assembly GCF_964194105.1 of Spermophilus citellus. NCBI lineage: Eukaryota > Metazoa > Chordata > Mammalia > Rodentia > Sciuridae > Spermophilus > Spermophilus citellus. Next base: position 102,424,259 of record NC_138185.1, on the reverse strand, counting down.
TGAAGAATTCCATATTTTTATGAATATACAATGGTGAATCTCATTATTATAGATCTCCCAAACACATTAATTTTTAAGATAATCATAGTTATAAACAGCAGAAAGATCAGTAGGGAGAAGAAAACAGGAGAAGGTAGAAAGGGAGAGAAAAGGGATATACTGGGGACTGAATTAGAGAAAATTATATTCCATGTTTACATGACTATGTCAAAATGAATCCTAATGCTATATATAACTAGAAATAGCCAGTAAATTTTTAGTTAAAAAAATAATCAGAATAAGCTGCTAATGCTTGTACCAACAATGTTTAGAAACACTAATGTTTAGCAATTTAGATGTGATAATTTTGTTAATAAAATAGGTTTGTTTTCTTTTGTAAAAATAAAATGTTGGTCATCAGCAAGGTTCAGTGAAGATATTAAAATATAGCACTAATATTCAATGATCATCTAGAGCAATCCATGTCAGGGAGGTAGAAAGGACTAAATAATTTTTATATCCTCTTCTGAATATGACACATCATGATTCTGCTATAGTTCAGTACTTGCTTAAAATATCTTCCAAAAAAAGAATATTCCCTCAGTTTAAATGAGCAAGTGCTGTGAACAAATAACCAATGATAAGATCCAGTTACTAAAGGTATTTTCACAGGCATATTCCATTAACAACCAACTAGAAATTTGCACCTATGAAAAAATCGTTCTCAGAAAAGGTGTTTAAGACTGGTAGATCTCATCAGTAAATTACCAGATATTATACAAGGCAAAGGTTGGCAAGAAAAGATAGGATATAAAACTAGTGATAGATATATCTTAGTTTAGCCAACTGGTCCATCTTGCATTCTTTTTGCAATTTGACCATTTTAAAAATGCTGATAGCCAACCTTCTTAAAGGAGTTTAAACATGTCTGTCTGACTCTTAAACTTAACAGGCATGTGAAACCCATCCATCATGCACAAGAAACTTTGTTTTACTTTTTAATTTCTGGAAGGATCTCTTATTTTTTGTCAAATCAACAAAATTATTTTCCCTAAGCTCCTAGGCAAGCTAGTTTCTATGAAATACAGATTTAATACCTGGACTTTACATGTCATATCACTGAAAATTTCAATTCTCCTAGTGTGGGGGAGAATGCTTCTGGAGGGATCCTCATGCTTAGTAACGATACAGTGGCAGTGCTACCAATGCCACTAGTTGCTTGGGGAAATACAACCATAATAGCAAAATCCTGTTACCTTCTAGTTTCATTAAAAGTCTTGGTGTCACTGCTTGACACCAAGCAGTATTGGTGTCACTGCTCTTGGATTCAAAACTTCAACCTTGTTTTATTAACTGTGTTATCAACGTGACCAAAATACCAAACAGGAACTACTTAGAGGAGGGAAAGTTAATGTGGTGCTCATAGTTTCAGAAGCCTCAGCCCAAAGTGATGCAGCACACAAAGAGGAGGGGCTCAGCTGAGGAAAGCTGCTCAGCTTTTGGCAGGGTTGGCAAGCAGAGAAGGGGAAGACAGGGAAGATGAACCCTTCCAGGGCATGCCTCCAATCACCTATCTCCTACAGCCATGTCCAGCCTGCCCACAGTTACCAGTCTGTCCATTCAAATTAAGATATACTAATGAGGTTATAGCTCTTATAATCTAATCATTTCATCTCTCAATATTTTTGCATTAAGAGGAGGTTTGGGGGATACCTCAACTCCATAATAAGCCTATATATAGGCTTGTGTTCATTACTATGACTACCCCACAGACTTAGAAATGCTTTTTTCTTTTTAAAATATATTTATTTTCTAGTTGTAATTGGATACAATACCTTTATTTTATTTACTTATTTTTTATATGGTGCTGAGGATCAAACCCAGGACCTCACATATCCTAGGCGAATGCTCTACCACTGAGCCACAACCTCAGCCCTCAGAAAATTTTTTAATATGTATGCTGAATAATCTGATTTTGTTTCTGATGAATTTGTATATTACATGTGTACACCCACAATTTGTGCTTATATGATTTGCTTCCTTTTCATTAACTTAATATTTAAATATGAACAAATAGAAAATAATGGGGAAAGGTATTCTTGTACTTAAATTGTGACTCATTGCTACTATGGACAATTGACTGATTAATTTTGAAAGTGAGAGACTTACAGATTAATAGTAATCAATGGCAATATTTATGGAATAACTTCCTTGCCTCTTTTTTTGTGGCAATACCTCAATGTCAAGAAAAATATTGCTGAGAGACATATTGTATGAACTCAGACTTTACATAAATTGAGGAGAGAAAAGGACATATAATTTGAAAACTCTTTTAAAGCAATATTTACATATTAAATAACAAGTTCCTTTATTTTCAGATTCTGTAGATAAATGCCTAAATATAAAAGAGAATGCTTCTAATTCTTAACATTTTAAGAGTTCTCAGCATTTGTTAGGTGCTATGTAAGTTTACTTATTGAAAACAGCATATTTTAAATAAAAGCTTACAAGGACAGTGTGGTGCTGGTATGCTAGATTAGCCATCTCAAGTGCCTTTACCAATTGGGTTAATTATTCTACCACATTAAAAAAGGCACTGAGGAAGAAATTCCACTTATCCTTTTTTACCTGTGTCAGTTAACTTCTTTCAATATTCCTGAAACTGAAGCATCCAAGCTCCTTAAAGCTAGTCACTGGGGATGTGATTAAATATAATCTCCCCTGACTAGATACCAAATAAGAAATTTATTGAGCCAACAACTTCAATCTGAAATTTCTGCTGCTTCTGATAACCCAGAATTGCCTAAAATTCACAATGTAACTCCATACTTAAAATTGTTTTTCTTTGGAAGATTTCTGACCCCACCACCATGAGTCTGTCCCTTTTCCCACTGACAATGCCTGCTTTGTACCTATGTTTGTCCAAATCCTATACTTTCTTAGCCCAGTTCAAAGTTGGGCAACTAATTCTGGGGCTATCCATCAATAAGAAGCCAAAATCTTGTCTAATAGAATCTTGCATAATCAGCATCCACTTTGGGAAGGTGTAATTCAGAAACTGAGTGACTATTGTCAAGAGAGCTGTGCAGCTGAGTTGAAAAGTTGTGTAGTACTGTTACCAGAAATACGAAAATTATGGCACTGGAAAGAGAAAAGTGGTGCTTAGAAGATGTTAGAAGAGCAAGATTTATTCAGCACTGACTCAGCAGAGTCTTCTCCAAAAGCACCACCTTTTCTTCTTTTATGAAGTACAAACTTCCAGGTTTCAAGATTTTCTCATACAGGTGGCCTTGATTTCTCTGCCTTTCTCTAGGTAGCTCTGGTTCCTGCCACAGCTACTGAGAAAATAGGATTACAGAAGCAGAAACTAGCAGGTTGCAGCTAATAACAAATATAGAAAGAAATGTTTTAGGAAGGGGTTGCTTCTTCAGTATCCCAGAGCTGAGGAAGCCCCTTTCAGCAATCTGCAGAGGAGGCTTCTCTGCAAGAAGGAATGTGTGGAACAGGCTTGGCACATCTCCTTCATTCACTAAATATATTTAGATTAGTGTTCATTAATGATATAAGTCAACAAATGTGATTGAATTCCTCTCATTGCCACTATTATGCTAATCCATAAAGAAGAGTTGGCATTGAGATGCAAGTCTCTAATTATCCCAGAAACTAAACCAAGAATATCACCATTTTTTTTCACATACGATCTACAGGACAGATGACTTTTGAGGGGGAAAAATGCAGAAGATTCATATAATAGACAGAACAAGATAAGGTCCTTTCCTTGTACCACTATTTCTATGGTAGAAAGACCACCTTACTGACTTAATGATGATGAAGAGCCACACCTGAATTCAAAGTGGATGTACAAGCAAAATCTATCTGTATTTTCTGCCCTGATCATCATTTCTATTTAAATAGGCTTCTCTTCTAAAAGCATAAATATCAGGCATATTTATTTACATCAGTCCCATAGGTATTAGAAAGAATTTAGAAATCCTAATAAATGTGGACTTTTTAGCCAGTGTCACCAATGACATAAAAGAAACAAGCAACAGCAAAGAAATAACTACACATAACAAGTCACCAGGTATATCTTCCCTCCTCAGCTTATGACAAACCTGAACTTTATATGATGGTGATAGTAATAGATTAATTTGAGTTGAGGCAACTGTTATGCATATTGAATCTGGAGTCAGCACTAGATCCTGCTTCTAGTTCTGTCATTGAGAAGGTATTTCTCTAGAAAACTTGATAAACCTCACAATCTTTATGTTGTTTTCCTTTTTAAAAATATCTTTTTTTATTTTTCTTTATTTTTTATGTGGTGCTGAGGGCCTCACATGTGTAAGACAAGCACTCTGACACTAAGCTATAACCCCAGCTCATCTATTTTATTTTTCTTAAAGAGAAAATAGCTGACAGGATTGATCCAAGAAGAATATTTCTGACTGTATTAAGTATACAAAAGTGGTAGTGATTAATACAATCACCACTTCTAATAACTATTCCTTTGCTTGAGTATGAAGTTTCTGAGGATGAAAAACAAGCCTTTTATTTTTTTGGTCTTTTCAGAATATCACACAATGTCTGGAACCTAGTAGAAACTGCATAATTACTTGTTATTTTAATAGAATTGCACCAGACAAAACTAGGACTATATCAGTGAAGTGGGAGTAATAAGCCAGCTGGAAGAGGTTTATCACACACTCTATGTATGTTGGTAGAATACCAGCCACACACAAGGAGCAGCCGGCAGAAACTGGAAATGTATACAGACACATAGGACATGCTGCTAAGAGGAAACCATTCACAGAAAATGGGAAATGATTAACTCTAAAGACCAGAAAGGGAAGAGTAGGTAAGTGGATTTTAACAGTTTGGGACAGCCTTGGTGCTGATAGCTGTCTGCATGGGACATACAGGCAAATCATGACAGCAACTGGGAAATTTAGAAAATTTAGTTTTAGCTAAAATTAGAAGCTAGCTAAACTAAGTTAAATTTTAGCTAAATTTAGAAGCTAGCCTGAAGTTGCCAGTCAACTAGATGACAACCAGATGAATTTGAATTTTAGGTAAATAGTGAATAATATGAAACAAATTATCTATCCTTAACTTGCATGTGAAACAGTAATCTTAAAGAAGAGAAAACATATTCTAAGAATATTTCTATGTATTGTTTAGCATATTCACTAAAGAAAAATTCTTTGTTATTTGTTTGAAATTTGAATTTAGTTAGTGTCCTATATTTTTTGTATGAAGGATGGGATACTAGGGTAAAGCAGGACTGCATAGAGCAAAAACACTGGATGGGTGTACAATAAAAAGAAAAAACAAAACCCCAGAGGCCTGGATACTGAAATTCAAGCTTAGTCATGGAACAGGCTGACTCTTCAGAAAGAAGGCTAAGGAGCTGTTCTCAGGTTTCCAATAACTTAATAAGCCTGAATCTGATGGCTGGGCACTTTCAAAAATCCAGTATCTCCTATTTCTCTGAAAACAGGAACTGAAACGATATTAATACCTGCATCTGTACAAACCTGAAAGTGTGGATTTGGAAAGGAACAGTGTCAGGAATCTAAACAGGATTCATTTAGGACATATATATTCAGGTAAGTACTAAAAGGAGTTGCAAAACTTTGCACAGCTGAAGGCAGTAATAAGAAAACTGCGATAAGGAACTTAGTCATAGTCCAAGGAACAGCTTTCTTTCTACCTCAACTTGCAGCTTGCAGCCTCCCTGCCAAACTGTCCCTTTAAATTAACCCCCTAATATCCTTATCTTATTAATGTTTCATTTCCTTTTTGGAAACTTTGATTGGACTGTGGAGTACAGGCATTCTAACGATTAGCTTGGATTAGTGTAAATAAATCAGGCTTTTGCAAAAATATTAACTGAAGCCACTTTAGGGAAGTTATTTTCAAATTTTACAGTTTCTGATACATAAACCTGCACTCGCAAGCTTTCTACAACCTTAAATGCCTGTCAATAAGAGACAAGTAGGAGTCAAGTTTCATAGCATTTCCTGATGAGGTTTGGGTTATCATTTTATGGGAATTTATTTGAAGAATATCATTATTTTTTAAGGTCCAGGAACTGTTTTATGGTGTTAGAGAAAGTTATTAGTATTTAGTGCCTAGGTTCAGTGCCCTACAGCACAAGTTTGTAGCAAATGCTGGTGTATTTACATGATGTACTAAAAAGCTTGACTAAGTTCAGTTACTAATCCTCAAAGCAAAATCTTTCACGTAAATACTTTTTAGTATTTCATTATACAATAACATATTTCTATATTTTTCTAGCAAAATTGGTTGCCATGTAGGTCATCTGACCCCCTTCCAGGAGGTTCATATACAGATTGGCCTTGAGAAATCAAGGAGCAATTCTTCCACTAAAATAGGATGTAGTATTAATAGTAGAATCTTTTCGTACAGCACTTCCTTTAAGTCTTTTTGAGAAATGGCAGTAGCCCTAGAGATAAAAAACTATGGCTCTAAACATCAGAATCTTTCTACTGTTCAAAGATTCACATACTAAGCTCATACAAATACTAAATGGATGAAAAAAATAAGAATGGGTACTGTTATTCACTCTGTGCTGTGCTGATGACTCATTCATTCTTTTGATTTTCTATTTGAAATACATTTAAGCTTTGAAAAGGCTCTACTACTGTAATCTTTTTCAGTGAGACATTATCCAATTTGCCTTTCCTGTCAAGTTATAAACTAGGAGTCTGTGACTCCACCTTTATTCTCAGGAAAGCACAGTTTCATTTATAGTAGAGGGTAAGTAAGGAAGAGGAGAGGGGGATATTTTTACCCAATATATAACCCCTCATATTTTTACTACTCAATTACTCAATAACTAATTGTCTACATATCTAGAATGACCTAGTTTATAATTGAGATAGAGGCAATGTTTAACTATCCAAGATTACGTAAAGGACAAAATACTAAATAAGAGACCTTCTTTTTTTTTCTTCCTTGTATTATTTCTAAATAGTGTTGACTATGATAGAGTTCTTGCTCATATTAGACTCTGAAATCATCCTTTTTCAAAAAATAGGAAAATGTAACTGTGGCAGTGGCGCATGCCTGTAATCCTAGCAGCTCAGTAGGCTGAAGCAGTAGGATCATGAGTTCAAAGCCAGCTTCAGCAACTTAGTGAGGCCCTGAGCAACTTAGCTAGACACTATCTCTAAATAAAATATAAACAGGGCTGGGGATGCGGCTCAGAGGTTAAGCACTTTTGAGTTCAATCCCAGGTTCCAAAAATAAAATAAAAATATAAAACACATGAAGTGAAAAAAAGTTTTCATATTTGATATCTTCATTGCACTGATCAGTGCTCACTTGCAAAAAAATGGAATTTGTTGTGGCTAGGTTATCTAGCCACAAGTCATTACATGGCTTACAGAATGCATGTGGTGGTAGACAGAAGAGTGTAGACTGAGCTTTTACTGATGACTTCAAAAGCTACACTACAAAAATCTGCTTTAAAAAGAACTATAATTTTCTTCCACAATCATAAGGCAGTCTGATCAGCAAATACCAAAAATCACAATGTCTACCCCAAAAGTACAAATACTTCCATGATTAAGCTTACCAACAGAAGCTGCAAAAGGATTGGAAAACAGGCTTTGCACATACAACTTCTCACACAGCTACATCTAGCTCATGAAAATAAAGTACATTTCTCTAAGTATAAGAAAGTCAGGGGAATTCATATTTTTAGCTTTCCATATTTTGCAGTACCTGTGAATCGCTTCAAGGAATTGACCCTGAGTGTTGTATGCTGCCCTGTCCATCTGATCCATAAATATCCACACACATCCTTTTACCTATATTTAAATTTTCAAATATCAATACTAGAAATAAGAATATGTGATTATTCAACATAATACACTTGCACCCCATAAAAATGAAAAAGAACCTACCCTGTAATCAAAAAGAAATGATCCAACATTTCAACAGGCAACGTTCCTCTTTCTGAATTGTTTATCCCTTTAAAATTAAATCTGTATTCGCATGTATTCTTAGGAATATAATGTATTCTTAGGAATTAATTTTAAAATTATTTTAAAAAATATATATATATTTATATATATAAATTATATAAAATGTAGTATTATAATAAATAAAATATTGTAAGAGGATAAAATAAGAACTAGTATATGATAGCTAGGTATGTAGATAAATGGCAGATAGGTAAATAGATAATAGATAAAATACCACACTGAAGCATACAGTATAGATAGCTAATAGAATCCTGATTTCTGCAACAGAACACAATATTATATTTGGTACTTTATGATTTCTTCTTTTTATGGCATTTCTTGTGTAATTTGCCTTCAGTAAAACCTCAGTTGGTTGAGATTCCTCAAATCAGATTATCAAATTACTCATTGCTGCATAGTTCAAGCAAGTAGAAATTCTAATATTGGATCATGGCACTTTACACAAGAAACATGGTAGTTGAAATCACTTTTGCAAAATATTCTAAGTTCTAGATACTCAGAACACCATTGTGTAGAGACACTTTGAGAATCTGATCAATTCTCCTGGGACTATTGTAAAGTCTTCATTTGCCTATTGGGATTGGGTTATCAGAGACCTCATATTGTCAGGGGTAATTTTAACTTTCAGTTCCATGAAACTTTCCAATAATCTTCTAATAAATGGATTCTCCTCTCCATATACAAAAAAATATCTAAATTAGCAAAGGTCAAATGTTAGAAGACAGAAGATGAACATTTCCTTGTTGAAATTTCCCTATTGAGGGCTGGGGATGTGGCTCAAGCGGTAGCACGCTCGCCTGGCATGCGTGCGGCCCCGGTTGGATCCTCAGCACCACATACCAACAAAGATGTTGTGTCCGCCGAGAACTAAAAAATAAATATTAAAAATTCTCTCTCTCTCTCTCTCTCTCTCTCTCTCTCTCTCTCTCTCCTCTTTCTCTCTCTCTCCACTCTCTCACTCTCTCTTTTAAAAAAAAAAAAGAAATTTCCCTATTGAGTAATTTATTGCAATTGTGAGAGTTGCAGTTCCCTACTCTACCCCTTGTTTCAGGCTCCATGTATTTTGATTAGCACAAAAACAGTAACATGGCTTTTCAGATATCAAATACCTCCTGTAGGATAGAAAATTGAAACAGATATCATGTGCTGTGCACTAGATTCCATAATCTTTAAACTCAACAATATATTACGTGAATTTAGTTTCAGTTGTGATTGGTGCCTTCTATTAAAAATAAGATTTTGAAATGCTATTCTAACATGAATGTTCCTAAGAAAGAGATTTCTGAATAACATGCCATCAAAATCCACAGAAAAGTAACCCTTCTCACAAACCTTTATCTCCAATAAATATACCTCTTTTGTGCTTCATACTGTTTATAATGGAATGGAAATAACAAGAGTATAATCTATACCAATTTTATATTCACAACATGTCCATAAACTGACTATATTCCCAGAGAAGTTGTTCTTGTATCAGTAAATAAAATGCATCCATCCACAACAATAAACCTGAGTTATTTTGATTCATGCAGCTCTTTAATTCTCTCACCCTTCAATCAAGTCCTAAAATTCTAGAATTATGTTACTTAAATATATATTGCCCAACAAACTCTCAACTCTACTAATCTCTGCCAATCTTTCAAGCCTGATCTCTTTTTCTTCTTCTTCTTCTTCTTTTTTTTTTTTTTTTTGTACAGGGGATTGAACTCAGGGACACTCTACCACTGAGCTGTATCCCCACTCCTATTTTGTATTTTATTTAAAGACAGGGTTGCTAAGCAGCTTGCTGTTGCTGCGGCTAGCTCTGAACTCGCGATTATTCTGTCTCAGCCTCCCAAGGCACTGGATTACAGGTCTGCTCCACCTCAACAGGCTCCGATCTCTTCCTCAGCATGTCACCTGTCATTAGATTTCTACCCAATTTTAATTTGCACTATTGGATTGACTCGCTTTTGTACCTCCCTTGCTGAAACGTTCTTCTTCCTTTCCCACTCACAATCACCTCCTATGTCCTCCTCAACAATTTTACCCTCCCGAAAGACAGGTACATATGGAGCTCACAGTATCTTTCAGATCTGACCATTGTAGCTTCCTCTAGGCAATCTTCAGTGACCGCCTACCCTTGGAAGAGGTGATGTACGATTAGGTGCCCTTGTAATTTCTTTGCTTGCATCGTATTTCTACATCATAATAACTTCCTTACTCATTCATTTCTTACAAAACAGTTAAATATAAGGCTGGGAGGCCATACATTTTTCATGCTTATGATTGTAAATATGAGCTTACTGCAATTATAGAATATGAAATATTTACACCAAAGGAATATAAGATTAGTATTCATGACCACAATTTGACAATTTGATAATACCCATGATGTAAAACAGTGTTTTCTTTCAAGTCAAAAATCTTCAAGATACTGTTGCATTAAAAATAACACTTTCAATATCCTGTGACATTAATGGTATTCTAGGCAAATTTTGATTGGCAACTCAGGCAATTAGTGACCAGGAAGGTTACCTGATTGAATAAAATTGCTTTATGTTAGAATAAGAATATACACATGTTAGAATATAATACTTGATATGAAAATAGATGATTTTTAATTTTTCTGGCAAAGTAGCTTCCAACAAGTAGCAAAATAAGGTGAAACCTGAGAATCTAAAATCATATCAAAGTCCACTTAAAAACTTTGGCCCACTGAGGAAAGTTTTTATTTAAAGACAGGGTCTCACTGAGTTGCTGAGCAGCTTGCTGTTGCTGAGGCTGGCTTTGAACTTGCGATTCTCCTGTCTCAGCCTCCCAATGCACTCCCAAGTAGCTTCCAACAAGTAGCAAAGTAAGGTAAAACCTGAGAATCTAAAATCATCTCAGAGCCCTCTTAAAAACTTTGGCCCATTGTTTTCTTTATATCATGTTGTTGATTGAGAAAAAAAGATTCTGGCTAAGAGACATAAAATTTTAGAAATCTTAAGTTGTTTATAATACTTTCAAATAAAAAGGTTTATGGAAATAATTATCATTAGTTCTTGCTCTGATAAATTTCATTGCTCTGATAACATTTCCTATACTTCTGGATATTATTTGGGGAAAAGTAACGTACTGAAAATCCTAGAAGGATTTCATATAAATTACTATTCATTTCTCAGAATTAACACAGAGATAAAACTATTTTCTTGAACTGTACATTTTATCTGCTAAATTTGCACATTCAAACAAAGTATCATCATGATGCACTAAAATAAATATCAATGTATGCAAAATATGATGAGCTTATTCAATAAAACTGAAAGGATCTTTTGATGTGTTACATTGTGATTATATGTGTTCTATTTTATAACTACAAATTAGTTTGTAATATTATGTTTAAAGTTTATAGTAAATTACTTGTAAACTATAGTAGTAAAGAGTACTATTCATCAAACTTTTCCAAGACAAAATTTTCTCATATTTGAACCTAATTTCCAAAGATTTGCTTTTATGTAATATCATGGACATATATTCAATTAGCAACTAAATGAATGGTACATTCTCTGTAAACAAATTTATTCTCAAATATGTACTAACATTTATTGTTTCATGCCTGGAACTTTGGATGCAGATTGAAATCTTGTCAGCAAAACTGGGGCAGTTAATATAATAGTTAATATGCTGTTGGGGACAATAAATAATTTATTACTAGTAAGTGATTCAAAATAACAATGAAGAATTATATTTCTAAACAAATTAATTAATTTAAAAAAAGAAATGTTATGACAAGATGACAATAAATTACCAAGTCCATCTTAAAGAAGGAGACGGAACCATCTTTATTCACCAGCCCATAGCCCAGATGCATAAGCTGGTGGGCCAAGGGGCAGGCTGCCAGTCTGAACCCTTTGACCACCTCCCAGGGCTTGAGCTTACTTTTTATAGTTCAAAACCACATATCATACATAGCTGTTGCTGTGATTCAAAACCATAAACAAACATCATGAGATCTAAAATCATAAGCAGAAGGGAAGTGGGTCAAAATGACCCTAGTTGAGTACAAGTTAAAGAACTAACATCTAGATAATCATTCCCTGATAGGATGCATTTGTGCAAGAAAAATGAGAACCAAAAAGAGAACAATTTTACATAGTATAAGAATTGACATTTTGTGTTGCCAAACATGCTATGCTAAGCAACTATTGATGGGCACAGAGGTGGGGTGTTCCCTTGGGAGAAACATTTCTTACATGACAAAGAGTCTCAGGGTAAAATGGAGTGTCTTTGGTCATTGCCCATATCAGAAAGATGAAGGAAAGAAAGAAAAACAGGTACCATGTAGTACACATTTATTCTTAGGTTAAAATACATGGTTAGTTCACTTTGAAAGTGATACAAACACTAAAGGAAAGCTCTTTAATGTACTTCCTATTCTCAGTAATTCTTGAAATTAAGTTTAACTTAATAGAAACTCATCACCATTAAGGTGTATATTATTCTAAAATAACATGCTGAAAAGTGAATCTTAATATGCACAACCAAAATAAAATTTGCTAGCACAAAACAAAATAATAGCTTAAGAAAAAAGAAAAACTCATGTAACAATCAAAAAAATAGGACCCTTAATAAATAAGCAATTATATATTGACAATATACAATTTGTTTTCCTATTCAGAACTGCATATATAAATTATAACCAGTTCTGTAGTATGATTTAGAGTGTTCTAAAAAGACTGCTCATGTCTCAAACATCTCTTTCTTATTCTAGAGTCGTTTGTTGCTATTAAGAATACAAATGCTCATTGGGATGTCTCATTAAATGAATCTCAGAAAAGTTTAAAATAAAACCTTTGTTGTTATATCAGTAGAAGTAGGAGATGTAAAGGTGAATTTAAGGAGGAGCCCAATTGGTGGTGCAGCTGGAGTGGTTAACCAGAGGCCTTTAGAGATACAGCCCAAAGGCCAACAAAGTCAAGATAAAACCTCTGGAGAAATGACCCAAAGAAAGATATAAAATTTAATTTGCATTGTGCTTTAATGTCCTAGATTCAAAAATTTTCCCCTGACCTCCAAATACAAAAGCACCAGAGCAATCCTCTTATCCTACAGGTAAGGTAAAAGTTAAGGGTACAATTATAGTTATGTCTCTGTAATTATGTCTGTCATAGTCCTCCACCAGGTAAAACTATTCAAACTGACCTCATCAAGTTCATAGTATGCTTTTTAAAATATTGTAAATAAAGAAAATCATGAAGAGGATTTTGTGAGCTCACTGGTTTCAAATAAACAAGATTTGTAATGAAGTGAAGAGAGGTGTAGAATTAAGACTAAAATTTAAGGAAAATTAGCATGCACAGCTTTGAGTAAAATCCTTTATTAATTGGAAAATAGTATTAAGCAGTACTTAATAAGTTATATATAATTATACTTTATCAGAAACTACTGCACAATATTCACTGCTGGTAATTGAATATTGGATAATTATTTTAAAATCAGCTATCACTCTTTCTTTCACTACCATTCACAATTCACTAAAATTTGCATAAAATTTTCTAAACTCTTCAGGGCTTATATTAAGCTAATGAAATAACTACTGGAAAAACTAGGAGAAGATAAAACACGAAGGTAATCTGGAACTGAAGAGAAAAATGTTGTCAAGAATAAAGAAGAAATACTTCTTCAAAAAATTAAATTTGAATAATATTTCTATATATGATTCACATAGCCACTATTATGTCACTCTGGGATGCAGCTCATAAATCCATTTTGTTTGCCATAAAATGATAAGCAAAAATATCCTTTTACATATCATTTTCATACCTGATTCTCCTTATTATCTTATCACTTTTACTGACAATCTTACAACCTCATCCCTTGTATTTTTAAAAGCAAAATGTTTAAATTAAAATATAATATAAATGCAGAGAAGTGCACAAATTGTAAGCTTACAGCTCAAATATGTATCACATTACAAAATAAATACAAAAATATAGAATGTTTCACAAATCAAATGTCAACCTGAAATAGAGGACATGCTGATATTCTCAGTATTATCAAACTTTTAGTATTATATTGCTAGAGTGATTGCCCCAGAATAGTTATACTGAAAGAGAAATTATATCTTAGAGTCCAAGAAAATCATGAGATTAAATAGTAGACAAGGAGAATTTTAAAAATTAAAACCGTTACAGACAAATCTTTAAAAATAATACAGTCATCATACTTGTTTTCTCTTTAATATTTTTTGTAGTGATTAAAAAATATGTCTTTTGTTCAGGTGAGTTAGAAAAGAAACACAAAGGCGTACCCTACTAAGTAAAAAACTGTAAATATTTGAAACACACTTCTATCAATATTTGGAGATGTAAGAAAGTGGGACATTTGCCATCTTTGCCATATTCATCTTTTGAAGGTGTAAAAGATATTCATTCAAATCTAGTAGCTTAAAATAAACCAGATAGTTCCCTTCAGTATCTAGGATGGAAATGCTTTCAAGTTTTCAAAGGCTAGTGATTTTATTGAACATTAGTGCTTAATATTATTTGAAAACTTAATAATATATATACATAATTTTTAGCACTTGTAGTTAAAATGCTTTCTAAAAATATTTAACTTCCACAATAACTAGTACACTGAATAAACTACCAAATATTGTGTATTCTGACAATATAATTTTTAATATAGTAAATATCTCAAAATTTAATTTTGACAAATGTACCACTGTTAGGCTTCACTTGGCATCTTTTTTTGAACAGGTGAATGTTATGGAGAGAAATTATCTTTGATGTCTACCCATTCAATCATTATTTTTGATTAAATATCATCCAGTGTGAGGAGTCTTAAAGTATAAATCCACTCGGATTCTAAAGAGTTATCATTGTATATTATCATTAAAAGGCTCATACTTACATGTAGTTCAATAAGATGTATATTAATTAAATATTAAAGAATAAATAGCATAAAATATGTTATGTGATATATTGTACAAAAGTATTTTATGTAGCATTGAATTCTATTTTGATGAATATTTCCCTGCAAATTGTTTTATATTTTAAAACACATATTTATTTGATATTTAAAATAATATTTTAGTTATTAAGTAAATTCTCATATAAGATTTAATGAAGTTAATTATTGGCCTTATTAAGAGCATAAAGCATATAGTAAAACATTTAGCCTTTATTAAACAATTTAATTACATATTGACTTTGGGTATTTGATTTTCCTTAATATTTCATCATTGAATCTTATATTGTAGAAAAAATTCCAAGCTGTTATTGTATACTTACACACACAAATACAATTATGTACTGTGTACAATTGGTAGCCAAGATAAGGTAAATCATGTAAATACATCATATAAGAAATTCCGTTTCTGGAAAGGAAAAGGACACTTTGCCTATAATCCTAGCAGTTTGGGAGTCTGAGGTAGGAGGATTAGGAGTTCAAAACCAGTCTCAGCAACTTAGCAAAGCTCTAAGCAATTCAGCAAGACCCTATCTCTAAATAAAATATAAAAAAGGGCTGAGGATGTGGCTCAATGGTTAAGTGCCTCTTGACTCAATTCACAAAAACAAACAAACAAACAAAAAAAAACTTCAAAGAAACATCTAGAGTTGTCTAGGTCATGCCTATAAGGCCCTAATTCTTCAAACATACTCTGTGTTTGCTTACTTATCATCTATGCCTCAAATGCCCATGAAGACCTAAGAAGAAAGGTCATATCAGATCCTTCTAGAACATTCTCTATGTATATATTTTTTTAAACTGTAGTGCCTTAAGCACTAAGCAAATGTAATATAACTCCATAGTTTTTAACTGCTGTGATACAAATATGAAAAATTGAAACCTTGATAAGCAACTTTCTTTTGATTTTTGCAGAAAGAACCTGTTGAATAACATTTACTGAGGCTTGCTTAAGTCTTACCAAATAACCACAGCTTTAATTAATCTACAAAAAGACATAAATAAAATTTATCTTTAAATGTAGTGGAATTAAGGCAAGAAGTAAATAGAGAATTTTTAGAAAACTCTTAATAACTTTAAACAGAAAGTTAAGTTTTTCTAGTGGAAAGTTTCTGTTTAAGCACTTCATTCTTATGGGAATAAACTTCTTTCAGACAATCTACACTTAACAATAAAGCACTGTAAGAGATCATTTAATATACTTTAAGCAAATACATGGGAGCAATATTTTTTGGATCCAGAATTGCAATGTCCCACCTAAATCATTTCTTTGTCCATTATCAAAATCACAAGGGAATATATAAATATCTTATTTTTGCAAACAGTTTTTTTTCCCATTAAAACACTGCAAAGGTTTTTCCTCTTCTGATTCATCTAAGACAATGCAACTGAATTCTTAAAGAGTTAGTGGTATCTAAAAATAATTTTAAAAAGGCAATCTAGCACTTGCATTATTTTCTACAAAGACATAGCCTTATATAATCACAAGACTGTTTATTTTACAAAGATAATATTTCATTCATAAGCAATGCATTGGACTACTTTCTCATACTTATATAACAACTCTCAGAGAATATAAACATATCATAAAACTCACTTAAATTATAATACTCTGTTTTTAATATATTTGTTAGAATTTTGTAACTATTGTCATTATCCAATTTTAGATGTCTTCTTTAACTCAAGAAGTTGCTTCTCATCCATTGGAAGTCCAAAGTAAACACTACTTTCTGTCTATAGATTTGGTTATACTAGACTTTTCAGATAAATGGAATCATATAATATTTGGTCTTTATGATTAGCCATATTCATTTGACATAGTATTTTTTTAAAAAGCTTTAAAAAATAAACTGTATTTCACAAAATTCATCCTTTAAAAATGTATGATTCAGTTATTTTAGTATATTCAGAGTTGTGCAACCATTACCACTAATTAATTTTAGAACATTTTAACCTCCTGAAAAGAAACTTCACTTGCATTTGCAGTCACTCTCCTGCAACCGAGACTCTATTTCCCTGAGCTCTCCCTTGTCCAGCAAGGAGGTCCACGGAACAGGGTAGAGGAAAGTGTGGCTGCGGACTCACTAATCAAGACCTCCAGAGACCAAGCTGGAAGCATGTCTGATTTTATTGTGCAGTTACCATGTATATATATTCGGGCAGTAGCCAAGCAGATTGTAGGTAGCTATCAATGCGATTTCTGCTAACTGTCCTTGCAGTGACCAATCAAGGAGCAATGTTAGGGTCTGTAAACAAGTCAGGATGGCGCCTGGTATTTTGCCAGGGGGAGTGGTTTGTGAAGTAATGCCAGCGAGCCATTAAGTGTGGAGATTCCTTATTGGTTGACTGCTGTATCTAGTTTATGTTAATTAAGATAAGCTGTGTGGAATGTATATATACCCCTCCTGTCCTACAATAAACAGCTCCCACTCCTGCTGTATCAATCTATACAAGTTGCTGGTCACCCCCCCCCCCCCCCCCCCCCGGTTATTTTGCTGCAGCCGGACTACGGCAGAGCAAACCCTGGAGCAAGCACTGGGACTGCAACACTTGACCTCACAGTCAGGGCTGTACCTATGGGGAAAGTAGCTTGCCACTCAGGTGCCTAGAACAAGGGGAGTGGTTTGCCACTCAGGCGCCCTTAACATATGCCATGTATGCTGTCCTCCACATACTCCCTGTTTCTCTCTCTCCCTCTGTACCTATGCTGGACATTGTGTGATATTACATAAAACTGCTTGAGTCTGCCAATTACTAGCTGATTATTTTGTTGTTTTCAATAATGCTGTGGAACATAATTACTCCAAGTAAATTGCTTTTCTGTTGCTCAAGATAGAGCACAATAGGTATTACCGTTTGTTGAGATTTGCTTTCCTAACTAAGATCCTTTGTGTCGTAGAGCAAACATGAAAGGTGGAATTCTCTTTTAACTGTGGGTTTCAATATGTATTACGTATGGTGCACAATGTACATTTGTCAGGGAAAATGGTGCTACCAGGAAGCCATCAACCTCCCACAAATAGCACTAGTCCTTAATACCAGGATGAGATCTCCTGAGTTGACATATGATGATTGTTCCACACCAGATAGAAGCTAATACTTGCTTGTGGGGGCCTCCAAAAGAACTCTTCACCAATACACATTTCTGCAGAGATGGATATCTCATTCTTTACCAGCAGTCTTACCAGATTTTTCCCTAAGAGATATAGCAGTTTGTTGAAAAAAAGAGAATGTCACCATACTGCCAACATCTAACTGACCCATATCTTTTGAAGGTAGAAGTGAGAGAAATGGGATCCATGACTGGGTTCTCAGTCTACAAGAATAGCTTTTCCATACCAGGGATCTCAGTAGGGGTGGGTAAAGCCCATCACACAAATGTCTCTGCCTTCAGTTCTCATTGAAGAGAATTCTGAATTTTCATCCCAGAAACCTGGCTCCATATATGTTTTTTCAATTTGTTTAAGGACTTTGGCCAATGTTCAGAGACTGAATGATTGTCCTTGCTAATTTTGACCAGTTATCATCATCTGTCTGAGGGATAGTTGTTCCAAGCTACTCACACTGCTGTTATGTAAGTTCTATCTCAGTATTTCTTTTGGGTCCCACTGCCAAGTTACATCAAATTAAACTGTTTAAATACATACAAACTGTCTTATACAGGAAGAGTCTCTAAATAACTTGAATAATTAGAAAAATTTTAACAGGTACAATATTATAAACAAAGTATATTTTTTCTGCCTAAGGGTGTTCCACACATAATCAGCAATACTCATGCTCTTTCTTTATAAGAGCAGGTGTTTTTCAGATCTCTTTCAGCAAAAATGAGATTTAAAAATATTTTCAACTTAATTAATTTTGTCATTCCTTTTTGTTGATCTCTAAAGTTTTAATTAATTATTTTAAATTTTACATTTCTAAAGTGTATTTATAATACTTACTCAGAAAATATTCCTGCATAGAATAATTTAGAGATTAATTAAAACTTTGTTAGTTTACTTAAAATATACTTTATTCAATAAATATCAGTGAAAAAAAGTAAGACTTTTTTTATTAAAATTGATATATTTATAAATTTGGTAAAGAGATCTTGCTATTTTTTTCCAAGTAGCATTAACATTATAGTGAGATGTTTTTATTGCTCCAAAAATTTAGAAAATAATTACAATTTTTCTCTTTTATCATTATATTCATGCACTCCTACTATAGCATTTTTTTTTTTTGGTGGTGGTACTGGGATTTGAACCCAGGGACACTTAAACACTGAACCACACACCCCCACCCCTGCACTTTTTTGTATTTTATTTAGAGACAGGATCTCACTGAGTTCCTTAGGGCCTTGCTAAGTTGCTGAGATTGTCTTTGAACTTGTGATCCTCCTGCCTCAGCCTCCTAAATGGCTGGGATTACAGGTGTGTGCACCTGGACCAGCAATTTAGTCTTTAAAACTCGCTGAATGCCCACTATTGTAGGTTTCTAAGCTACTCACAGATGGAATACTACAGTCTCTTTACTATTAATGGTCACTAAAGGGAAGTACATAAATCAGTTTAAAATACAGTCACACATGATAAAGATACAAGAGCTTGAAAACAAAATATGGTTTGACTATGAAAGTTCAAAGACAGTGACTAAATATGCCTCTTTCTAAAAAATATGGGATTGAAACTGAGGATAGCTGTATGAGGGTAATATTAACTGGGTAATTTATAGAGGGACACCTGTGGAGGAGGTATTTCTGCTTTATGATTCTTCCAATGGAACAGTGAATAGTTGTGATTTTTATCTAATGTCATCAGGTATACCACAATGATTAAAAGGTGATTTTTTCATAGTAAATGCTCTCTATTTGCTATTAAATTCCCATATTAAGAGTCCCCAAACCACCTTCAGTTTTGTTAACTTACAAAGATATTTTCAGGGAAATAGTTAAAAACAACGTCTTCTGCCAAATCAGAAGTCCTTTCCACAAAGTTTGTAGAGAAAAAAAGTAATTTTATTATAGAAGATGTGTTAAACCTTAAACCAGAATGTGATATGCCTCTAAGAAAACCCAGTAAGAGAATGGTAACACAGAAATCTCATCATTTTATATAGCCAAGTAGATAAAAGCCCATTATATGCATGTTTTCAAGATGAAGAATTTGCCCTGAATTAAGAGGACTTGAGTATACTATTCAACACCCCTCAGTTCATCACAGATTAAACTAGTAATATGGGTGCTGCCGTCCGGCTGCAGCAAAATAACCAGGGGGTGACAAGCAACTTGTGTAGATTGATACAGCAGGAGTGGGAGCCATTTATTGTAGGACAGGAGGGGTATATATACATTCCACACAGCTTATCTTAATTAACATAAACTAGATACAGCAGTCAACCAATAAGGAATATCCACACTTAATGGCTGGCTAGCGTTACTTCACAAACCACTCCCTCTCGCAAAATGCCAGGTGCCATCTTGACTAGTTTACAGACCCTAACATATGGGTGTCATCTGTGTTTGTTAATTGGCTTAGTCCTAAGGAAACATAAAATTCCTTGGCTTCATGATAGGAGATACTTTTGCAAAATGGAGCAAAGTGCCCACCAAAGGAAACTTCTAGTCTTCCATAGAAACTGACAGATAGGGACACATAACCCTTGATGTCCACCTTTCAAAGACATGGCTGCTACAGCTTTGAGAAAGAATTTCCTGGGTCATACAGCTGGCAAAAGTCCTAGCTAACATTAAAAATGGCTAACACACATTCCAAAAGAAAGAAGAAATTGCTCATAATTTTAAGTTTCCTAAAGTATAAACTCAAAGAAGAAAGAGATGGGAATCTCCTCTCATTTTCAGCAATTAGAATTAAGCTTCTTGGTTTTAATTTTTATTTGTCCCTATACTATTTAATAGAAGTACTTTTTTATAGAAATTTCCTGTAGGTATAATACACACTCTTAAAAATTATGAATTACATAATGATTCATGATTGAATTGGTGACATTCTTCTTAATAAACACAATAATAAATACTTTATAAAATCTCTTTTCTCCAAGAAAAGATTAACATTCTCTAGTTTACTAAAATTCCATAAGCCGGGAGAGGATCCAACATGGCCGCCGGCGAGGAAGCAGGGATTCCACTGTCTCCACATTGACGGGATCGGAGAGAGAGACCCATTGGAATGGCGGCGGACTGCCTACTGGGGAACTTCTGGCAAAATTCCGTGAGGAGGGGACCTGCCGGGAATTGGGTGGGTTTATTGGAGGTGTCAGTTTGTCCCAGACAGGTGGATCTTGGCCGGCCACACGGGCGCGGAGGTCCAGCCCCGCAGCCACCAGCCGCTTCAGAAAGCGACCGGAGGCCCCGAGCGGGGCGGCCCACCCAAACCTGCAAAAGGCACCCGCCACCTCGCAGTCCCGAGAGGCCCCAGTCTCGCTCAGCGAACGGCCACTCCACCCGCCCGGACCATAGCCACGCAGCCGTAGCTGCCCGGCTCTACCGGCAGCCCGGCGCAGCGAGAAGTGTCCCCACCTGGCCCAGCAGACAGCCTGTGCCCTCCGGGCTCTACTAACAGCCCCGCCCACCCGGCGAATGGCTCCCCCGCCTGAGACAGCATGAAGGGAATATAACCAACCCTTTACGAAATAGCGAACTGGGACCTAAACCAGAGATTGTGTCAGACCAGAGACAAGCAAGTTCCACCCCTCCCTTCGGACACTCCGGCAAGGAGCCAGGGGCCCGCCATAGCAGAGAGCGGAAGTCACCAAGGTTCGGACAAAGAGATTCCTTCCCAGCGGAATCTACTTTAGCAGGTGTGTGACTCCCACCCACATCAGATACAAACAACCGGGAAACTTCAAAATCTCTCCGTGGGCGTGACCGTAAGGGCCAAAGGACTCTCGACCCCCAACTCCCCCTACAGCCAGGGACGAGGGCGTGACTGTGGGGGCGGAGGGAAGCGGAGAAGACTCCCCACCCCCAAGTCCCCCAACCTCGAAATGAGAGGGTGTGACCGTAGGGGCGGAGGGAAACAGAGGACACTCCAGACCCCCAACTCCTCCTACCGCCAGCAGTGTGGTTGTGACTGTAGGGGCTGAGGGAAGTAGAGGGGATCCTCGACCCCCAACTCCTATTACCACCAGCAGCGACACAAATGGTCTTGGCTGCCAGATTCCAAAGGTGTGCCCACCAAAGGGGTTAGGAAGGATTAAACAATTGACTCCCAGACTACAGCTCCACAGCACTGGGGCTTAGATGAATGACAACAAGAGTGCTCAGTAGTTAGGGAAATAGAGCACTCTGTGGGGCTGAAAGTGTAACCAAATCCTTGGTGAACTGCCTCCAGTGAGCAGGACCTGGCTGGCTGGCAGGAGGAAGGGGAGGAGGGGCCGTGGAGGTGAAGCGGCTCTGGACCAACAGGATTGAGAGACTCCCAGGAACCGCCTTACAGGGATTGCTGTTGACACATTGAGGGCAAAACTCAGCCCGGAGGGCACAGCTTTGCCTACGGGAAGAGAAGAAAATGGATCTCTAAGACCTAATTTTATTTCATATTGCATTTTAACTGTTTCTCTCCCTTTACCCTCTCTCTCTCTCCCCTTCCAAGTTTTACGGCTCTTTCCATTCTCCTCTATACTATCTATCTCCCTCTCCTTCTTTCTTTTCAAGAGCACCTACCTTCCCCGTCCCCCCAACTTTCATCCCAAGCATTACGTCCTCCATTTCGCGTAACTGTCTAAATACAAATAGGGGTGCGCCCTTACCCCGCGCCTGCAAGGTAGCCGGTCCTGCAACCCACCAGCAGGTCAGGCTCAGCAACCTGGGAGTGGCAGAGCCGCCCCACGCGCCTGCAAGGTAGGAGCACCTGCTACCAACCAGCAGAACAGGCCCAGCGGCCTGCCGATGTGGTAGGCACAGCGCCCCAATTGGAGGAGGAGCAGAGCCCCTGCCCGCGCCTGCGCGGGAGACTTTGCAACTATACAAGAGTAATACAAATATATAGGGGGAAAATTCAACAACACAACAGTCTCAGTAAACTGGAAGAAACGCAACAGTATGAAGAGACAAGGAAAGAAAGGACCACAAGCAATGCAGGTCAACTCAACTTTAGAAGAGGTAATTTCTGCAGCAGATGGAATGTCAGATAAAGAATTCAGGAGATACATGCTTCAGATGATCTGGAGTCTCAAGGAAGACATTAGACAGCAAAATCAGACAATGAAAGATCTCTTCAACAATGAAATATATAAACAAATCCAGGAAGCAAAAGATCAACTATACAGGGAGATAGAAGTTATAAAGAACAAACAAACAGAAATCCTAGAAAGGCAGGAAGCAATAAACCAACTTAAAAACTCAATTGAGAATACTACCAACAGAGTAGAACACTTAGAAGATAGAACATCAGACAATGAAGACAAAGTATTTCAACTTGAAAAGAACATAGACAGCTCAGCAAGACAGTTAAGAAATCATGAGCAGAACATCCAAGAGATATTGGATAACATAAAGAGACCAAACTTAAGAGTCATTGGGATACAGGAAGGCATGGAGGTCCATACCAAAGGAATAAACCATCTATTCAATGAAATAATACGAGAAAACTTCCCAGACTTGAAGAATGAGACAGAATCCCAAATCCTAGAAGCCTACAGGACGCCGAATGTGCATAATCATAAGAGATCCACACCTAGACACATTATAATGAAGATGCCCAACATACAGAATAAGGAGAGAATTTTAAAAGCTACAAGAGAAAGGAAGCAGATTACATTTAGGGGTAAACCAATCAGGATAACAGCTGATCTCTCAACACAGACTTTGAAAGCTAGAAGATCCTGGAATAACATATTTCAAACACTGAAAGAAAATGGGTTCCAACCAAGAATTGTGTATCCAGCAAAATTGAGCTTCAAGATGGAAGATGAAATTAAAACCTTCCATGATAAACAAAAGTTAAAAGAATTTGCAGCTAGAAAACCATCTCTCCAAAAAATCCTCAGCAAAACATTACAGGAAGAGGAAATGGAAAATAACAATGAAAGTCAACAGTGGGAGGTAGGACAGTAAAGGGGGGGAAATAATCAAAGAGGAAAACAAACCATATTCAGTAACATAAATAAACAAATATAGCTGGAAGGATAACCCATATCTCAATAATAACCCTAAATGTTAATGGCTTAAACTCACCCATTAAGAGACACAGGCTAGTAGAATGGATCACAAAACATGACCCAACAATATGCTGCCTACAGGAGACGCATTTGATAGAAAAAGACATACATAGACTGAAGGTGAAAGGTTGGGAAAAATCATATCACTCTTATGGACTTCGGAAACAAGCAGGAGTGTCCATACTCATATCAAATAAAATAGATTTCAAGCCAAAGTTAATCAAAAGGGATAAAGAGGGACACTACATACTGCTCAAGGGAACCATACACCAACAAGACATAACAATCATAAATATATATGCCCCAAACAATGGTGCAGCTATGTTCATCAAACAAACTCTTCTCAAGTTCAAGAGTCTAATAGACCATCATACAATAATCATGGGAGACTTCAACACACCTCTCTCACCACTGGACAGATCTTCCAAACAAAAGTTGAATAAGGAAACTATAGAACTCAATAACACAATTAACAACCTAGACTTAATTGACATATATAGAATATACCACCCAACATCAAGCAGTTACACTTTTTTCTCAGCAGCACATGGATCCTTCTCAAAAATAGATCATATTTTATGTCACAGGGCAACTCTTAGACAATATAAAGGAGTAGAGATAATACCATGCATCTTATCTGACCATAATGGAATGAAACTGAAAATCAATGATAAAAGAAGGAAGGAAAAATCATGCATCACTTGGAGAATGAACAACAGGTTACTGAATGATCAATGGGTTATAGAAGACATTAAGGAGGAAATTAAAAAATTCTTAGAGATAAATGAAAACACAGACACAACATATCGGAATCTATGGGACACATTGAAAGCAGTTCTAAGAGGAAAATTCATTGCTTGGAGTTCATTCCTTAAAAAAAGAAAAAACCAACAAATAAATGATCTCATACTTCATCTAAAAAATCCTAGAAAAAGAAGAGCAAAATAACAGCAAAAGAAGTAGAAGGCAAGAAATAATTAAAATCAGAGCTGAAATTAATGAAATCGAAACAAAAGAAACAATTGAAAAAATTGATAAAACTAAAAGTTGGTTCTTTGAAAAAATAAATAAGATCGACAGACCCTTAGCCATGCTAACGAAGAGAAGAAGAGAGAGAACTCAAATTACTAGCATACAGGATGAAAAAGGCAATATCACAACAAACACTTCAGAAATACAAAAGATAATCAGAAATTATTTTGAATCCTTATACTCCAACAAAATAGAAGATAGTGAAGGCATCGATAAATTTCTTAAGTCATATGATCTGCCCAGATTGAGACAGGAGGATATAGACAACCTAAACAGACCAATATCAATTGAGGAAATAGAAGAAACCATCAAAAGATTACCAACTAAGAAAAGCCCAGGACCGGATGGCTATACAGCAGAGTTTTACAAAACCTTTAAAGAGGAACTAATACCAATACTTTTCAAGCTATTTCAGGAAATAGAAAAAGAGGGAGAACTTCCAAATTCATTCTACGAGGCCAACATCACACTGATTCCTAAACCTGACAAAGATACTTCAAAGAAAGAAAACTACAGACCTATATCTCTAATGAACCTAGACGCAAAAGTCCTCAATAAAATTCTGGCGAATAGGATACAAAATCATATAAAAAAAATTGTACACCATGATCAAGTAGGATTCATCCCTGGGATGCAAGGCTGGTTCAATATACGGAAATCAATAAATGTTATCCACCACATCAATAGACTTAAAAATAAGAACCATATGATCATCTCGATAGATGCAGAAAAAGCATTCGACAAAGTACAGCATCCCTTTTTGTTCAAAACTCTCGAAAAAATAGGGATAACAGGAACATACCTCAACATTGTAAAAGCAATCTACGCTAAGCCACAGGCTAGCATCATTCTGAATGGAGAAAAATTGAAGGCATTCCCTCTAAATTCTGGAACAAGACAAGGATGCCCTCTCTCACCAATTCTGTTCAACATAGTTCTCGAAACACTGGCCAGAGCAATTAGACAGACGAGAGAAATTAAAGGCATAAAAATAGGAAAAGAAGAACTTAAATTATCACTATTTGCAGATGACATGATTCTATACCTAGCAGACCCAAAAGGGTCTACAAAGAAACTATTAGAGCTAATTAATGAATTCAGCAAAGTGGCAGGATATAAAATCAACACGCATAAATCAAAGGCATTTCTGTATATCAGTGACAAAACTTCTGAAACGGAAATGAGGACAACCACTCCATTCACAATATCGTCAAAAACAATAAAATACTTGGGAATCAACCTAACAAAAGAGGTAAAAGACTTATACAATGAAAACTACAGAACCCTAAAGAGAGAAATTGAAGAAGATCTTAGAAGATGGAAAAATATACCCTGTTCATGGATAGGCAGAACTAACATTATCAAAATGGCGATATTACCAAAAGTTCTCTATAGGTTTAATGCAATGCCAATCAAAATCCCAATGGCATTTCTTGTAGAAATAGATAAAGCAATCATGAAATTCATATGGAAAAATAAAAGACCCAGAATAGCAAAAGCAATGCTAAGCAGGAAGTGTGAATCAGGTGGTATAGCGATACCAGACTTCAAACTATACTACAGAGCAATAGTAACAAAAACAGCATGGTATTGGTACCAAAACAGGCGGGTGGACCAATGGTACAGAATAGAGGACACAGAAACCAACCCACAAAACTACAACTTTCTTATATTTGATAAAGGTGCTAAAAGCATGCAATGGAGGAAGGATAGCATCTTCAACAAATGGTGCTGGGAAAACTGGAAATCCATATGCAACAAAATGAAACTGAATCCCTTTCTCTCGCCATGCACAAAAGTTAACTCAAAATGGATCAAGGAGCTTGATATCAAACCAGAGACAAGGCATCTGATAGAAGAAAAAGTTGGCTACGACCTACACACTGTGGAGTCGGGCTCCAAATTTCTCAATAGGACACCCATAGCACAAGAATTAATATCTAGAATCAACAAATGGGACTTGCTCAAACTAAAAATTTTTTTCTCAGCAAAAGAAACAATAAGAGAGGTAAATAGGGAGCCTACATCCTGGGAACAAATCTTTACTCCTCACACTTCAGATAGAGCCCTAATATCCAGAATATACAAAGAACTCAAAAAATTAGACAATAAGATAACAAATAACCCAATCAACAAATGGGCCAAGGACCTAAACAGACAATTCTCAGAGGAGGACATACAATCAATCAACAAGTACATGAAAAAATGCTCACCATCGCTAGCAGTCAGAGAAATGCAAATCAAAACCACCCTAAGATATCATCTCACTCCAGTAAGATTGGCAGCCATTAAGAAGTCAAACAACAACAAGTGCTGGCGAGGATGTGCGGAGAAGGGTACACTTGTCCATTGTTGGTGGGACTGCAAATTGGTGCAACCAATTTGGAAAGCAGTATGGAGATTTCTTGGAAAGCTGGGAATGGAGCCACCATTTGATCCAGCTATTCCCCTTCTGGGTCTATTCCCTAAAGACCTAAAAACAGCATGCTAAAGGGACACTGCTACATCGATGTTCATAGCAGCACAATTCACAATAGCAAGACTGTGGAAGCAACCTAGATGCCCTTCAATAGACGAATGGATAAAAAAAATGTGGCATTTATACACAATGGAGTATTACTCTGCATTAAAAAATGACAGAATTATAGAATTTGGAGGGAAATGGATGGCATTAGAGCAGATTATGCTAAGTGAAGCTAGCCAATCCCTAAAAAACAAATGCCAAATGTCCTCTTTGATATAAGGAGAGTAACTAAGAACAGAGTAGGGAAGAAGAGCATGAGAAGATGACTAACATTAAACAGGGAAGAGAGGTGGGAGGGACAGGGAGAGAGAAGGGAAATTGCTTGGAAATGGAAGGAGACCCTCAGGGTTATACAAAATTATATACAAGAGGAAGTGAGGGGAAAGGGAAAAATAATACAAGGGGGAGAAATGAATTACAGTAGAGGGGGTAGAGAGAGAAGAGGGGAGGATAGGGGAGGGGAGGGGGGATAGTAGAGGATAGGATGGACAGCAGAATACAACAGACACTAGTATGGCAATATGTAAATCAATGGAAGTGTAACTGATGTGACTCTGCAATCTGTATACGGGGTAAAAATGGGAGTTCATAACCCACTTGAATCAAAGTGTGAAATATGATATATTAAGAACTATGTAATGTTTTGAACAACCAATAAAAAAATTAAAAAAAAATAAAATAAAATTCCATAAGCCATTAGAAAATTGGGATTAATTTACTCTACATTTTTATGAAATCTCTAATCAATTAATTCTAAGAATTTGAGTCTATCTGGGTCTAAAATATGGTTAGAACTTTTAAAACTCCAGCGTGTGTGTGTGTATATATATATATATATATATATATATATATATATATATATATATATAAATTTACTTTTGAAAAGAAATGGAAATATTTTTTTCCTGTCTTTTTGATTTTCTTTTTTGTTACACTGAGTCAATTAACAGTTAAAACACAGGTATAGATTAGCTGCATTATGTGTTAAAGAAACTTCCCTTTGGAACAACAACAAAAAGAATAAATATAAGGTTTCTGAGAAGAAATATCACTTTAGTACATATCAATGATGGCACAAATGTGGAAACAGATTTTTATTTGCTATATTTCTGAAGAGACACAGCTCTTCCTCAGAAAATGACCAATAAGACAAAAGGGAAGAAATGGGTAGTTTCATTAGTGATTTCCTTTTCCTGTTTTACAACTTTTTCTTATCTCCAGATTAAATCTATAATTAGTACTTATCAGAAACTCATATGCACACCTTTGTAGGTTACCTTTGTTGGAACATATTGATGCATATTGAGTCTGTTCTCTTCTAGAAATGTTAATCACTATAAAAATCAGTGTTTTCCATCTGAATATTTTTCTGTCATTCACTTTAGAAACACAGACAGCAAGCACTAATAGTTTGAGTTAGGAACAATGTCAATATGCTGAAATCCTCGTGATTAGGAGGCCGAAATTGGGAAGATGGCAAGTTCGAGGCTAGCCTCAGCTATTTAGGCAGTCCATAAGCAACTTAGCAAGACCCTGTCTCAAAAAAAAAAAAAAAAAAAAAAAAACCTGGAGATATAGCTTCCTAGATTAAATATGCAATAACAACAACAACAACCAAAAACTATTGTTTGGGGTACTTACTTTTGAATCATTGACAGAATATTCCTTGTAATATACTTAATAGACTTGTGGGAACAAGTGCATGAAGTACTGCATACATAGCATACATTAAGGGCGCCTGAATGGCAAACCACTCCCCTGTGCTAGGCACAGTGAGCTGCAAACTGTTTACCCTGTAGGCACAGCCCTGAGTGTGAGGCCATGTGCTACAGTCCCTGCGTTTGCTCCATGGCTGCTTCTTGATTGGTTGCTGCAAGGACAGTTGGCAAGAAATTGTATTGGTGGCTGCCTGTAATACTGCCTGAGTATATATACATGGTAACTGCACAATAAAATCAGACCTGTATCCAGCTTGGTTTCTGGAGGTCTTGATTAGTGAATCCACAGCTACACTCTCTTCTACCCTGTTCTGTGTACCTCCTCGCTGGACAAAAAGGAGCCCATGTACAGATTTATTTCTTTTAAGTTGTTTCTATTCCACAGTAGTACCACAGCACCAAATTTTATACTAAATATACTCATATGTGCATATCTAAAATTTCAAAATAAGTCAAATCTTCATTTTACTATAATTTATTAAGTAATTATATCTGTAAAAATTAAGTAGTTGTCAATCTTAAAAATCATTTAAATTTTGCAGCAACTAAATTTTTCTTTTCTTGAGGCAAGTAAATTGTCAAACAAAATCAAAATTATCAAGCTTTAGTGATGATTAATCTCTTAAATTATCATAAGAGAAACTGTTTATGATCAAGGAAAACCTCTAATTAGTTTCTAATGTGACATTTCTATAGTAATGAATTAAACCGTGTATCCAAAGGCCTACTGTTTTTTAGAGCATCATGTTATTTCTTAGTTCTATTATAAGGTAAAGAATTGGATGATGTAAAATAACATATTCTGTGGAATTATTATTTTATTTGCTCTATACTCTCACATATGGGCAATGTAATTCAACAAACATTCACAATGATTTCTAAACAAAAGTAAAACACTATAATTTTGTCAATTGTGAATTAGGTTTCCCATTCAAATTTACCATATTAGGTATATTTCACTGTAGCAATAATCCAAGAGGGATGCAAACACTAAACTTTTCAAAATAAACCCTATTAAATTAATAAACAATAATTACAAATGAAAAAAATTGTATCCCACAAATTCTCCACTATGGATTTTTTCAAGGTGATACTTAAACATTGCATTTTGTTCTAAATTATACTTTTTATTGAATAACAATCATGATTTTATGAAAAATATTTATCCATGATATACCATTAGTCATCATTGCATTTTTCTGTGTTCTCTCAGAGAATTCAAAATGGAGTGGATTAGGGTTAATTCCTTATTGAGCAGGGTTTCAAGACTCTAATTAAAGTTCAGGGAGAACAGCCAAAATTTCTCTAATGTGCTTTTCAGAAGTAGATGCATATTACTGCTGAGTAAAAGAGGTATTAATTTTTTGGATTATAATAAAGATGAGAAGCAATTGAAAATAAAGCTAGTCATGTAGAGGGGATAATCTTATCAAATATTTCTTTTTTTTAAAGAGAGAGTGAGAGAGGGGAGAGAGAGAGAGAATTTTTAATATTTATTTTTTAGTTCTCGGCGGACACAACATTTTAATGAAGAATGACAGGTAAAACTTCAAAGTAGTTGATTTTGCTTTTTTTCCCCTCATCTCATTCTTCTCTGGCTTTTATATTGAATCTTCTTCATTTTGATTCCTGAGTCCCTATTTTCTCTACCTGGATTTCTGATTTCTGATATTAAAGACTAAAAACTTTAGATATATCAAAAAGGATGATTTCCAAAGAAACTTACTAGCTCTTAGTTCCCACTTGTATTATATTCAGGAAATTCTAGAAGAATTTGGAAAAAAAATCATTTGCATTTCCTTCTACTTCAAAAACATGATCAAAATTCAGAAATGGTTCTCAAAGAAATTATCTCCTACCTCATACTTCCATGGTTCTATAAGGTGCATCAATATACTTTATGTTTACTCAACCTTTTACCATATAATTTTACCATTATATCACATTTTACTGATTCTGCCTAGTGAATTCATCTTTCCTTTTCTCATTTTATTGCTGTCACCATTTGTGCCGATCTTCTTCTCCCTATACCTTTTAAATTGCTTTTCTTAAAACATTAACTTTTTCTCACTTAAACATTTTACATAAATAAGACATTTTTATGCAGTACTCTGTTTAAGAACAAGAAATAAAGTAAATTTTAATAATAAAAATT
This sequence comes from Spermophilus citellus, assembly GCF_964194105.1. NCBI lineage: Eukaryota > Metazoa > Chordata > Mammalia > Rodentia > Sciuridae > Spermophilus > Spermophilus citellus. Next base: position 102,392,747 of record NC_138185.1, on the reverse strand, counting down.
ATAATTTACTGAATAATTATTATTTCAGACCTGCAGTGAGCAGTAACAGTATAGTACTTGAGTCTTACCTTTTAATTAAGTATAATTATTGAATCTTATAGATCAGTTTTTAGTAGCTCAGAGAGTTTCAACAACCTATAAAGCTTGAGTAGCATATCACAGGGACTATTTAATAATTCAAGCCATCTGTTAATTAATCTTTTTTTTATTGTACACAAAGGAATTTTTATTGCCAACTTCAAGAAGTTCAGGTTTTTACTTGTAAAGCATGATTTCCAAAGGTACAGTTATGACTCTCAAGTAAATATAACATGAATATATTTAAAAATATTTTGTTTAACGTATTAGTGAATGACATATTCAGTAAGCTGTCATGACTGATTCAAAAAGAATCCGAGAACCTAAGGTAGTTAACTATTTTAAAAAATGTTGGTATATAATTTCTGATTTAACTATGAAACAATTTAATGTCTATAAGGTCATATATTTTTGAAGTTATCTATGTCACTGGAGATAAATTTTTTCACCTTTGTGAGATAAATATCTAGGAGTTATCAAATAACTTTTATTCACAGTGATTAATGGCAAGAACTAAACACATTTCCTTAATCAGCATAATGTAATATAAATATAATGCAAGCTACATGAGTAAATTTGATTTTTAGTAGACATATTAAATATAAAATGATGAAGCCAATAATATATATTTTACTTAGCTCAATATATCTAAAATATTATACTCTATTTAATATTAAAATTAACAGAGAATTTGTTCTTTATATTAAATGTCAGGAACCTAGTATATATTTTAGCTAGACTTCCTTATTCATATAATTAATTATTTAAATGCATGAGAGTCAAACTGATACCTCTGGTTACTGGTTACCTTGAAGAATCCTGTTTCCCCAATGCTGAAGCACAATGCCAGAGAAGCACACCTCAGCAAGAAGCTTTCTTTAAAGAAGAGTAGAACAGACGTCTCCTGGGTGGAAGAAGAGGATCCAAATGGTGGAATCCATGGGATGAGGAATTCCCATCCCTTTTATACATCTAAAGTTTTTTTTTTAAATCCTTAGATTCCTCTCTTTTATCTTGTTCATTTCCCCTTATCCAGCATATGTAATGGGGGAAGGCCAAAAGGTGGGAAACAGATGGGCTGGAGGGCCAAGAAGAAATTATCCTGAAAGGAAAGGGATCAGGCAAATTAATTAGCAATTCCATGTCTGCCCCAGAGTTGCTTCATTAACAGTTATTTAGGATGGTAGTACAGGCCAGCTTTGGGGATATTAACATTTCAATCTCCCAGGTGCAATTTCTGATTTCCAGGACTCAAATCAGACTCCATTTTCTTTATCAGACCCGATTTACTTAGCTACACTAATTACCTGTCTTTAAACCTGGTTTCAACATGTGGTTCTGTGTGGGATCTAAGGAGGTCCCCAAAGGGAAAAGGTGATCTCAGCTCAGCCCTGGCAGGTTCTTGACTTTTACCACAGAAATGTCTCACAGAAATGCTGAGGCAGTTTGGTTCTTCTCAAAATCTTTAGGCAACATTATCTAGTAAATATATAGCATTTGGACTGTACCCATATATAGTTATAATGGTTAATTTGAATTTCTAACTTTATTAAGAGATGCCAAGGATTAAGAGGATTATGGGCATGTCATCAAGGGTGTGGTCTCTAGGAATAATTGGCATATGGGATAGCCAACTGAAATGGAGATCCTCCCTAAGCATGGGCAGCACTGTCCAACAGGATGATGGATTGGATGAAATAAAAGTTGAAAGAATGAGGAGGCAGCAGCAGATGCAAACTCCATTCTTCTTGACCAGTTTCATGATTGCTCCCGAAATCATCTGAGAATATCTGAATCTAGCTTGTTCACTCTTCCAGAGTGGATTCTTCAAGTGATTCTCCAGAAGCCTTTTTGGTCTCTGACTAGGGTAGCACCTTTGAACTCTCCTGACTGGGGCTTCAGTACCTTGGACTGCGCAGCTACTGATTCCGCCAGCTGTCCAGCCTGCAGATGACCATTGTGGATTATCCAGCTTCTAGTCTCATAAGTCAACCTAAAAATCACCTTTTTATAATTATAATTCCTCTTGATTTTTTTTCTAGAGAATCCTTATTAGTACAATAGGTCTCTAACAATTTATATCTCTAAGCTTCTTTTAATCAGTATAAAAGTACTAACAAAATGGAGATGAATTAACTGGATTTATAGTACTCAAAATGTTATGGAACCTTTTAAGAATTTAGACTTGAAGGAAACCAGGTATGGTGATGAAGGTGAGGACAGTCCCTCTTTTCTTGTTTGTCTCCTTTCTACCTACCCTTATTTGTTTAACCTACATCAGTTAATGCTGTTTTACCGGACAGGGTGAACATAACCAGTTCTTTGTTGGCTTTGTCTCTGCAATGATATATTTCCCCTCTTCTATGGAGAAATTTCAGCCTTTTTTTCTGAGAGGGTAGATTTTCAACACCTTTCAAGAAGGGGAAAAAAATCATCTCTAAATAGAAATTGCTTGTTCTGCTTTAAAACTTAGGTCAACTCAACCCTGGGGCATCACATAACTGGCCATTTCTCTCTGAACCTTCATCACTTACATCACTGTTTTACTACACCAGGCAAATATTTGTTGAATTCTAAATACTGTAAATATTTCATCATGTTCAATCCTTTCAACCATGTCATAAGCTAGGAACAATATTATTTCTGTTTTACAGATAAGAAATGCAACTTGGCCAAGGTCAAACAGGTAACACATGAGCTAACAGGAAATCAATTTGCGCAACTATGCTTCCAAGACTCTTCTATAAATTTTTCTGTCTCACGTTAATGCCTTAGTATGCCACAATAGAGAACTCCATGGGTCTATAGTGTGTTCACAATAAATACTACATAATTTAGCACATTCTTTGATTTAACCATTATTACAGAATCATTTCTGTTTTACCTTTTTTATTATGAGCTTCCAAAGAACTAATGTTGTGATTTGTTTTTGCCAATAACATGCATTGTTTAGAGAATCTTCTGGACATGCAAAGCAATGTATATTATAATTATAGCTCCACACTGTTTTATCAGAGCTCACACCTTACCTGCATTAAAATACCAAAGAATAAAGTCACATCAATCTGAGCTGTGATCAGGAAAAAATACATGTTAAAGAAAAATATTATGAAAAAAATAATCAAGTTTTTCCAACATTTTTTTTCAGTAAAAAAAAAAATAAGAATGTTGGGATAACCAAAACTAGAGGGAATTTTTTTTCATGCTATCAGGCCTATAGTTAAAGTTTGACTGGCTAGTGATCAAAAAATGCTTATCAAGTGTGACATACCAGAAAAGGGAGGTAAAGGAAATCAATGACCATGTAAGTAAAGTGATTAAACTTAAACACATTTTATCATTTGATCATTAACTTTAAGCATCCACACTTCTTCCCTCAGGTTCTACAATTTACTTAGTGACTAGAGACCATTTATTAACACATTTGTTTAGTAACAATGAATTCACAAACAAAACCAACTCTTTCCAATATTTTCTGTTGACTTAAATAAATTAATTTTAATAAAATTAAAATAAGATTCTAACATAAAACGTTTTTTTGTGAATATATTTGAGCGGGTAAATCTAGGAACATATACTGCATGAAATAATTTTATTCTTTGTTATTGCTAATACTCATTAACTGGTCCAAATTCCAAAAAAGGTTAGTTTTTCTGGAAATCTTTATTCTTTGGGGAACTGTATACTTCTTTTCTCTGAAATTTTTAATTTTAATAATTTTGTTCACAGGTAAGTTTGCCCAGATTAATTAGCAATTAACCAGAACAGAAATGTTTTTTAGAAAGTTATTGAAGACATGTGCTCAGAAGTTTTCAACTCAGAATCAAAAATAAATTTTTAGAGTTTAAAAAATAACATCTTGTGAAAAGAGGACAAATTCCTTTGTAAAAATCTATCCAGTGGCAATTGGATCTTTTGACATGCAGAGATAAGTAGTTTGTTTTCTATTCTTCTACTTTATTGAATTTGTGATTCTTTAGTTGACTTCTAATATAGTCATTGTATATTTCTTTAATTGACTATACAGTATGTAACTTTAGATTAATAGAATTCCCATTAAAAAAAACCAAATATACCACATACTGTTTAATAACAGCATTAAAATGATGTTTTTCAAGCTCAACATTTGTCTTAGCCAAAAGTTTTCTACTTATTGACTCCAGCTAATGATTTCTGTCCTAAATAATGATTATGAGTTTTGTTGCCAAGTGTATTAAGAGTTGATCTTTCTATTATCTTAAAAATCTTGGATCACAAATGTTCATACTTATTTCATTTCTGAATATTCATTTGATCATCTTTTAAACAATATTATTTGAAATGTTTAAAACCTAGAATAAAGTGAAGGAATTAAAGATACCAAGATGAATTATACATAAAAACATGCTTACTGATGAGATTTTTATGAAAGTTTCCAATGTGACCTTGTCTTTGGATGTGAAAGTAACTCTCACAAATATGAAATACTTTTTAGCTGAAGGGAAATATGTCAAAGCCTATCCTATACAAAATTTAACATTATTTTGAAAATGTTACAAAGTTTCAAATTACAAATTTTAGTTCATTTCAAGGAATAATACATTTTTTGTCAGCTTTTCTTCAATCTGATTCATTTTCAATACTGCATATATGTTATATACTAGATTTTAACTCTTGATTAAGTGAAAATTCTTGATCATTTTGTTTTAGTTGTGAAGGGTATTTTAATTATGCAATTTTTATATAAAATAGTGTCTCTCATACTTAACATTTTAAAGAGAAAAATAATAACTTCATTGTTTATAATTTTTTAATTCTTTCTTTAATACCTTTTTTTCAAAGAAAATGAGAATACAAAATGTAAAGTTAAAATTTATGAAATTTAATAATTTCCTTTGATTTTGAAGTTCAGTTTTGAAAATGATGCTTTTAAAGTTATGAAAATTAATGCAATTTCAATATTTTTTTTGTAAAAGGTAGAATTCTTTGTTCAAAAATGACTAATGTTTTAAAATTCTCCAACATAACAGACATATTCACAGGAGTTATGAATATGAAAGTAAGAATGTTTTCAGCAGATGGTTAGTACAGACTATTTCTTATTTAGAATAACTTCTCTCACTATAATTTAGATCAGCATCTGTTAGGAATGTGCTCATTCAAGCCTTTGTTTTGCTTATAAGACAAAGCACTTTGTATTGAAGTGAGATGCTTTGGGATTTCAACATTTAGAATCTTTAAAAATTAAACAAATAAATGTATTCAAAGTGACTCATGTCTTTTTCATAGACTGAGTTCATGCATTTAGAGAAGATTATGGGTAATATTTCTGCAAAAGAGAAAAAAACATTCTAAATTGCGAACTGAATGTGGGAAGCAAGTTTATATTCACTTAGTTGTACTGGGCTTATGTGGTCCTGAGTACAATCGCCGGTTTCATTTTCATCATTTGAAAAAAAGAGAACAACACAAAACAAAATATAAAAATGATGCACCACCCTCATTTCTGTGATTAAAAGCCAGAAGCAATTTAGTTGAAGATATAAGCTGTAATATTAAAAATGTTTGGGGAAACACTTTAAAATAAATTCTTAGAAATTGACAAAAAATATTAATGTTATCACCCTTGATAGAGGGCCTAATTATTATCTGAATCTGTTAATATCAGGCTATTTCAAAATTTGTGAAGCTTGAATAAATTTGTTGCTTTGAATTAAAAATAAAAAATAAAAGGCCAATCTTGGATCATCATATAATTGCTTTGTAATCTTAATTATGCCAAAGAACATCTCCAGCTCCACTTTGCTCATAAAAAAAAAATAACAGCAAAAGTCCCACTGACTTTTCATGCATATAAATGTACCTTTTAGGCCCAGATACCCTGGGGGAGGCCCAGAATCCCTGTGAGTATATTGTACTTACAATAATAATTATAAGCATCACCAAAGAAGGATTCTGTATGTACTATACATTGTTACAAATGCTGAATCCAATAATGTAATACAAATTTATCATCATTTTAACTTTAGAATATGCATGAGTCAGGGTTTCAACTGCAGCATTATTGACATGTTAGATTAGATAATGCTTTGTTGCCAAGGGCCATCCTGTTTACTGCAGGGTGTTTAGCAGATTCTTTGCTCTATACTTAGTACCAATAATATACCTTACTTCCCATGCCCCAGTATATTTCTAGATATTGCCGAACATCTCTGGTTAGGCAAAATTTCCTCCAGCCAAAAACCACTAAAGTAAAGAGCAAAAACAAGTCCAGTTTTTTTTTTAATTTTTTAATATATTTTTTTTAAGTTTTCGACGGACACATCTTTGTTTGTATGTGGTGCTGAGGATGGAACCCGGCCGCACGCATGCCAGGGAGCGTGCTACGGCTTGAGCCACATCCCCAGCCCAAGTCCAGTTTTAAATTAGAAAACATTAGAAAAAAATTTATAGAAGTAAACTGGGCTTAATTTACATTTTTTGAATGATCCTGGAAGCCCCCTAGTAACATTCATCTCAATGATTCTAAATTGGTCCGGTCCTTCAAAGTGATGTTTGATGATACAGATATAAAGCTCAGGGAAAATATAATGAAGTCACTTTACCACTTCTGATGCCTGAGGAAATTTCTAAACCTGAGGCCCCAAACTTTGCTGGCTTAAGATTTTGCGTAAACCAATTAGGGTATATAAATATCCAGTAAGCGCCCTGAGTGATTTTTGATTCATCAGATCTGAGGTAGGACTCAGAAATTTGTACTTTATAGTGACCCTGGACATTTTTGATGCATTGGATCTACCACTCTCGGGAAAAAGATTTTTCACATGAAAATAGACCTTCAAATGGAGTTTCTTAGAACTATTCTATTAATATTACATGAAAGCTGAAGCTGAACTTCTCGATTTGGTGGTAAAATGTTGGTTCAGGTCACTACAAACTCAGGGAAGAGACTCAGATCACCCATAAATCTATGTGTATATGTATGTTTTGTGAGTATTGTAATTCATATACTGTCAGTATCATAATTCACATACCAGGTTACTTTTGTAGAAAAAATTCTGAATTCCAATATAAACTTGTGCACTGTCTGTGACATTCACTATGAGTTATCAGATTCAATTTTTGTTCATTATATTTCCAACTCTTTTCTATCTGATACTGATTTAAATGAGCCCACTTCCTCCATGTTTTGCCCCCATTTCAATTCACATGGATGAAATGGTCTCTCACGCTAGAAATAAAATGTAGTACTTCATATTTTTCAGAAGCAGATTCAAAATTAACTGAAATTTTTCTTTTGAAAACAATGTAAACTTCCCTTTTAATCAAGTTTTTAGGCTCTAAATTATGAGTATTTTATAGGTGACAGTTTTTTAGTATGGAAACCAAGTGATTATGGAAACTTTCTTAAGTTTCTATTTTAACAAGATTTTTCAATAAAATGGTCCACACAGTAACCACTTCCACATTATATGATGACAGATAAGTAGCTTAGATTAGCCCTTACTTAAGAATACAAGCAGCAAAGAATGAGACCGAAGGCTTCACACAGTTATAACACTTTTCAATTTGTAGAAAAGGGAAGCTCTGACAAGATGTTTATCAAAACAATAGTGAACAAAGAGAATAATAAGGTATATTTTAGTAACACAAAATCTGAAGATGAAAAATGAATTAAGGTTTCAAGAGCAATAGTAACTAAGAGAAGATTCTTAGATGAAAGAAAAAAATAGAATGCACAATATCTGGTTGAGAACAGGCTCAAGTTTCTTTAATTTGATTAGTATAATGGATGTTTTTAATGTTGAATTAAATAGCTAAAATGCTGACTCCTCAGAAAAAATTTTCAATACCTCTGGAAAGCAGATAACTAGATTATATATGTAATCAAACAATTCTAGTCTCTCTCTAAATACTCTTTTTTCCTCTAAATGGGTGAGCACACAGTGAAAAATTTCCTTTCTCTGTAATTTTGTCACCATCATTTTACTCCTTATTTCCAAGATGCTGTTCAATTCCTCTGGTCCATGTCATATTTAGAAGGGTGTTTGTCCTGATTTCTAATATGTCAATGTTGTGATGTCAATGATATTATTTTTCTCTTTTGTATATATATATATGGATCATTTAGCTTATGAAAAAATAGATATCAAATATTATACAACAGTGAAGAAACAGTGTCAGGGTTTTTAGCCCTCATCCCCTCCTGACCAGCGGGAGAATCAGGGAAAGCATGCCCTGACCAGGACAGCCAAGAAAGGCAAAGGTCGACTGGCAGCCCCTTGCCAAAGGGCAATCAGACATGCCAGAGAGACCAGTCAAAACAGGATCTCATTTATTGAGGAAGTACACACAGCTTATATACTGCACAGGAGCCAATCAGGATAAAGATCAGAGGGGCGGAGTGAATCCACGTGTACACCCAACCCATAGTCTGTAAGGGAAGGCACCAGCTGGACACAAGCTGTCCACAGGGCAGACGAGTCCTGGACCTATCCTGGAGGTGGTCCGCCTTTTCTATCACCACCCACAGCACCGCCTCCTGGCTGATCGCCAGGAGCCATCCCAGCCACACGTGCAGCCCCACAACCAGGCAGTGGGCTGCAAGTCATGCCCTACAAAACAGTATAAATTACATTCCTTATTGTGTGAATGGAGAAATTGTTACTAATAAGAACCAATAAAAACTACAACATCTGCATTTATTTACTGACTGCATTTATTTTTCTTCTTTAACATTTTTTTCAAAACTGTTTTGATGGTCACCACTGAATATCCATTTTGAAACCATCAGTTTAAATTTGTAAAAATTTTACCTGCATACAGTTAGGAAAGTTGTCTCTTTTTAAATATAGCTTTTAAAGTTTTCAGATGAAGTAGTAATTAATTTTTCATCAATAAATAAATAAAAAAGAACAAAGTTCAGAAATATGAAAGCTAAAGTTCATTCTAGTAATTCCACTATTATTCCATTGTGTACTTAACATAGACATTTAATAATTAAGCATGCATAAAAATGAGATAAAATATTTATAATTTATTGGAAATAAATTTTAGAATTCTATTTTCCACATCATTATTATTAATAATGTTATTATTGTGAGTATTGTTGGTTAACACTATTGTAAGTCCTATATTAAAGAAATAACAAAGGGAGTAGTTCCATAAAAAATAATCTTCGTTGGGTGTAAATATAAATTAATTAAATTAAATTAAATTATATGTTTACTTACCTTGAATCAGTATAATTTGTCAGGAAAAAGTACCAAAGATACTTATAGTTTGACACTTTAGGTTTATAATAAGCTTTAAATGACACACATGTGCCTCATATGCAAGGCAATTGTTCTTCCACAATTTATAGATAATAATAAATTTTCTGCTCACCAATAGGGTTGCATAAATTGTATATACAAATAACATTTTACAAATAAAACATAAAAGGGTATTACATTTTATCTCATTTTCACTGGTTAATTCTTGGTTTCTGCCCATTGCAAAAAAAAATATTTTCTTATGAATGAAATTCAACTTGTTGCTGACAACCTTTCTAATATACTAACTGGTCAAAGTATGCAAATTGTGTTGTTGATTCCAAATGTTAGTGACAGGTATTCATTCATTTCCCTTGGTGATTAAACCATAAGATCCATATTGTTTAATTAACTAAATAAAAGATAACATAAAAATAATGCATTTTAGTACAAAACTTTTTGAAAGAGTATATTTACTCAGTGGTTGCATTTTTAAAACTACAAAAATAATATATATTTTTTAAATTAATTAAGAAAAGTACAGAAAATTGTGGTAATTATATAGTTAGAAGCAAAGAAAAAAATATCAGAAGGCATTGGATTAGACAATTTTCAATGAAACTACTCTAGAGGATAGATAAATCTATCTACATAAGAACGTTTTTGATAATCTATTCAAAATATCAAAGTTTGAACTACATAAACTGGGTTTTTATAGCAGTAAGTGGAGGATTTAGTGTATATCTTAATCATAACATTAGGACAAAGTAACAATATCGATATAAGATTCTTGTATTTCATTACAAAATTGTTAAAGGTTAACATAAAAGTGAATTTAAAGATTATGAACATTTTGAAAGACTAAAATAATTCATTTTTTATAGGAAAAATTAAAAATTAGAAAAAAGAAATTTAAAACCTCAGAAATTTTGAAAGATTAGCAGCCTACAATTCATTAAGGAAAAATTATCAGAAAAAGTCTAACATTTTTTCTTCACTGAATCTTATATCCTCTAAAATTTTCTCTAGTGGCCTACATTAAGACTTTCTACGTGGACAAAATTAAATATAAAAATCAAATTAAGATTTAACTGTTGTCAATGAAAACAAAATATGAGGTGATTCATGGAATGCTGTGTTCCATGAAAAACTAAGTAGTCCTATGTTATAGGCATAAGTTGTCATGAGTAGTTAAAAACCTGCTCAAGTTTTATATTCATAGGTAAAATTAATAATCTCATTCAATCTGAAGAATCAGGGAGCATAATTGCATCATCAGTGTTACAATTACATTTACTGGAGACTTAACATATGCTACCTAAACTCAATTATGTTTATATAAATATATATCTATAGTAGCTATTATTTTTCAGTTAATTTCTACAAAGAAGACATTGTGTAAGTTAGGAAAGTGATGCTTAGTAGGGCATAAAATTTATCCAAGGTCACATAACACATAGAAGATGGAAGCATAATCAACCTGAAGGCATTAGAAACCTTCTTTCATTACAGTTTTCCATTACAGCTTCTTTTTGTTGTGGTGGCAAATTGTAGAAGTAAAGAATTCTATGGGATTCAGTCTTCAACCTAGTTCGTTTCCTAGAATTCTGAAAATTTTGGTTTAAAGTGTGCTGTCCAATCTGTTATTTGTTTCACAGGGCAGTGCTACCTACTGTGATAAGCATATCTAGCCTGGGTACCTTGTAACCAAGGTCCATCTCTCCTGATTCCCAGCTTACAAACACACATACATCCACCTTTCAGTATGTCTTTAACATTATGTTAATTCTCAAAGTGTATAATTTAGGATTCCAAAGAGATACATTTACACTTTCTAAGCCTCTAGGACACCCTTGCCCTGCTTCTGTGATGTGGAAAGAAATAAAGTTTATTTTTTTTGTCACAGCTGTCTTCACAAAGGAAACTGATCACAGTTGTCAGGATGTCCTTGTGGCAGCATTCATCGATTATTAAGACAGCCAAAATAAAGAGATAACCCATGCTGTGCTCAGTTAATTTTGCATGTATAGACAAGGTGCTGCATGAAATCCAGTGATTAGTTTACAGCTGGTGTAATTAAAGCACAACACATGTAGAAACAGAGTTCCTACTTGACTCATGTAAAAAAGAAAACATGCAACTAGTGAAAATATGACAACATTGCCTAGAATCTCAGTATTATTTCTTGCAAATAAGACAATGAAGAAAAACAAGCTAAGCATGCTTTGGAGGATTTATGGAGACTGGAAAAGCTAGCAGTAAGAAATATTTCACATTTTTGCTTACTTGATCCTAACAACCAATATTTACTAATATTCCTTACTACTTTGATGTAGTAAGGAATATTAGTAAATAGAAATTTAACATTTTGTTTAAATCTGCATATGAAAAGTGATTCGATTTATTTTGATTTCTACTTTGAGCATCCTCTTTCTTTTTCATAGTTTTGCAATTGTAAAATTCAAAAGGAACAACATTAACCATGAAATAGGGTATATGAAATATCTAGGAAAATGGCTCCTATGTATTAGGCACAAAATATGTTAGAATTTTAAAATTTTCCTTTACATTAAATATTGAAAATGTTTCCATCCAGATGTTGAGAACAGATTTGAGTCATTATTATTATAAAATTTGAAATTAGCTTCTGGGGGTGTAGCTCAGTGATACAACATATGCTTAGCATTTATAAGGCCTTGGGTTCAATCCTTAGTAATAAATACAGATATTAACAGATTTAGGTCAAATTGTAAAACTGAAGTAAAATTTTTTTAGGTTATACTATATGAAGAAAACAAAATAAATTATAAGAAACCAGTGAGAAAAGAATCAAAATTTATATTTTTCCAACAATTTATATAAACCCAAAGTGTCAGTTTCTCTTTTTGGGGGGGTATGGGTACTGGAAATTGAAGTTATGGGCACTCAACCACTGAGCCACATCCTCAGCTCTATTTTGTATTTTATTTAGAGACAGGGTCTCACTTAGTGGCTAGCACATCACTGTTGCTCAGGCTGGCTTTGAATATGCGATTCTCCTGCCTCAGTCTACTGGGCCGCTATGATTACAGGCGTGAGCCACTGTACCTGTCAGTTTCTAATTGAAGAAATCAAATCCAAATAAAAAATAAAACAAAATATATATACATGAGTTAATAAAAACATAATAATGTTTTGCAAAGAGTATGTGAATTTTAAAACAAACTAGTTTACTTTAATCAAACACAGAACTAGGGTAATTTTTTAAAAATTCAGTAATAACAGGACTGTGAAACTTAGTCTCTCAGTGAAATCTAAGTTAGCAGTGAAATTAAATATCATATTTATTTTACCATGTTTATATTATAATAATTTTTGAACCTATTTTTCTGGCATGAGATGAACATATCTTTTAATTAAACTGGGTGATGAATATTATATATTTAATTTGTTAGCATTTTCTTTTGAATAGGTACGGTAGTTTACTGTAGCTGCTATAACTAATACCACAGACTAGTTAGCTTAAATAATGGTAGCTTATTTTCTATTGAGTCTGCAGACTGTAAGTCCAACATCAAGCTGCCAACAAGATTGGTTTCTATTGAGGCCTTTATTTCTACCTTGAAGATGGCCCCCTTCTTTCTGTGCTATCATCAGTTGGACTCTGTGTGTTCATCCCTGGTGGCTCTTCCTCTTCTCAAGACATTGGTCCTATTTTAAAAGAGCCTCCTCTTATTATCTAATTTAATCCTAGTATTATTTTTCTTTTATTCCCTATCTCTACCAGTCACATTGGGGGTTAGAGTTTTAAGATATTAATTTTTACTGTTGTTTGATACATAACAGTAGGAAAGAGAATTATTTAAATCTTCTCTTTCCTTTGAGAAAAGTTTTGCCCTTAATCAAGCTCATGGGAGTTTGCATTGAAGCCTTCTGAATGTTCTGCTCACTGATACCTTATTTTCTTACTAGGGAAACTTGGAGCATGCCAGATAGTCACTACTAACAATGGATTAATTATGGGAACCTTGGGCCAAAGGGTCTGATTTTGACCTCTTCCGGGACTTGAAAACTAAGTTACAAAAAAGTCAAGTCAAAATTGAAATTAAGGACACTGTTGTCCACACTTCATAATCTACCAAGACTTCTGATGTAAAGTATAAGTTCAAAGGTTCCCAATTCACCTCAGGTTCTGTAATTTGCTTGGCTCATAGAACTCACTAACAGCTAGTATACTCAAAGTCATATTTACTATAAGGAAAGAATACAAAGTAGATGTAACCAACAGAAAAGACAGAGAGGGCAAAGTCTGAGAGATTTTCAAATGAAAAGTTTCCATCATCCTCAGGGATTCCTTACTCTGCTGACATAGTAAATATGTCAATATACCTGGAGAATCACTAATGCAGGAATCTCATCTGGGTTGTGGTTTTAATTGAGCCTTTTTTACATAAACATAGTTAATTCATTTGCTCAGTTGAACTTAATCTAAACCTCCCTCTGCCCCATATGAGGTCTGACTCTCACTCATCCTAATATTAGAAACTGTCAGATGTGGCCTGATTGGCCCTTCACAAATAACAAAGAAACTAGGAAGTTCCAAGTATACCTCCCAGAAGCCTCGACAAAGCAAAGCTTCTCTTTGGAGGACAGATTTCTTGCTATACATTAGATCAGCCATAAGAGCAGTCATCCTTGTGAAAGTGACCAATGTACCCACTCCTACATTACTAAGTCTAGTCTCACAACATGAAGTTTCTTTGCCGGTTCAGTGATTGTTACCAAAAATAACTTATTAGGAAAAGTAGACACGTTCTGTACACTACAGTGGGAAAAGACAACAGAAGCCTGATCTTTCCCTGGCTGTCTTATGTGCCTCTGACAATTTTATTCTGCATTATTTCTTCCTAATACAATGCATTTGTGTTTTTCTGAGTTCTTTGAGTCATAATGAATCATCGAAAGAGAGAATTATCTAGAACAGGACCAGACACAGGTGATCCAAGTGTTCTGTGATTTATCTTTCTAGTGGCACAATTTTGGTTTTGTCTGTGTAGGAGTCAGGAGTATAAACAACTATAATTCTACTAATTATTTTTGTTGCATCATGATGACACAGTAATAATTCAGAAGATCTTGAATCACAATGCTGACTCTCATACTTCCGCATTTGAAAGGATATATGAGAAGTAAATCAATATGATAAACCTCCAAAAGTAAAGCATTTAGTCTGAGAAAACCACAGATTCTGCTTGACTTGAGCAATGGGCAGTAGAATTTAATGACCACATATATTTCCTAATGTTCCTTAGTGCCAAAAAGAACATCCAGGTCACAGATGACAGGATATTTTTTCTTTATATGTATATCAAATAATTTTTGCCAAATATAAATATTATAGAGAAAATAAATGAAAGCCTAACCTCAATAATAGCAGAAAAAACTAAACTTCAGTATGCTTTAAATTCAGGTATGTCTGTCTATCTATCTGTATCTATCTACCTACCTACCTATCTACCTACCTATTATCTATACATACCTATATACATATAATTGTATTGTGTGTAAATACACACATGTAAACTAATACCTATACACATGTACAAAAGAAGACTTTCAAGAGCTTTAAATATAGTATATGAGCTAAATATTGAGCTCTATTACATTTGTTATTGCTAATACACCTAATACACTTTTTTAAAAAAAATTTGTTTTAATTAGTTACACATGACAGTACAATGACCTTAACATATCATATATTTGAATCAGATGGGATATAATTTCTCATTTTTCTGAGTATACAGGTTTCAGAATCACATTGGTCATGCATTCACATATACACACACAGTAATAATAATGTCTGTTTCATTATACTATCCTTCCTATTTTGTGGATAAGAACGTTTAAGTGCAGAGGTTAAACACTTTTGCTCTGATAATTAGTAATATCCTTCACTTCAGATATTGCCAGTTTATCCCAGAATATGGAATATGGACTGAGAATGCTATGATAAAAAATTACATATATGCACATATGTACAACATATATCATACATATGTGTGTGTGTGTGTGTGTGTGTGTGTATATATATATATATATATATATATATATATATATATATATATATATAAATTTCTACTTAAGAACAGTAGCATGTGAATTTAAATCTTGGCTACCATATATTTTTCTTTTTAGATAACTTACTATGCCTCAGTTTTCTCATTAATATATTAGTGCAATCACGTTATCTAAGAAAATGATGTAAGGATAAATATGCAAAGGCAGGCAGTTATTCATTTTCCTAGTACATAATAAACACTCAAGGGATAATATAATTATGATTTTATAGCCAAAATTTACAAACAAATCGAGATTACTCTTAGATAAGAATTTTTAAATTGTCTCATAAATTTAGGCAACTGCTATATATTAAGAAAAAGTTGAGGGTCTAGGGACATAGCTCAGTGAGAAAGTACTGACTTGCCATGCACGAGGCCCTGGGTTCAATCTGGCTGCCACAAGAAAGCAAAAAAAAAAAAACAAAAACAAAAAAGAAACAAAAAATGTTTGTTTATAAATGTTTATAAATGTTTGATAAAGTGTTTGTGAGGACCTCTCTGATAATATTTGATTCAATTTAAGCTTTAAGTATGGGTATGAGTACTAGGAAGGTGCCCAGCACTTGTTTTATTTCTGTATTGTACAAATTACAAACTTAGAGAACATTTCAGAATCACTTGGCTCCAATGACAAATAACTATTTCTGAATTCAGTTGTAACTAGCGATTCATTCCGGATTTTAAAAGGGACATTGCTAGATCTATACATAATTTGACATATGTTTTTCTCTGCCGGACTGGATAGCTGACTTGACCAAGCAATTAGGGAATCTGTGTAGCCCTAATATTTCTACTACTATGGAAACTGCTCTTAAGATAAAATAATCTGTAATTTAAACTTTGATAAAGGAACAAAGCTATGTCAAAAGAAATAATTTCTAAAAATATTATATTTATAGTACCTAGATAAAAAAAATCTAGAATGACTTGAGCTTAGTAGAATATGAGAAATCTGTACAATTTATTAGAACCTAGCTTGGAATAAAATGTGACTGAAATGAAAAGAACCAGATTTATGTATACATTGTGGAATGAATAAATCAGGCAAATTATCATATTTATCACCTCACATACTTAATACTTGTGATGGGAACATTTAAAATCTATTCACTTGGCAATTTTCAAGTATTAAAAAAAAAAGAACCAACCAGTAAAAATTAGGTTGTGACAGTTATAACTTGAATGAGGGAATAGGCACTTTGAAATATTTCAAATATTCTAGAAGGTGATCCAGGGTGATCCAGTAACCTAGAAAATCAGGGATGTTATCGAGCAGAAGACTACACAGGGAGACTTAGCAGCACAATGTGGTGTCAACAAGAGCAGATATCAGCATTTTCCAGAAGATGGTGAAACACAAAAATCATTATGGAAAGCCAAAGGATAAGATATTTATTTACAGGACATAAACTTCAAAGATCTAAGGGATAAGAGTAGATTTTATTTGAAATTAAAAAATTATGGTTTGAAGAGACAAGCATCATAAAGTACAGCTCTAGAAATAGATGTGAAAAAAAATGAATAGGACTAAATCCTTTCCTGTGGCACCCATGATTGAAGGTATCTACATGGTTTCTAGGTGATATATCTTATGTGAGGTTTACATAAAATATTAATTTTAGTTATTCTGTATTAATTCATGCTTACTTTAAATTAAGTTGCATATTTTTCTTTATGTAATAACATGAGTTTACTGTTCACAGTCATATTGGGGTTATAAGGCATGTTAATGTGAATGAGAATATCAATACTGAATGCTTCTGCATTTTAAAAAGTGCTGGTTTTACTTAATTAATGAACAGATTTATAAGTAAGGAACATCTTCTCTACTTCACAGAGAAACCAAATGATACTTTTATTAAAAAATGATCCTCCTTATACTCCATTTCCAGATTTCAAGGATTCTATTGCTGGTGTTTCCTAATGTGGAACAGCTTTGCTTCATTGCTGCTAGTTGTCCTTCAACATGTCCTCATACCTGTCTTTATTCTATCTTCCCTGCTTCTGCACACTCAACAATAGATTGCCTAGGAACCTTGCTGTCACTTGTCATTGATGTGAATCTAACCTAAAGCAGACAATTGCTGTAAGTGTTCCAATGTCAAAAAATTTGCTGTATTCTCAGAGGAGGTATAATTTAGTAGAAAGTGCACAGGACTTGAAGCAAAATCTCTACCAGTTTTATGAATAAAATTTAATGGGGCAAGTCAATTTCATAGTATTAATTTCTGTGAAACTTTCTTCTTATAATTTCAGGAGCAACAATTTCAAAAAGACTCTAAGGGCTGGGGATGTGGCTGAGTAGTAGAGTGTTTGCCTAGCATATATAAGGCCCTGGAATTTGATTATCATTACTGAAAAAATAAATAAGTAAGCAAATAAATCAAAAGGGTCTTAATAGACAATATGTGTAATTTATAGTAAAGAGAAGATGTCTGGCTTATCAGCAAAGTAGTTGCTGAAAAAAAAAGTACATATAATATTATTATGTCTTGGTTTTATTTAAAGCAGCTTCATTTTGATCCTGAAGCTGATCCATAAAGCATGTGCATTAAAATAAAATTCATTGATTTATAGCATTCTCTAAAAATGTATACCAAGTAATTGCTATATATTAATAGTGATAGTATAGTAATTCTGTCAGGCCATGAATGATGATCTACTATTGACTTTAATGATATGGCTGGCAGAAATTTTCCTTATTTTACTCAGATCTATGAGCAAATAGTGTGGGCATATCTAATTGTCAACCATATATGAGGTGATAAGACTTCTCCAGGCTGCACTAAATCAAAGTATATACCACAAGTAACTATAATATGTTAATTAAATAAGCATGTAGAAACTCCAAAATGTTATGATTTTCACTGTTAAGGTTTATCATGCTGCTGAATTTTGCAACCATGCACAGGAGAATTCATTTACTTCACAGTCTTAAATTGGGAGATTTCACTCTGTATAGACAGTGAAAAACAAAACTTTGGGGTATTTTAGTGACACTTTCAAAATAAAAAGGGTAAATTACAAAATTATTCCAGAGGGGAATTATGCACAGAGGCAATACTTCATGTTGTAACCAGTACCTCAGGAATTAAAAGGCAATTTTTTTCTCCTGATTTAATAGCCTCATTGTCTTAGTCCATTCAAACAACAATGTCATAAAACCACAAACTTGGAGGCTTAAAAATGATGTTAGTATATTTTGCACAGTGCTAGAGGCAGGGAAGTTCAAGATCAAGATTCAACATCTGTTAAGGGCTGCTTTCTCAGAGATGGCTGTCTTCTCACTGTGCCTGCATATGGGAAAAAGGACAAATCAATTACCTGGGATCTCTTATAGAGGCCATAATCTTGATCATCATGTTTCTGCCTTTATGACGTACTCAAGTTCCAAAAGCCCCATCTTCTAATGCCATCATCTTGGAGGTTAAAATTTCACCATAGGAATTTTTGGAGTTCACTAACATCTAGACCATAATAGTCATACTCAGCTCATGGTCAATTTTTCATTTCCATTGGATCCAGTCATAGGCCATCTCTTCTACATTTTGTGTTTACTTATCTTTGGTTACTTTATAAAATAACTTTGCATTTATGAGTTCTTTTAAAATGTAATTTTTACCACTAACTCATTTTGGGAGAAAACACTGAATTCTTATACTGAGATACATTTAAGCTGCAGTTTTTCTTCTATGAGAAACTCAATGGAGATGATAGACTAGAGCTTAAGGTTACATTATTTCTAAATGTATGATTTTCACTTGATCTTCATGAAAAAAATATATACAGAAATGCTGAAAGAGTCCTGAAATTTTAATTTTTGAGTATATCAAGGAAATGAATTAATCTAAGTTTAAACTAAAAGTTTTACTGAGACATAAAGAAAATCATTCTAGGTAAGAATTTTTCCCAGTTAAAAAGAAAGGGTTAATATTTTTCTATTCTTTTCAGTTAAACTAATGCCCCATTCTCTTCTTTTTAAAAGAAAAAAAATATCTATGAAATAGTATTCCTTGGTAATTCCCTGGGAAATTTGAAAAGAGGGTTTTGTTTTGTATTAAGTTTTTTATTTATTCTCAAAACAGCTTTGCACCTTTAAGTGCTTGCATTCATTTTAAACCTATTAAAATGCATGCATATATATACATCTATACATTTGCATTTTTTCGACTTTTGCATTGTTTTCACTGGATACATCTTACACCAAACATTTTAACCTTTCTCTATGTGATTTTTCTTAAAATATCCATAAATAGAAGTGCCTCTACTTTTAGCATATTTTAAGAATATTTGAAGGAGCCACAAAGAGAATTTCCAATACATGGAAATTAGAAGGCAGACAATAAAATATGAGAAGATTTATAATTTAAGTACACTGACATGTCACCAGCTTTCTTATCTACTATTTTCATTACCAGGTGTGGAATTTGAGCAGCTGAGAAACAATTTTTTAAAAATTGAATTTGTATTAAGGAATTATATATTACCAGTGTACTTGATCGGGTTTTACTACAAAAGTAGATGAACAATCCAGAAGAAAATGGACATTATAGCCTTTTTCAAAATAGCTAAGACTTTCATGTTTGCTATGTGGTGTGTGTGTGTGTGTGTGTGTGTGTATGTGTGTGTGTGTTTGTGTGTGTATAATGTTTTTAATGAAATATGAAAAATAGTGTTTGTATTTGTTTTATAAAAGGCTAGATAGGAATTTAATACAACTAATAACCAGTGAACTGTCACTTTCTATATACATTGGACATTTTGCATAATTAATTAAATAGTTCTTCCTATCCAGCTGAAAAATAAAATGTAACAAATCTAACACTTTTGCCCACAGCACCATGTAACTTCACTCATTTCTAACTGTTTTGGATAGAATCTACATCTCCTTGGTAAGATTCATGACTTAGTCACAAATTAACAAGACCTTAAGGACTCATCTGTACAATGACAAAATATAAAGTTGTGCGTCACTTGTAGTACTAGTGGCTCTGGAGGCTGAGGCAGGAGGATTGGGAATTCAAAGCCAGTCTCAGCAAAAGTGAGGCACTGAACAACTTGGTGAGGACTTATCTCTAAATAAAGTACAAAATAGGGCTGGTGATGTGACTCTGTGCTTGAGTGACATTGAATTTAATCCCTGGTGACCCAAACAAAAACAAATAAGCTAACGAAAACCAAGAACTATGAAACGAAGAGAAAGACTAATGTAAAATTTGAACTTTACCTAATAATAATATATCATTACTGGCTCATTGCTTATGACAAATTTAACACACTAAAACAAATTGATAATAATAATAATAATAATAATAATAATAATAATAGTAAAACTTTTGTTCAAGGAGAAGAGAAAATATGTGGAAACTATTAATTCCAATTCAAAAAAAAAAAGAAAAAAAAACTTCCTTTAAAAAAGTTCAACTAATTAAAAACAAGCTTAAATTTTTAAAATAACTGCACTAATAATTCGCTTTGGTTTTGTTTTAATTAATATTAATGCTATGTTTTCTGTAATTTAAATAAATACTGTATTTGATATTTAGGAGATATAAAATACAGATTATTTAAGTGATATTCCAAAGTTGTAAAATTTGTAATAGAAAGAAGAAGGATGGGCTGGAGATACAGATCAGTTGGTAGAGTGCTTGCCTTGCATGCACAAGGCCCTGAGTTCAATACCCAGCACCACAAAATAAATAAATAAATAAATAAGATAAAAAAATAAAGAGGAAGGAATAAAATCCCATCATATTTATATGGCTTGATATAAGATGCTTTTTTAATCATTTTAATTAGAAAAAAATGCATAAGTCCTGACTGAATAGAAGTAGCTACTTTTTTCACTCTATCTTAAGGAAGCATATGGAAAAATTTCTTTATGGCTAAATACTATCTATTTTAGTTAATAAAAATATATATTATAAATTAACATTTATATCATAGAATTTTTATGAATATTGTTTCTTTTATATGTTTATTCTTGAACCAATACAAAGATTTTCAAAAATGATAGCTTTTAATTCCAACATGTAAGAAAATATTATATTGGGATCTTTAAAATGATTTTGCTACAATAGCAAAATATCATTGGGCTCTCCAATGCTCCATGTCTTTTCAGTCCAAGTCATGAAAATATTGACAACAAAAACAAAACAGAAAGAAAATATGAGGTATTTTTGAGTTCAGTTATTTTCTGTCACCCTGGGACTTCCTAATGACTCTTGACATTATAGCTTAACATTCTAAATATCATTATTGTTAGCTTTTTTTAAACTATGTAATCAGTTTGAAAGCAGAGACAAATGAGGCCATAAATGCTTAAATGATTTCTATTCCACATAGTGATTTCAAAATGAATATCAGTTACATTTGATTATCCGAATAAAGAAATAGTTGTCATCCCAGACTCATCATGCCAACAGGAAAGAATATATTGCTGCATTTAAGAAACATTTGAAATTATCTGAAATGAGGACCTTAGTTACAAAGAAATGGTAAAACTTGTATTTTGAAGAGTAGTGATTAATTTGAGTGATTATCAGTAAACACAATAGGAGAATGTACCTTGGAGACTTGGTTCATGGTAATTTAGAGAAAAGAATTTCTAGACACACTTAAATTTTCAGTGCTAGATTGTGGCTAGAGACTTTGTATTATGGAGCATAGTAATATTCTTCCTCATATTTTTCTCAATAGATAACATTGATACATTTCAGTTTTGGAAATATAAATTAAAAATACACATTTTTTCACATTATTCAAGAAATTCTTATGTAAGAGTATGGTATTAACATCCAAACACTTCCAACTTTTCTCCCACTTACCTTTACTCAATATCTGATATTCCTTCTAGGGATACCTATATTATTGCTTTTATCATTGCCAAATTAATAATGAACACTCCTACAGCAAAGTATTCTATGCTATTTTCCCCTCTTGGTTGATTAGAAATGTTGACAAAGAAATAAGTAGCATTTACTTTATTTTGATTTTGCAATTATTTCTACTTTTCAGTCCAAATAACTTCTTTAAAATAACTTCTTTAAAATTCTTATTTCACTTGAATTCATATTTTTCATTAAATATTAAGTTTTTCTTCTTTCATATATTTCCATTGTTTTTAAACCAGGTCTTTGTCCCTGAAGGACCCCAGCCCCATAACCTAAGGCCTGATTATGAAAAGTAGAAAGTATGCAGTAAACAGGTCTAAGTATTGAATGAGCTCACCACCTTAACCGGTTGAGAAAGGGCACTGTACCTACATCACAGGACATGCTTGAGCAGACAGGAACAGAGAAGCAGGAATAGAAAGAGTGGAATGTAAACCTGTGAGATTTATGAGTTTTTCGGGAACCTATAGTGAAAAACAAGTTTATCATAGTTAAAAACAAGTTTACCCTTTAAGTGACATGTATGCTGGATTCAAAGACACCTGTTATTGTGCTAGGCGGAAAACAACTCCTTTTTTCCCTATAAAAGATCTGTACCCCAAAGCCCGGTGTGCCAGTTCACCAAAGCTCCGGCTGAGGTTTTGCTGTGCACCCGCAGGCCCCTGTGTATTAATAAACTTGCCTCTTGCTTTTGCAGCCAGTGTGACGCTAGTTCTCTTTTGGACGGGGGATTTGAGGGTCCGGGGGTCTTTCAGTCCCGAAAGCATAGTCTTTTCATTTCTGAAAGTTTATACCATGGTTGGGTCTATTTCCTCCATCTCATAACTTCCTAATTTTTCCTTTATTCTCTCATTTTGCTGAGAATATTTTAGGATAACTTTCAAGATGAGAAAAATATTTTGGGAGTGTTTTTGTTTGAGAATGATTTCATTTTATGTTTTCTCAATGCTTGATCTGAATATGCACTTTTAAGTTGCAAATACCATCCCAGTACTTAAAAGACTTTTTTTTACTTTCCTGGTTGTTAATCTTCAAGTGCACTATGCAGCTTTCTGCTCAATCTTCAAAGCATCCCTACTATTTCGAAAAATGATATTAATATATTTTAATATTTTTTATTTGTAAAACTATCTTTGTCATATTTTTCATGATGACTTTGTCTTTATGTATTGTGTTCTGTTTATGTGGTTTTAATCATTACTTATCCTTTCATAATTAAGGTATAAGAACAATGGTTCTTTGGTTTGATGCCACCCATTTATGGATTATTGATTTTACTTCTTATACTTTAGGGGTCTTATTAATGAAGCCAGTTATTGAGCCAATATGTTGGAGATTTGGGCCTACATTTTCTTCTTCTAGATGCAGGATTTTTGGTTTAATACCTAAGTCCTTGATCCACATTGTGTTGAGTTTTGTACAGGTGAGAGATAGAGGTTGAATTTAATTCTACTATATATGGATTCTCAGCTTTTTCAGAACCATTTGTTAAAAAATTTATGGTTTTTGGTGCCTTTTTCTATTATGAGGTAACTGTATTTTTGTGCATTTGTCTCTGTGTCTTCAATTCTGCTCCATTGGTTTTCTTGCCTGTTTTGATGTCAATACCATGTTGTTTTTGTTACTCTAGCTTTGTAGTATAATTTAAGATCTTGTATTGTGATGTTTCCTGCTTTGCTTTTCTAAGGATTATTTTGACTATTCTCAGTTTCTTATTTTTCTAAATCAATGTTATGACTGCTTTTTCTCTTTCTATGAAGAACATCATTGAAATTTTTAAAGGAATTGCATTGAATCTCTGTGGCACATTTGATAGTACAACAATTTTGGCAGTATTAATTCTGCCTATTTAAGAACATGGGAGGTCTTTCCTTCTTCAAAGGTCTCAGTTTCTTTCTTTAGAAATGAAAATCTTCTTCACATCAAAGGAAACAATCAAGAGCGTAAAGAGAGCCTATAAAATGGTAGAAAATCTTTGCCATCCATACCTCAGATACAGCATTAATTTCCTGGATATATAAAGAACTAAAAGAAAAAAAGAAAATACAAATACAAATAACTCCACCAATAAATGGGCAAAGGAGCTGAACAGATACTTCATAGAAGAAGAAATACGAATGGTCAACATAATTTGGTGCAAGTCTCTACTCTGCTCTCAGAGTGTGTAATCCAAATCCCTCTAGAGATAATTTGTTTCTAGGGAGCTCTGAATTCTACCATAACTCATTCCAACATTCAAAACAGCTGAAAGGTATTTCAACTGACTCCAGCCACAAATCGCTTTTACTTTCACTAGACACCTGATGAGCACTGCAGAGGAAAGAGGGGGCAGTAAATAACTGCCAGCTTTTGCTCCATCCAAAGAATGCACAGCCTAAGAATACATGGAGGGAAGCTCTTATTAGCATAGGATCCAAGTTTCCACTCTTGTTCATGCATTCAATAATGTTAGTAGAGAGAAAATCTAATTTTATCAATATTTAATATTTTCTTACAATTTTTGTTGCTTGTTTCTCTCTCCCTGTGCTCCTCTTTTTCACATACCCCTTTTTCTTTTCTTTATTTTTAATTTCTTCTTTCTTCCTTTTTGCCTCTTCTTACTTTTTTTTACTTTTCTTCAGCTCATTTTTCCCTTTAATTTTATCTTTAACTATTTATTATTCCATATTATTTTTCACATTTTTTATTATTGCTGGTGTTGACTTGTTTCACAATTTAGTTTTTAATTTGTTATACATTTACATCTGGATTATTTTTTTTCTCCCCCTCCCCCTTCCCCTCCCCTCCTTCTCCTCCTCCTCCTCCTTCTTCTTCTTCTTCTTCTTCTTCTTCTTCTTCTTCTTCTTCTTCTTCTTCTTCTTCTTCTTCTTTCCTCTTCTTTCTTGTTGTCTGTGCAGATTAAGCCTGGTATGTTGAACATATTAGGTTGGTAGTTTGCTACTGAGCTACACTCCCAGTCCAGCTGAAATGAATTTTACCTTACCCCAGCCATGACCTAATCTTGCTTTGACCTTGAAAGATATCTCAACATAAAGAGTATGGGAGATAAAAACTACCAGCCAATCACCTATTTCTAAGTAGACACACCAATGGGGGTATGAACTCCTGCTCCTGGATACTTGTTCATATAGCAATAGCAGAAAGAAATAACACAACTCTTGAAGATACCACATCTGCAAGAGACCTCAGCATCAGTTTCTTTCATATTGAATCAGATAGTATATTGCTGACAACACTGGAGTTGAGTTCCATAAAGAAGGAGTTGTGCTACAATCCCCTGATTCTTCCTGAGAAACATTTGCAATTGCACCAGTGTCTAAGCAAAGGACAAAAGCTCCAGGTCAATCACCATGGTTAGAAGAATCAGGAGGAGAATTTCTTTTAAGAAACATTCAATACAATACAGGCCAAAGTGACCCTTAATAGCCTTTGCAACTTCAACCCCTATTCCAGAAACAATCATGGAGGGTAGACACAGATTCTGTGGTCTACACTGTATCTGCCTGAATTAACAGAGGGACCCCACTCTTTCAAGTCCTTCAGAAATAGTGGGTCCCTTGGGCTTAAATACAGTATGTAGTCTGTCAAAACTCATTAATCATAGAAGCTACAGGAGAAAACACACTATGATGTTCAATTAGAATTAATATAAACACAATCTAACAAATGGAAATCTAAGGACATGTCATCCAGACAAAGAGGTTTACTATGAAAGTTCACACACACACACACACACACACACAAATGACAGATATTCCTCCCAACAGAATCACAAACTCCCCAAATTGTAACTGCCATAATGGATTCCAAATATACGAAAGTGAGTGAAATACCAAAGAATTCAGAAGAATGATTTTGTAAAAAGGGCAAATGAAATCTTAGATAATATACATAAACAGCTGAATGACTTAAGAATATGCATGAACACAAGAGGTAACATTTTGATGAATACTAAATGAAAATCTTGGAAATGAAAAGATTAATATATCAGATAAAAAATTCAGTTAAAAGGGCCTAAAACAAAGTCTTGATCAAGCAGAAGAAAGAATAATGAGTTTGAAGACACGTCTACCAAGCAGTACATTCAAACCACAAAATGAAAAAAAAAAAAAAGAAAATAAATAGAAGATTCAATATCTCTGGAATATCAGTAAAAGATCACAGGTTTGAATGATTGCTGAGCCAGAGGGAGAAGCATGTTGAAAATATAGGAAATCAATTCAATGAAATAATATTAAAAAATATTCCACACCTTGGGAAAAACATATGTCCATTTACAAAAGACATATAGAACTCAAAATAGACATGACCAGAAAGAATTTCCCAAAGACATATATTGTTGTTAAATTTACAAAAGAAGGGAGCAACAACAAAAACAACAATAACAAAAGATTAGAAGTTACAAGAGAGATGTGTTGATTTACATTTAAAAGCAAACCCATAAGAATTTTAAATTTCTCAGCAGAGACTTTAAAATCTCAGAGGACATGGAATGAAGTATTTCAATCCCTGAAAAAATTTAACTGCCAGCCAAGATTATTATACCTCACAAGTTAATACTTCAGAGTCAAAGCAAAAACAAAGAACTCCAGGATAAACATAAACTTTAGCAACTGATGATTACAAGACAAACATTACAGAAGATAATTAAGTAAATCTTATACCCAAAGGAGAAAGATCAACACAATCACGAGAAAGCAAAAAAAGAATACATTTAAGATTATACACACAAATTATAAAGAGAAACTAATTAAATAATTTTATTATAGTAAATCATAAAATATTTGAGATGAATAAGACAGGAATAAATCACAAAATACTCAAAACAACCTGAATAAAATCTACAAAATGGCAGAAATAACAATATACTTTTTTTTTTAATAACAACCCAGAACATAAATGGCCTTAATCCTCCTGGCTAGTTGAATTAAAAAATAATGTACCAAAATATATTGTCTATAAGAAACTCACCAGTAAAGTCACACACGGACTAAAAATAAAAAGATGATATAGTATTTCAGGCAAATATGGACAAAATACATAACAAGAAGAATTTTAGAGGAGAACAACTATTTGGTGCTCATATTTTTGGAGGTCTCAGCCCATAGATGGCTGAGTCCATTCTTTGGAGACCTAGATGAGGCAGAACAGATGGTGGAAGGGTGTGGCAGAGGAAAGCAACTCAGGACTTCACATCAGGAAGCAGAGAGAGAGCCCCACTCATGCAAGATGAAATATAAACCGCAATGGCTCACAGTTTCTGAGTTCTCAGTCTTAAATGTCAAACTCCATTTCTTGGGGCCTGAGGTGAGAGAGAACATCATGGAGGATATATATGGCAGAGCAAAGCAGCTGGGGATATAGCCCCAAGATGGAGAGAGAAAGAAAGAGAGGGGGGGGGAGAGAGAGAGAGAGAGAGAGAGAGAGAGAGAGAGAGAGAAGGGGGTGTTTCTCATGACAAAATGCATACCTCAAAGGCATATCCCCAATGACCCAATTCCTTCAGCCAAAACCTACCTGCATACAGTTACCACTCTGTGTAGAGTTACCACCCAATCAATCCCTATTAATGTGCTGATTAGGTTAAGGCTCTTAGAACTCAGTCATCTCACTTCTAAAATTTCTTGCATTTTCTTACACATGAGTTTTTGGGTAACACCTCATATCTAAACCATAATACTACCAAAATTGAACCAAGGGCATATGAAAACCTAAATAGATCAGTAAAAAAACAATGAGAGTAAATCAGTAATAAAGAGACCCTCAACAAAGAAAAATCCAGGAATGGATAGATTCACTCTTGAATTTTATCAGACTTTTAAAGAGAAACTAAGACCAATGTTCTTCAAATTAGTCTACAAAATAGAAAAGAGAAGAATACTTCAAAATTTATGTTACAAAGATATTATTATTTGTTCCCAAAATCTGATAAAGACCATAACTTGAAAGAAAGAGAGAGAGAGAGAGAGAGAGAGAGAGAGAGAGAGAGAGAGAGAGAGAGAGAGAGAGAGAGAGAGAGAGAGAGAGAAGAGAAGAGAAAAAAGAAAGAAAGAAAGAAAGAAAAAGAAAAGAAAGAAAAAACTATAGACCTGATGAAAAATTGTCAAATTTATTACGAATTAAATTTGACATCTTATTAAAAGATCATATACCCCATGATCATTATTCTATAAGTATAATACAGCCCTCAAGTGCATTTAAGGATAATATATTAGTTTGCTTTTTTGCCTCTGTGCTGAAAAGTACCTGAGAAAAATAAGATAGAGAAAGAAAAGTTTTAATCATGACTTTAGAGGTTTCAATCCATTGTCAACCTACTTCATTGCTCTAGCTAGAGGTAATGCAGAATATAGTAGCAGAAAAGGTGTAGCAGGGGAGAATTGCTCATCAGGCAATTGGGAAGTAGAAAGAGAAGCCAAGGGAACAATATATATAATCTTAAAGCCACACCCCCAGTTACTCAACTCCTCCAGGCTATGTTACACCTGCCTATAGTTACAATTGAATAAGCAATTAAGTAATAATTGCAATTAAGTAATCATTTAAAGGATTTGTCCATTACATGTATTAATTCAGTGGTCAGAATATGACTCTTATAATCATTTCATACCTGGAATAACACTGGCACATTGGGGGTCACACCTTATACCTAAAATATAACAATTACATAGTCAATAGATGCAAAAAATGCTTTTGACAATATTCAACATCATTTCATAATAGAATTCCTGAACTAGTTAAAGAAAGATCATACTTCAATAAAGTAAAGGCTATGTATGATAAAAACATAACCATTGTTATTCTGAATAGGGGAAATATTAAAAAAGATTTCTTTTCCTCTAAGATCAGGAACAAAACTCTCAGAAACCTTATGATGTAGTGCTAGAAATTCGGTCAATTACAATTACACAAGAACAAGAAATATAATAGATCCAATAAGAAAGGAGGAAGACAAATTATTCATATGCTAATAATATGGCTCTATATTTAGAAATGATTATGTACTTGGAAAATCTTGAAGACTCCAACTAAAAGATCTTAGATTGTATTAACAAATTTAATTAAGTACAGGATAGAAACGTACAACAATCAGTGGTTTTTTACCTGCCAATTAAAGTCAGAAATCAGAGAAAAAAATATCCCATTCATGATAGCATCAAAAAAGGAAAAAAAATTCAGAAATAAACCCAACCAAGAATAAACCAAATAAAAATGATAAAACACTGAATAAATTATTGAAAATACTACAAATAGAAAAACCTCCCCTGTTCATGGATTGGGATAATTATGTTGCAAACGCATATGGAACCACAGAAGACACAAAACTGTCAAAATAATCCTAAAAAAGAAAAAAAATGATAGGGGCAACAAAATACCTGATATCAAAGTATATTACAGAGGCATGGAGAAAAAAAGAAAGAAAGAAAGAAAGAAAGAAAGAAAGAAAGAAAGAAAGAAAGAAAGAAAGAAAGAAAGAAAATAATGCTACTGGAATGTAAACAGATACTTAGACCAATCAGTTGGCTATAGATGTGTGAATTTATTGCTGAATCTTTTATGCTAACAGCATATCTATAGCCAACTGATTCTTGACAAAGGTGCTAAAAACATACATTGGAGAAATGTTCAATAAATGATGTTGGGAAAATTGGAATCCACATGTTGAAAATTTAAAGTAGACCTGTATCTATGGTTTTACATAAAATTTTACTCAAAATGAATCAATGATTTTAATGAAAGATCTGAAACTTGGAAACTACAGAAGAAAACATGGGGAATACATATTAAAATAGTGACACAGGTAATGATTTTCTCAAAAGAACTCTAATAGCTCAGGAAATGAAAACAAAAATTACAAATGAGATTTTTATCAAATTAAAATTTCTGAGCTGAATAGGAAATAATTAACAGAATGAAAATGCAACTATATAATGAGAGAAAATATTTTTCAGATATCATCTGACAGAGCATCAATATCTAGAATATATGAAGAACTCAAAAGAACATATAATCTAATAAAAATATGCAAAACTTTCTCAAAGGAAGAATTATGAATGCTAATGAATATAATAACAGAAGGTTAAATATTTTTATCCATAGGGAAATGCAATTCTAAACTACCCTGAGATTCCATTTCACTCCAGTAAAAATGACTATTTTACAAAAAAAAAAATAGTAAATGCTATTGAGGGTGTGAAGAAAAATGAACACCTATACTTTTTTTGTTAGGAATAAAAAATTGCTCAGCTGCTATGCAAAGCAGTATGGAGTTTCTTCAATAAACTAAAGAAAAATTTCTCTCATGACCTAGCTATCTCACTCCTGGATAGACATGTGAAGAAAATGAAATCAGCATATAAGTTTGATACATTCATATCCATGTTTATTGTAGCACTATTCACAATAGCTAAGATACAGAATCGGCCCACGAACCTGTCAATAGATGAATGGGTTAAAAATAATATCACATACACACTGGAGTCTAATTTGCCACATAGAATAATGAAATCCTGTTATTTGAAAGAAATACATGAAATTGGAGGATATAATGTTAAGCAAAACAAGCCAGACACGGAACTACAAGTATTGCATATTTTGAATGACAGAAACCTAAAGATTAAATCAACAAAGAAAAGAAAAAAAAGAGATGAGTTGAAAGTAGAAGAACAATTTTAAGGGTAGGGTACTAGTACTAGGGGAGAAGGGAAATAGGGTAGGGCAAGACAAAGCAGAAGGGAAGGTGGATATGTTCAAGATCCAGTGTATATACATGTATGTAAATGTCATAGTGAAACCCATTAATTTGTTCCTTTAATATGTGATTAGTATTAGCTTACAAAAAGAAACCTGCCTATGTTATGGTTTGGATCTTAAATTTCTCATATTTTGAAGGCCTGATCCCCGGTGTGGTGCACTATTCAGAAGAAGTAGAAATTTTAGAATGTAGGAAGTTGATTCATTGGGAGTGTGTCCTGAATGGGGATATTGGGAACCTAACTCCTCTTTTTCTTATTTTCTCTCTGTCTTCTTCTCTTCTAGGCTGCCATGATGAGAACGGCTTTGCTCCACAATGTATTCCATATATTATTCACCATGACAGTCATCGATGCCACAGATCCAGAGCAGTGGGGTCAGCCAACATGGACTGAAACCATAAACCAAAGTGGATCTTTCATTGTTTTCCCAGGTGTCCTTTTCGCAGTGATTGAAAGCTGGCATTTTATGTCTAAAATTCTTCTAAAGAATAAGATTTCTTTAAGAACAGCAATAAGGCCTTGTACTAGTTTTTATTCTTTTCAAAGTTATACAGAATATTTAGGTGTTGCATTAAACACTAGTCATAAGTTTAATTACAGAATGTTCAAGTTTATTGATAGCTTGAGGGCTGTTTGAAATGATTGTATAATGATTATTTTATGTATTTTGCCCCATGGATACAACTAAGTAATACATAATTAAATATATGATCATGTAATCTCTATATTATAGTTACAGAAATATCTCTATGTATTATACATATTTATACAAACATAAATATATATTTATGTGTGTGTATACAAACAGACACACACACATATTTGTATTTTTTTCAAGCATTGTTTCCATTTCTTTTTCTTTCTCATATGAAAGGGAGGATCTATTGTTTAGGTTGACCTAAAAATCAAGAGATCCAAGTATTCTATTTATTGCACAGTTTACTCTTTATATAACTGTAAGGAGCAGAATTGCTTGATCATTATAAAAATTTACTTGAAGCTCATGTTTTTGAATTGCAAAGATCTTGATACACATGATACATATATTTCAAATTGATACTTACTATGAATCTTAACCTACACTTGTCACAGCAAGACACTTGAACATAATTTAACCTAATCCTAAAATGTTAAGCCTTCCAATCAACTAGGCTTAGAGTAATTTGCAATAAATATGTGTTTGAGACCTATTTTTCTTGTTTTGAAAATGAAAAAAAAAAGTACTCATTATTAGAACTGGTACTTTAAGGAATCCCACAGATGTACAGATACTCTAAACATATATTATGAAATGACTTTGATACACATTATATGAGATACTATGAAAATGATTCCCCATTCCCCCACTAAGAATTGCATCCAGAGTTCCATGCATGCAAGGCAAGTACTCTACCCCCAGGCCATATCTCTAATAAGGAGTGAAAATGGCTTTTGAATTACAATTTAGACTTCCTGCAACTAACCTTACCTGCAATCTAAAATCATGTCCCAGAAAGTCAATTGAGAATTTCCAGTAATTTTTCACTGTGCTATAAAAATGTTAACTGAAAATAAAATTAAGAATAAGAGGATAGGATGGAATTTAATATGGAAAATAATATATTGCTCTCTGTTTAAGTTAATCTTATCACTGGAAATAGATAGATAGTAATATAATAATAATTATTATTATAATTTACATAGTATTTAATAAGCCAAATATTTCTTTGAAAAAAATAAGAAAATAATGTAGTATTTTAATTCTTTTAGGTCTTTATACTTGATCATGTATTTTTTTAAGGACCCAGAAACTGTTATAAAGTCACAAACTTAAAATAGCACATACTATTTGATTTATTTTTATTATTGAAAGAGAGCACTTTTGGTAAGATGTGGAGATTTTATTTCTTAAACTCCTAATTGTGACATCATGTGTATATGTTTTGAAAAGCTACTATCTCAAGTAATAAAAGGAGGATAAAACAATCAGTTCTGAGGCCATTAAGGATGTGGATTCAAGGTCAAACAAAGCTTCAGATGCTTAAGAAGAAACCAAAGCTGGAGACTCAGGCTTTTAAGAGTCATTAAGAATTTAACAGTTATTAGCCAAAAGCTTCTGGCAATTTTATTTGCAAAAAAAAAAAAAAAAAAACCTTGCATCAGTGGCTCCACATAAAACATCTTAGGAGATTTGATTGATTTATTTAGGGTGACTTTGGTTTATTTAGGAAAAAATGGTAATAGCTGAGTTTAGGTTATTGTTTGAATTCGATGATACATTACAGCTTTAAGCAGTGGAAATATACAAATAAGTGCAGTAGAGAACGTGGGATAGAGTTGAAATTGTTTTGCTATATTGTTTTCCATGTGGCTTATCACTATATTATAAATTGATGTGAAAATGAATTTGATTACTTATATAAAATCGGTGTCTGAAGCACAGTTGGCCTCTGAAGTTAGTAACTGGTAAAAGCAAACACTAGAATAATCGTATACTTTTTGTGAGTCACTGAGTATCTAACACCATGTTAAAAAGTGACTATTGAATTGAAAGTTGGCTCAACTGAAGGGCCCTGCTTACTTGGAATTCTTTGAATATCAAGAGTAACAGAACAATTTACCCTATACTAACCCTTGGGAAACCCCTACAGAATGAGAATTCTGCAGATTAATCAGTCTTCTAGGAATGAAACCTAAATTATGAGATGTATATATATAATACATGTGTCAGTAAAAATCCTGTTTTATTTTTCATTAACCAAATTAAACACTGTGCTCAAATAATACCTAACAAGTGAATTCAGACCTTTTATTATTACAAAATTATGTATGAAGTGTAAATTAGCCATTTTAATTTATAACTGTTATTCTTGGAAGATCTACTGTAATTGTTGTAGGTACAGATGAGACAGGACATCAGATAGGAAAACAGAAAGCAGGTGTATTTGGTTGCAGTCAGGTTCAGAGGGCAAAGGAATTCAGGCAGTTTCAGAACTTTATTACCCAGTGTATAGGGGGAAAGACTTAGAAGTTCCCAATCTGAAGAAGTTCACACAAAAGCAGCACTTTCTTTTACTGTTGTGGGCAAGTTATCCCTTCAAGGATAGTGCCTGAGAAGGGGAGAGCTTCTACTCCCCTTCCTTCCCTCCCCCTGACAGCTGTTACAATGGAACCCACTTAGTAACATCTCTTATCTTTGAAATGTAAACATCTCTGTGAAGCTCCCACCCAAGGCCAGAGGCCCCTTTAAAGAATCTGTCTTTTTTTTAATCACATTTTGCTTTTGAAAATGCACTTTTTGCTTAAAAACTTTTACAACTATTTTATATATTGTTACTACACCAGATAGTTCAAAAATGTTTGTGAATAACTAGTAAAGAGGTGTTCAGCACTTGGAGGGCTGATCTCTTTCAGGCCTACAGACAAATTTAATTATTTTAAGATAGAGCAACAGGAAATAGGAAGCTTCGCTACACTGAATTCTTTTGCAGAGATTCTTTTGCTGATAGTCCTAAAATCAGTTATGATGAAGATTTTTGGAGTTGCTTAATTAAGATTTTGTACGGAGGAGAGGTGCCACTAAATATTTATACATTATATAAACATACAATATTAATATATGATTAACATGGCATAGTATGTTAACATACAACATTACTATATATTCAGTGTATTATGTAATTTTACATAAAATTATGTTTTAAATATCTTTAAATTTTATTTTTATTTAAATAAAAATCACTTCATAATTGTAGAAGCAGCCATAGATGTCCATCATTTATTGTTGTATTTAAACCTTCCTTTCCCTTGAACTTCAGTGTTTAAAAATATTCTTTAGCTCAGAAACATTTAAATTTGCTTTCAATTAGAATATTTTAATAAATTATAAAATATTAATATTTTATAAGTAATAAAATATGCTACTTTTTCACTAAGACTAAACAAAAATAAAAATAATATGAAGTAAAAAAGTTAAACCCACATATTCACAAAAATATTGTGTTAATAGAATGATTATTTCAAGTGAATTAGAATAAGTATTTTTAATTTGTACATTATTTCATTTTTTGGAGAGAAAAAAAAAACTGGTGCTACAAACTCTGTCCAAATAATTTTCTTCTCTTTTCTTCAGCAATACTTAATATCACCTTTGGGGAGAAAAGACCGTAACAGTAAACTTTCTTAACTCTACTCAAAATATTATTATAGTAGTAAAAGTTCACTGTATACCTTATGTCACATTTACATTAAAGGAAAATAGATATGAGTTGTTACAAAAGTAGCAAGAAGCTTGTTTCTCTTGTTAACATTTATTCTATTCAGAACTTAATGTGATAGTGGATTGTGATCTTTATGTTCTTATTTTTTTTTATTAATAATTATTACACCAGAGCTGGGAATGGTGGCACACAGCTGTAATGTTAGGTATTCAGGAAGATTACAAATTTGGGCCTGTTTGGGCACCTTAGTAAGACCCTGTCTCAAAATTTTAAAAGATGAATGGTGAGGGGTGTAGTTCAGTGGTAGAGAACTTGCCTATCATATCAAGGCCCCAATTCCAAAAATAAAAGAAACAAGAACAAATTAATTAATATTACTCCTATAGTATTATTCATCTCAATGATTCTACTGCTGATTAATTTCCCCAAGATGAGAGGTTATTGTAAGTTAGTGCTTCACAGTCCAGGACAATATTGATCCCCTGTGGATAGTTGTAAGGACCTGAAGACATTTTGAGTTATCATAAACAGGGAGATGTTATGGTTTTCTATTTTGTAATGGTGAATAAATGGCACTAAGTTTCTTCAGACAAACTTTATGGTGTCTCACAAAAATAATAATTTGTTTCAAAATGTTAGTAGTGCTGACTTTGAAAAACCTTCAAAATTGACAACTGTTATGTTCTTAAAATGTGTATGTTTCCTAGGAATCCTTCCTAGGTTTATACATCAGTGCTTAAGGAGCTCAATAGTGTGTTAGAGGTAGCTCATGGCTCCTTAAATACTATACTAAATTTTATACCAGATTAGTTATTTACCCACTTGGTTTATTTTATTATGAGATAGTTTATAAAATCATTATGTATCCCTTAATTATGGCTCATGTTAGATGCTACAACAGAGAGACTTTAAGGAGTATTTAATAAGGTTCTAGACATTTGTTTAGAGGTAATTGATCCAGTATATAGAATGGTTCCACATCTTTAAAGTAGTAGCTTTATATGTCTTACTTCTAGGCAGTTGTATAGGAGGAAAGATAAGTGAAAACAAATACATTTCTAATCAGAAACAAGACCTAATCTCCCACTGAGAAAAGTCTGAGAAATATCTCTGGAAGGATGGCCATGTGCCAAGCCAAAATTCAGAAATTTTACTTATAAGGAAAAAGTAGAAGACTATAGGTCAGAATTAGCAATCTTTGCCTGGAAAAGTGAACATGAAAGAACTACTCAATATTTAAAGAACAGATTTATAATATTTTTTATTCTATTTTTTAACAAAATATAGCAGTATCTCCAGATAATGGTTATGCTTTGTCATAGACTTTCTTTTATTTAAGTATATCTTTCAAAACATTAAAAGTTTTAATGTATACAACACATTTTATTATAAAGTCAGGATGCTATTTTTAATCACTAGTGCTATATAGGTAGATATATGAATGTATACTTATGATTCACTGATAATAACTTATTAATGAACATATTTATAGATATGTTTCCACCTGTATAATTATTCCTTAAGGGTGATTTATTAGAAATGGAATGTGTGGATTGAATTTTATATTTTTAAAAAACCTTAGACACATTACCAAATTGCCATTTAGAATGGCTTACCAATTTTTACTTTACTAACGATATCTCTTTGTAGATTGCCTCTTCCATTTAGAATAATTAAAATAAAGAAAGTCTCTGGAGAAGACAAGAGTCAGGAGATAGAAAATCAAAATCAATTCTGTGTAATGGATGATTGAGGAATAGTACTAAACAATGGTAGCAAATCAAAGTAAGATCAATGTATTGTTAGTTTGGGAACAAGTGACTAGAAACTCTCATGGATATATTGGGTTTCAGTTCAAGATATCTTAGTTGGATAGTTTATAAATTCAAAAGCTGGCCTC
Source organism: Spermophilus citellus (assembly GCF_964194105.1). Taxonomy (NCBI): domain Eukaryota; kingdom Metazoa; phylum Chordata; class Mammalia; order Rodentia; family Sciuridae; genus Spermophilus; species Spermophilus citellus. The sequence goes on along the minus strand of NC_138185.1, from coordinate 102,355,590 downwards.
AACACTTTTGTAATAGAAAAATAATCTGATGGCCATTAAGTCATAACTATTAGAAACAAGTTGTACCTTTAATTACAGTAACATAAACTTAAGAGTGCCAACACAATGAGAATAATAGCACTTATTAAATGTATATATACTTAGGTACCTTTCTTTATTAAGACTTTTTTTTAACATGGTTTAAGATTCACAGTAAAATTGAGATGGCAGTCTCAACCAGAATGTCATTAAACAGATAAACAGATAAATAGATGTTCCAATATACCCTGATGCCCACACTTGTATAGAAATTCCCATATTCTCCAATGGACTGGTACAGTTTTCACAATTGACGAACTTATTTTGACACATAAAAATTCTAAGTCCATAGCTTATATTAGGGTTTACTCTTGGTATTGCCTATTCTATGGATTTAGAGAAATATATAGTATGTATCCACCATTATTCAATCCGAATATTTTTCCTGCTCGAGAAATTCTCTTTTCTTGCCTTATTCATCCATTTGTCCTAACTAGTTGCTGGCAACTACAGATCTTTGAAAACTGTCTAAAACGTAACATTAACCTGATTTACAATGTGGTAAAGGCCTTGATAGACATCTCATCGTATAATATATATACAAATGGAAAATGAGCATAGGACAAAATATTTTCCAAAAGATATTTCTTCAAGGAAGTGTAAATTAAAACAATGTATGATCAATCAATTTCAATAGCCAGAGTTCACAATATTAATAGTACCAAATGTTGGTGAAGATATAGAGCAACAGGAATACTTATTCATTTCTAGTAGGAATGTAAAATGATACCTCACTTTAGAAAATAGTTTAGCAACTTCTTACAAAACTAAAGCTATCCTTATCATAAGAAGTAGAAATTACACCCCTTTGTAGTTATGCAAAGGATATGGAAACAAAATGTCCACATAAAAACCTGCATCTGAAAATGTTTATAGCAGCTTTATTATTATTTTTATTATTATTATTATTATTAGGAAATTATTAAGAATAATTATTAAGAATAATTTCCAAAACCTGGAAGGAACTTAGATGTCATTAAATAGATGAATAGATAAGCCAAAATACACCCATACAATGAAATATTATTATTCATTGCTGAAAATAAGCCAGCGATTCAGACAGAAATAGAGAAATCTTAAATGAATATACTAAATGAAAGAAGCCAGTACCAAATGGCTGCATACTGTCTGATTCTAACTCAATGACAAAACCTATGCGCACTTTATAAAGAGAAAGAAATTAAATTTCCAGTATACATGTATTTTACATATGTCTCAGTACGAAATCAACTTAATATGAATGTTTAGGTTAATTTCTGTAGTTTTTATTCTCTTCTTTTGATTTGTTTATATATTCTTTAGTAAGGTCTCAATTAATATAACATTGTGTCCTGAAATCATATTGTAAAATTTCCCTAAGTTTATTTTTCTTTTTCAGAAAGGATTTGATGACTTTTCTAAATATTTTACATTTTCCTAAAATTTTTAAAATTCATTAATCAAATATTACAAAAGGAGAGAATTTTGAGATTCTTCTGTAGAGTACATTTAAGATAAGTGACATACTAAAAATACTGTCTTTCATGTTTATTAGGATACTGAACCTATCGATTCATTTGTTAAATGTATTTTCAAGTGCTTTATTTTTGATATCATTATATTTTTAAATATTGTTTTTACTTTGATTTAGAAGTAAAATTGATTCATATTACATATCTTTTTATAGTTTTACATTTGCAGAAACCCTTAAATAATTCACTATGTCCTTCTTTAGTACAAGCAAATTATTTTATATAATCCACCTTGAAAGACCAAAATTAAGAATTGTACTACAGATAAAATACTAATATCTAAATCTAAATCTAAATCTATGCTCCTATTTTGTAAATTGTTTAACCGAATCCCTTTATGGCTGATTGTATTCACAAACTAGGTTTATATATTGTAATTAATTGTCATTTCATTTTCATCTTATTTAACTTGAAAATTTGTCCTTTTTTAACCTTGCATTTTTCTATAGTTGTTTAGTCAGCATTTTCACTGTTGTGACTAAAAGACTTGACAAGAATAATTAGAAGAAGAAAAGTTTATTTGGGGGTTATGATTTTAGAGGTAACCATTCCATGGGCTGGGAGGTGAGACAGAACATCATGGTGGAAGAGTGTTTTGGAGAAAAGAGGCTGAGGAAATAATCAGGAAGCAGAGAGAGATTCCAGATGCCAAATACAAAATATGTATCCAAGCCTGGCATGGTGGCACATGCATGTAATCCCAGTGCCTCCAGAGACTGAGACAGGAGTACTGGATCACAAGTTCAAAGCCAGCCTCAGCATCTTAGTGAGGCTGTAAGCAACTTAGTGAGACCATGTATCAAAATAAAACATAAAAAGGGCTGGGCATGTGGCTCATTGGTAAAGCAGTCTAGGTTCAAACCCCAGTACCAAAACAAGAAAAAATATATATATATATACACACACACACACATACACACAAAGTATCCCCCCAATGACCCACTTTCTCCAACTGCTCCCTTCTTTCTCTCAGTACTATTTAGCTCGTCCTTACTAGGTTAATTCACTGATTGTGTTAAAGCTCTCATAACCTAATAATTTACCACTAAACCTTCTTTCATTGTCTCATATTTGTATGATTTTGGGGTGATACCACATATCTAACCATAACTCTAATATACATTATTTATTTTGAGAGGTGACTTTCTATTTGACTTTCCCTGGTAATTTCTTGGCTAAATTCAGATTATTCATAAAATGCAGAAATACTACAGAAACATATTATGTTTTTTTTAGGGCATGATACCAAAAATTTGTGAAATTGGATTTTTCTTGTTTTGTTTAATAAAATTGGATAACTTATTCAAGATCCTGTATGCCAAATCTCCTCACTGTAAAGTTTATACAGTTTCCCCTAGAAATTGATATATTTTGTTGAGAAACATTTCAAGACTCAAAATACTTTGAAAATATGTAAATGATTCCTCATAAAAATTGTACTAACTAGTTTCAGCATTCACTGACAGATTTCTAAATCCATCATTCTCTCCACCAATACCAGTTGTCATTCTACTTTAAGAATTTAGGCATTCATTTATGCATTAATAATTTATACCCAACGGACTCATAGGTTCTTATTTACCCAATGATCTATAAGTCATTATATTACTAGTTATTTTGATGCATAAATTGCTACGAATTTAACCAAGAAAAATTATTAAAGTTAATTCTTACAGTATTTTGATTCCCTTTATATTTTGTTTTCTTTAACTTGTTGCTCTAACATGGCTTTCCAAGTGTATTTCACACTTTCTCTCAAATATAGAATCAGCATTTTCTTCCATTAGTGTATTTTAATGAAAAAGTAAAATTAAAAAATCAAAATCGAGTGTCTTTTTGCTGAATGCTAATGATATATTCTTGCTTTGAATTCTCTGGTATCAAATATGATGGTCACTGTGTACTCTTTTAACTAATACAAATTAATTACAATTAAATTCTGATTAAAATCAATTTATCCACCATACTAGCCACATTTCAAGTGCTCAATAGCAAAAGGTGACTAGTGATATAAAATAACATAGAAATATCCAACATTTCAGTCGTCACAGAAAATTGTATTAGGTAATTCTATTCAATAACATCTCAATGAAAAAAGCTAGATCATACCAATACATACATACATACACATACCTAGATACATATACATGTACACATATATATAGTACTCATATACATAATATGTGTAAAGCAGGAGTTTAAGAATTCTCATGATATAAGTAGAGGAAAAATAAATGGGAACAGAAAAAATACTTAGAGAAACATTGCCTGAAATGTCACAAATTTGGTGAAAAGCATTATGTGCAAAACCAAGAAACTAAGTGAATCCAAAACAGAATTAATTCAAGGAATATGACATCCAGACACACCAGTCAAACTCCTGGTTGGATGTAGGAAATGTCTTCACAAATATTGCACCTTATAGTTTAAGAAAGCAGCAAAGCAGAAATGCTACTCTCACTTTCTCCTCACCCTTCTTCTCTGAAGGGTGCCCTAACACCTAGAAAGGGCACTATCTGACCACCTCCTATCATCTGCCCTGAAGACTCCCACGGGGCAGGTATACTCTATACTCAAAGGAAAACAAATGTAATATAAGGATGCCAAATTGAATCTTAACAAAGAGGCCTTGCTGTTTCCTCCTTCTTCATACCATTTTGGATCTCTGATCATAATTATGCAAGGCTGTCCATAAATTATACAAATTTCCTTGTTTCTTTGATCCTCATTTACAAAGTCTCCTGTGTCACAGAAATCCTATATTAAATAAATTTGTAAGACTTTCTCTTGTTAATCTGTCTTTTGTTACAGAGGCCTCAGACATAAGTTTTTTGATGGGTGAAGAAAACATATTATTTCTTTTTCTTTTCTATAGTGCCAAAAATTGAACATAATACATAAAAAAAACTAGAAAATTTCAGGAGACTCATTAACGTTTCTGGGAGGCAAAAATAATAAAACAGCAAATCATGTTGGTGAAAGTGAAAAAAAAATTAAAGAACTTCGGAAAATTCTTTGAAAGCTTCTTTTAAAGCTAAAGTTGTTTCTACTTTATGAATAGCACTTCCAGTCCTAGGTATTTGAATAAGAGTAATGAACGTGTGTTGAGAGTGATGATTTGACTCATGGTCTCTAATTGCCTTATGGCTGCGTTTTTGCTGGAAACTTCCCATGTAAAAGTGTCGGTCAAGATGACCCCCTTGCTATGGTAACGCCAGCCTGAGGAGGCTCCCTGCACAGGCACAGAGCTATATCAGTACCTTGAGGTCAGGCACCAACTCATGGGGATAGAGAATTCTGAGCATAACAAGGTAACCCTTCAATTGCCTGCTTTGCTGAAACTTTTCCACAAATAACCTTTTTATGAAACCTATACAATAAACGTGCTGTACTAGCTCTGGGTCATTCATCCTCCACCAGAGTTAATGTCCCACCTAGCCCCAGCTTTCTCTCTATGTGTCTGTCTGTGTTTTTTCCATAACCCATCTCTCCTCGCGGGTGTGTTCTGATTTAATGGCCTTAGCTAAGAGATGGGACTGTGGAAAATACATGTGATTACAAGTACATTTTATAGAAATAAACATATCATCCAGTTTCATAATAGCCAAAACTGGAAAAAAGAACCGATATCTAAGAAAATAAAGGGTAAATTAATCTTAGTGTATTTATTCAATGGAATAATTCTCAATCATATGTATTCTAATTGTTACACTGATTAATAAGAAGGAATCTTACATATTGAGGTATTAAGCAGTATACATCATAAAGAAAAGGTTACGTTCTTTATTATTCCATTTATGTAATGTAATGGAACAGGCAGATTAAGTGGTATAGATAGAAATCAGAATGTGGTTGTCTCCAAGAAGGAGGACTATTGGTAGCAGGAAATATTTGGAAGGAGAAAAAGTAAATATTCTGAATTGTTGCAAATATTCTATATTTCTATTTCCTTATTGAGTTATAAGAGAGTAAGATGTTAGAATTTTATAAATTTAACACATAAAACTGTTATTTTGTTGTGTATTAATTATTTATCAGCATAAAATGAAAGAAATAAATCATTTCACCCATTTGACTGAATTATTTTACATTCTTGCAACAAAAAATCTCCATATCCTTTCCAAAATTTGGGTGTCATTAGATTTTACATTTTTAGTCATTATAATATGTGTATAGTGATATCTAATTTTGTTTTTAATTTGTATTTTCCTGACATCAATAAGCTGACGATGTTAATGATGAGTGCATTGGTGGTAATTCTTAATAGTCATTTGTATATCTTGTGAAGAGTTAGTTCCCCCCACTATACATTTTTTATCAATAGTTCGTCTTTTTTTATTGGTTTGTAAAAATCATTTTATACTCTTAATTTAATCATTCATCAGATATATATTTGGATATTCTTTATATATTTTTTTCAAAGTCTTTCATTTGTATAAACATTTTGCTAATGGTGTCCTGGAGAAGAGAAGGCTTTTATTTTGCCCCTGTTATTTTGTTACTTTTATAAATAATTTTTTTGTGTATGTGTGTTCAACTCTGAAATCTTTGCCTACCCTAAGATTGCAAAGATGTTCTATAATTCTCTTTTTTATGATTTTACCTTTTTGATTTAAGTTATAATTGATTTTTAACTTATTTATGATCAGGCTAGAAATTGAAGCTTCATCTTCTATGAATATTTGGTTATTCTTATAGTATTATAAAAAATTTACCTACCCAGTGTATTGCTTTTGGATTGATTATGCATATATGTTTGGAAATACTTTTTATCTCTTCCACTAGGTTTATTGACTTACAGGTATTTGCTTATGTCAGTATTTCACTGTCTTTGTTACTATGCCATGATATCGTCTTGAAGATATGAAATATAAAACTGCCACCTATTCTTTCTACAGATTTCTGAGGTTATTTCAGTTCCTTTGTATTTCTACATACATTTTTAAATTAACTCATCAATTTATATTTTATAAACCCACTCTCACTGAGATGGATCTATAGATATATTTAGAAGAAAAAAAATTTGAAATGTATTGAAACTTACAATTAATGAATATGATATATTTCCTTGTTTATTTATGAGACATCTCACATTTTCTGAAATGCTTGAAGACTAGGAATTACACATTTTAGTTTACATTGTTCATTTTCTTTTTGTGTTTTAAAACAATTTTTAAAATTTTTATTTTAATTGCTTTTTGCTTTATATATCTTGTACATATCAATATATTTAATGTTTTACTATTAATTATGTTTACTGCAACTTAATATATTGACTTATTATTTGGAATTATTGTTTTGAGATGTGAATAGATTCTACCACATAAATAATCATGCTCTCTGCAAACAGATGCATTGTTAATTCATCCTCTTTAATTTGTATAACTTTCTCTTTTTTTCCTTAGTTTGTTACACTGGCTAGCACCTTCTTTGAATTTCGAATAGACATGGTAGGAGCAGATGTGTTTAACTTGATCTTAGCGAAAAGTGTACAATATTTTGCCAACAAAACCATGGTAAAGGCTTTTTTTTAGATATTCATTATGAGGTTTATTATGTTACATTTTTGTTTCTTTTTTTTTCTTTATAGTTTTTATTAAAATGAGTGTTAAATTTACCAAATTTTTAAATTTTAATTCATTGGTTCTTAGTTATACATGATAGTAGAATCCGTTTTCATAAAAAGTATACAAGCATAGGATATATATTTTTCTAATTAAGACCACATTTTCTTCAATCAATTAAGATGCTAGCTCGGCATGGTGGCACACACCAGTAATCCCAGCAGCTCGGGAGGCTGAGACAGGAAGATCATGATTTCAAAACTAGCCTCAGCAACGGTGATGCAGTAAGCAACTCAGTGAGGCCATGTCTATAAATAAAATACAAAATAGGATTGGGGATGTGGCTCAGTAGTTGAGTGTCCCTGAGTTTAATCCCTGGTAGCCCCCCCCCCAAAAAAAAAGGATGCTAAATTATTTGGTTTGATTTTTCTGTCATATATAATGAATTGCCCTGACAGATTTTGAAACATTGATCTAAAATTGTATTCATTGATATACCACACATTCTATGTAGAGCTTGATTAAATTTGTTTATTTACTATTAAGACTCTTTGCCTTTAAGTTAATGAAGGGGATTGATATGTAATTTGTGTTCTTATAATCCTTTGTCAAGTTTTATTAATTTGATTAACTATGACTCTTGAAATTAAATGGGTAGTGTTACTTTTTCCTCTATTATGTTGAACAATTTCATCAAAATTGAATTTTTCAATGTTTAATAGCATTAATTACATAAGAATATTAAGGAATTTAGTCAGCTTTTTTGTTGCTGTGTCCAAAGGTCCTGATAAGAATAACAAAAAAGGGAATTATTTTAATAATTTCATACTTTAATAATTTTCATAGTTTCAGTGGTTCAGTTCACAATCAGCCACTACTATAGGCCCAAGGTGAGACAGAACATCACGGCCAAAGAGCATGGCAGAAGAAAGAAGCTTAGGATATGACAACAAGGAAGCAGAGAGAGCTCTGCATATAAGGGACAAAATATAAATCTGAAACACATGTCCCTAGTGACCTACCTCCTTCACTCACGACCTACCTACATAGAATTACCACCCAGTTGATCCTTATCAGTGTACTAATCATTAATTAGATTACAACTCTTACAATCTAATCACTTCACCTTTGACCATTGTTGCATTGTCCCACGTAGAATATTTTAGTAGGACAGCACATATGCAAATCATAGCATAAAACTTATTTTCCATTTAGCATGCTTTCAGATAATGAATTAAATTTAAAATTTTAGATGCACAGCATTTCAGATTTTTTTTAAATTTCCTGCCTTATTTAGTAAGTAATGTTTTTTCAAGTAGTTTTTCTATTTTAGGGTAAATTATTGAATTTGGCAGTATAAACATTTAGTAAGATCCCCTACATTTTTCAGTGTACACTAAAATCCTCCCTTCATTAATGATGATGATGAGTTTCATCTTTATTTATTTATTTTTTGGGGGTTCAGTTTTATTAACTAGGTATATTAATAATATTTTCAAAGAATCAACTTTTTACTATTTTACTTTGTTGGTGTATTTTAAAATATCACTTCTTTTATTTCTGTTCTTATACTTATTATTTTATAGATTCAATTTACTCTGGGCTTAATTTGTCTTTTTCTATGTTTCTATAATAGAATCTGGGTCATTTTTGAGTCTTGTCCCCTTTTCTTTTGGGGCCATATCTTATCGAGTCTTTCGTGTATTTCATAATCTTTGATTGCATTCCAGATGTAGTGTTCAAATGACATGGAAGCTTGAAGCAATATTTTGCTTTCTATTTTCACAGAGTATAAGTTCTTTCATTTTTAGGGTAGTTGAAAAAGCAAAAGTCTAGCTGAGTTGGAGGCTGGCTAACATCTTTGGGTACATTGAATTCATCTCTGCTAAAATCACTCCAGAGCCTCTTTCTTGAATTTTGACAGTTTATCATGTAAGGCAGTTGGGTAGGATATTAAAATGCTTTTGCTTTGCACTTAACTTCAACTCTGAAAGTAGCCAGGAATTCAAGACCCCTCATAATGTGAAATATTTAATAAATTCTTTCATTTTTATTACTTCCTTAAACATTAACTTCTCTAAATTCGTGAGCTAAAGACAATTAAACATTGTGAAGAATTTATGATGTTTTGTTATGCTAAGTATTATAAAATTTTACTCTGCCACAACTGCCCAAATTAGAATCTCTTGATTTCTTGCCTACTCAACAATACCATGGTCCTTTTGCTACTGCAGACACTTTCACTAGGGTACCTACATCTTGAATACAGTTTCTTCAGCTATTTTCTATTGCCACCAGCGCTCTCCATTTAATAAGAAAGGACAGGCACTTTTCTGAAATTCATCTAGTTAAGCCTTCCTCAAATTCATCAATCTTTATTACTTCCACAAAGTATGTTTTTGGATCATTTTCATATTTCTTTATTGTTTTATAGAATCAAATGTATTTTAATATGTCTCCTTTTTGTTTTTATTAGCACAATATAGTTCTATATAATATTTGGCTTCATTTTGGCAGAATCACATATAAACAGGATGTAATTTGCCCTACTTCAGTCCCTAGAACATCCTCTTACCCTTCACTCTCCATCTGCTGATTACTCTTCTTCTACTCTGCTGATCTTCTATCTATCTATATATCTGTATCTATCTATCTATCTATTTATCTATCTATCAATCTATATATATATAGTTAATTGGTATTTTATAGATGTACATAATGGTCAAATTCACTGTGATATATTAACATATGCACAAAATATAATTTAGTCAGTTTGATTATACAGTTGTTCCATTCTCCCATCTCTTCTTCCTTTACCTTAAACCCCTTCCTCTACTCCACTAGTTTCTCTTGTATATTCATGGTATTCCTCTCATTCCACACTCCTTTCTCCCCTTAGTCTGGCCTAGCTTCTACCGAAGGAGAAAACATTCAACCATTAGCTATGTGAATTTGGCTTATTTCACTTATAATGATATTTTCCAGCTCCATTCATTTACCATCAAATGCCATAATTTCGTTTTTGTTTATGGCAGAGTAAAATTCTATTTTGTATATATACCACATTTTCTTTATTCATTTATTTGTTGACTGGCACCTTGGCTGATTCTGTAACTAGGCTTTCATGAATTTCAGTGCTGTAATAGTAATGCAGATTCTTCTCCAATCTAAGCAGCACTTGAAGTTCACATTTACATTTACAAATTAGAAATGTAAAACCTCTACTAAACTATATAGTTATGTTTAAAATAACAAATTGTTGCTATTGTACTTTCATTATTATCAAATTCTGTAATCTCTAGAAATATTGCTTTGTGCATATATAAAAAATATAGATTATGGAAACAAATGTGGTTCAAAGTTTTATCAAAGATTTTGACATTTTAAAAAAAATTGTTCTAATTATTTTTATTACAGAATGCATTTTGATTCTCTGTACACAAAGGGAGCACAACTTTTCATTTCTCTGGTTGTACATGATGTACAGTTATACCATATGTGCAGTCATACATATACATGGTAATGATGTCCATTTTATTCTATCATCTTTCCTGCCCCCATGCCTCCCATTCCTTCCCTCCCCTTTGTCCAATCAAAGTCGCTCCATTGTCCCCTCACCCCATTATGGATGAGCATCCACTTATTAGAGAGAACATTCAGCCTTTGGTATTTGGGATTGGCTTACTTTGTTTAGCATGATATTCTCCAACTCCATCCATTTGCCTGCAAATGCCATTATTTTATTCTCTTTTAATGCTGAGTAATATTCCATTGTGTATTACACCACATTTATTGTGCTATATATACCACAGTTTATTTATCCATTCATCTGTTGAAGGGCATATAGGTTGGTTCCACAGTTTGGTTATTGTGAATTGAGCTACTATGCACATTGATGTGGATGTGTCACTATAGTATGCTGATTTTAAGTCCTTTGGGTATAGACTAAGGAGTGCGATAGGTGGGGCTCCTGACATTTTTTTCATAAAAATTATGAATCAAAATTATTTTCAAGTAGCTATCTTATTATAATTACAATTAAATAGTATAAGCACTCCTTTTAGTTAACTATCTTCTAGGAATATAACTCAACCTTACCAATATCATTTAGCTTCACATTGAAACCTTTCAGCAAAATAGCCTTAAAATATTTGATTTAAATATATATTTGCTTTGGACAGAAATACAGAAACAAATATATATATATATATATATATATATATAATATTCTCTTGAACATCTAATTCTGAAGCATTGCTGTTAAACTCAATAAAATTAAGATGTTAGTTTACCTGATGTAATTTACTATTGTATTTGAAATCAGGGAAATTCATATATTGAAGTCCACTTCTTCTGTAAGACTTATAAATGCTCTCTTGACTAATTTGTATATGTTAAACTACCTGTTAAAATTTTAAGCTGAGTGCTTAACTGGTGGGTTTTGCTACATTGTTTTTTTTTCTTTTTCTTCATTCTGATATTTTTAGTTACTATGATATTTAACACGATGCATAAGATTTTATGAGCTAATCAGATAATTTTGCAAATATTCACATTTCAGCAGGTGTAGAAATAAAAATATGAATAATGAGATCTCTAATAATTTCTGTGCTCTCTCTTCTTCATCCTCCTTTCTACCCTGATATAAAATAAAAAAATAGCAATCTGTTATATGTAATTCTGGATGCATGAAAGACTATATACATCTTTCCTTATATTTATTCTTGATCCAATATTAGTTACTTTCTTAAAATCCAATTTATTTTAACTAGTATACATAAAAAACAAAGTTTCACCTATTAATGTAACAATATGTGATTTCTCAATACTTGTAAACATTGTGTAATGTTTATATAAAATTTTTTAAACTAGTTAATTATATTACTTACTGCTGCTAAATATAATCTCTCAAATGTAGAACTTGTTTTTTAATCTAAAACATAAAGAGATAAGACAGTGAATTAGAGGATGGTTTGAATTAGAGAGAGGCTAATCTTAATGAACACAGAATCAGTGGGGAAAGTAGTTTAGTGAAACCAGACAAAAATTGCTTAGTCCCTAGAGCAGACAGTTTTGGAAGGAATTAAGATTGCCAGCCCAGAAGATGACCATGGGCACAGCTCAGGAACTAACCATAGCTGTTTCATTAGCTGTGAGCATAGAGAAGATTGGGAAAAAGTAAAGGAAATATTATGACCTCCAGAGTGGGCCTCAACTAGAGTGACTGAACGAGGTGCTAAAATGTTATGCATGACTCAAACAGTCTCTGGATACCAAGGGCAGAAAGCTCCCTTCTTGCCCATAAGAGCTATTGGAAAGATAACTTTAGTGGCCACACCACAGCATCTGCATCCCAGGATGGATACCCTGTATTTCACATTGTTAGAAGTGAAGGTGAAATCTCTCAAGGGTTAGCATCTCTATACAAAAAGCTGCTTTTACCAGGGGCCCTATTGATCAAGATATCCAGCAGAGATTCCATCTCCACAGCAACTGGGGGCATGGATCAAATCAAATACTCATGGACAGAATTCCAAGGGTCAATCAAGACTCAAAGCCAACTACTGGAACTTTCAACTTAGAACTCTGTATCACTCTTGCTATAGGATTACACATTTTTTTCTGCACTCCTAAATGTACCCCACCCCATACTGGTAGACTAGAAGTTGTGAGCTACTTTATCCAGCTGGCAGATCAGTGAGGAACACAAAGACATCGCACTTAAAAACCCTGGCGTTTGACTCAAGGGTTAAAGAGCAAACCATGAATGTAAAGAATGAAAATACAAGCAGGACCCTGTGGTGCATGCCTATGATCCCAAAGATTCTGGAGGCTGAGGCAGAAGGAATGGGAGTTCAAAGCCAGTCTTACCAAGTTAGTGAGGCCTTAAGCAACTTAGCGAGATCCTGTCTCAAGACTGAAAAATAAAAAGTGCTGAGGTTGTGGCTCAGTAGTTGAATGTCCATGGGTTCAATTCCAGTACCCAACAAAGAATTAAAATCCACCCTGACAATAGTTTTGACCACTGCAGCAGAAACAGACCCTTTATTTCTCATTGGTAATATTATCTTCTATCTTTTTTATTTCTTTTTTCTTCATATATGTGTTTGTTTGTTTATTTATTTTTCTTTAAATTTTAACTTTTTGAAATTATTTTCAAACATGTTATCATATTATACTTTTTTTAAAACTTTTTCTACTATGCTTGATTTTGTGTATGCATATGTAGGTTTGTGTGGGGTGTATTCTCAACCTGTGGATGAATTGAAAATAAACATAAAATATATATTCATATGATTTTACTTTCACATTTTTACATTAATTACTTTCTTCTGCGCTTGTTTATTATTTAGCCTTGATTTGACTCAGGTAGGGTACAATTCTACAAGGGTTTGAATTGTTTGGATCTTACATTTGCTAGATTGTTCATACCTTATTTCACCATATTTCCCCTTCTTCATACTCTTCCCCCACTACAATCAATATTTTTGTTCCCTCATTCTTTTTTAAAATAAATTTTACTTTAGTTTTTAATTTCTTCTTATAGCTGACATCTGTTACCTGTCTTCTGCCTCTCTTCTCTTCTGATCACATTTTAATATATTTTATACTTTCTCTTGCAGTCCTAATCTATATTTTTCTTTGCTTAAAAAAACTATATTCCCATTAAATAATGGAAATATATAACTTATATAATTCCTACCCATTTATGTTTCTGTGATTATTAATTTAGTAACTGATTCAGTAGACATCTGTTGTCTAACAACTAATCTTGTTCAGTATTTTATTGTTGGTACTGATATTAAATTCTAATGATGCCTTTCTATATAGGTAGCATTAGTGTTATAGATGTCAAGTAGATAATATGGCTATAATATGGCTGCACATATATTTGTGATAATTAGTGCTGTTCCTGGCTTCCCATCTCTCTAACTGGGGCTGGAAAATAAATAGGACATTTCAAGGTCACATAGCAGAGATCCTGCTGCTAAGAAATAACCCAATCTCAGTCAAGCAACAGTGAATCTCACTACAAACATTGTCTAGTCCCACCTGAGTTTTAACATTACTTCAGCTCATAATACTGGGAAGACAAAACCCCCAAGTGAACAATAAAACCTCAAGGAGAAAAGAAAAAACAAGAGGGAGGGAGCTCAGTTTACACCTGTTGATGTATACTCATATATCTAAAGCAGAAGGAAATTACTGAACTAAAGACATAACTTTGTACAAAATGATACACATATAAAAGGGAAATGAGAATTCATTGCAAACAATCACAAGTCTAAGACCGGTGGCAACATGAGGAAACAACCAAACAAAAAATTACCCTCCCCACCTCAAAATTTACAATCTCCCAACCAATTATTCCAAAGATATAGAAGTGGATAAAATTACAGAGAAAGTTTATGAAAAACTGATAATTAAAATATTCAGTGAACTAGATGAAGATCTAAGAAATAAATTAAGAGAGCAAATACAAAGGTGAAAGATGATTTCAATAAAGTAATTGAGATATTGCAAAGAAATAAAAAAAGAACACTTGAAAATGAAATATGTCAATCAATTTAAATTCAGTTGAAAGCATCAACAGTAGATTAGATTGCACAGAAAATAGAACTTCAGTCATTTAATATATAAGTTTAGGCCTGGAAAACATGGTATATGAACTTGAGTACATAATATGCATTACAGAAAAAAAAAATAAAACATGGTGAGAATATACAATAAATCTAGGACAACATCAAGAAACCAAACCTGAGAATTATTGGGATAGAAGAAAACATGGAGATACAAGGTAAAGTCTTCAAGAATATTTTCAATGAGACAAACACAGAAAATTTTCTCTATAGCAGAAATAAGATAGTCATCCACATGTAAGCTTTGGACGGACACCAAAAAGACAAGATCAAAAGAGAAGTTGTCCAAGACAAAACATAATCTAAATTCCTAACATCAAAAATAAGGCAACAGCCAGGTGTGGTTGGGTACCTCTGTAATCCCAGCGGCTCAGGAAGCTGAGACAGGAGAATCACAAGTTCAAAGCCAGCTTCAGCAAAAGCAAAGCACTAAGCAACTCAGTGAGACCCTGTCTCTAAATTAAATACAAAATAGGGTTGGGGATGTGGCTCAGAGGTTGAGTGCCCTGAGTTTAATCCCTGGTAACCCAACCCCAAAAATTTAAAAAAAAAAGAAGGCAACATTAATAAAATCTGCCCAGAATTGGATAGTCCAAGCTCTAAAAGAAAATAATTATCATTCAAGATTATTTTATACAGGAATAATCACATTTAAATTTGATGGGAAAATATTTTTTCCATGAAAAACATAAACTAAAAGATTTCTTGATCATGAAGTTAGCACTAAAAAGAATACTCAAAGATAAACTGCACAGAGAGTCACCCAGAAACAAAACCCAAAACGTTTTCAAGTAGACAAAGATCAATAGAATAATAATCACATAAAGCAAATCTAGACAGAATTAAAATATAGGAAATAAATCAAAATTGCAGAAAACCACAAACACACATCCATGACAACTTTGATTGTAAGTGGTCTCAACTCCACAAATAAAAGACAAACTAGCAGAATAGACGAAAAACACAAGATCAAACTATATCCTATTTTCAAGAGACTCATCTCACAGCAAAAGCACTCATAGGTTGAAGGTAAAAAGATAGAAAAAATATTGTACGTAAATGGAGCTGGAAAACAAGCCAGAGTAGCTATTCTCATATCTGACAATGCAAATTTTAAGCAAATATGTCTCATAATATACAAAGAAGGCCACTACATCCAGGTAAGCGGAACAATCCTTTACCAAAAGATGCAACAATAGTTAATATATATGCCCCAAATGTCAGCTTACTAAGTTACATTTTAAAAAAATAAATCACATCTTAATAGTAAATCACAGATAGACCCCAAATGTCGGGGTTTTTAGCCCCCACCCAATTCCCTCCTGACCAGTGGGAGAGATGGGGAGAGCATGCTCCGACCAGGACAAGCCAAGAAAGGAAAAGGCCGACTGACCAGTCAAAGCAGGATCTCCTTTAATGAGAAAACACACACAGCTGATATAATGTACAGGATCCAATCAGGATAAAGGTCAGCAGGGTG